>NC_053451.1:0-331395 GCF_015227805.2 Hirundo rustica
GCAGGAAATCAAACGGACGCTCCCTGGTTACGCTCAAGCAATTATTCAGGAGTCAGAGAGAAAAGTGGGAACCCTGGGCTGGGATAAGGCCTTCGGGCGGCTTCTTTGCTTCCTAGCGGCTCTCTCCTTTTTTGCCAGCTCCCTGGAAGAGGAAAAACAACAGCAATAAAGTTTCAAACCCGGGCAGGACGCCCTGGCTTCGGGCAGACGGAAGCGCAGCTCCCCGGGAGCGAGCCCAGGCCGTGCGCCGGGGAGCTCCGGGAATCTGGGATCGCCTGCGTGATGGAAGGGCTGGAAAAGCACACCCAGCTGCCGGCTTTAGTGCTGGGACACAGCCAGGCCCGGGCTCAGGCTTAGAGCTGGGACTGCACAACGCCCCAAAGCCAGCTTACACATCCGGCATTACACCCAGCACCCAGCTCCAGGAGAAACTCGGCTGGGAGAAGCCCCCGGGATGCTCCCTCAGAATACTGACCTCACCCTGCAGCTCCTCCAAAATAGGGGAAGCTACGGAAATCATCCAGAAATCCACGGATTTCCGCTTCTTCAGAACCAAAGCGGCAGCAAAATGTGTCCAAACCGGACTGCAAAGCAGCAGCTCCGAGGATTTATTCCAGAGGGGACGCAAGGATCCCTCAGCCAGACGGCATTTCTCTCGGGCTCTTCCCACTGCTCTCTGAGGACACAAGGAGCACTTTTTCCCTGCTGTTCCCCTTTCCATCAGTGCCAAGAGTTCTGTTCTCCACCGCCTCCACGGTCAGGAAGGAAAACGGGAATATTACCTTGACGCAGAGTGTCCAGGAGGGTGCGACTGAGCAGGACCCCCAGCTCTCAATCCACCGCTGCTTCTGGATTTCTGAGCAGTTCCTTCCCAGACTTTCCATTCCCTGGCTGCCATGGCCACAGACACCTTCTCCGTGCAGCTCAAACAGCCACAGAAACACAAAGAAAGAAGATCAAAGATCAAGCCACGTGTTTCCAGGCTGGGGAGAAGGACGGAGGTGTAATAGCCATATTTAGTTCAGAACAGTAGAGCCATTTTTGCATGACCTTGAGTATCAGCAAAGGGCAGCAAAAGCTGATAAACTCCTTTATTAACTTATTAGCAGCAGAGAAATTTAGTTTTACATTTAGTTAAGATCAAGTTTTGCTGCTGAAAATTAAGGGGGTGCCATGTTGGTGTTAGTCCTTTTAACCTTCTGACGTGAGAGGGTATTTGTACCATAAATTCATTCTTGAAGCAGCTTACTTTAAAATAAGACTTCTTACAATACACTTGGCCAAAAAAGAGTCCCAAAAATCAAGATAGAAGTCTCACAGCTATTAAAAAAGAAGTTGTCTTTGGGGTGTGTAACTTGACAGCCCCTCATGCTTTCAGTCCTTACCATTTCTTTTTACCAAGTCCATGATTGAAACCTCATAGAAAGCTAAAAAAAAACCCCCAAAATCCAGGACAAAGCTACACATTGTCCCCAAGTACCCTCAGTGTGGAGCTGTGTCACCCCCAAGTGTTTCCTCCCTCAGTCCCGCCTGGACGCTCCAGCTGCTCCCGGGGCGGGGTTAGCAGGGGAATCGCTCGTTTGAAACCGTTCCGGTCTGCGGCCTGCGCTGGAGGGCCAATAAATGTGAAACTACAGAAACTATTGAAGCGTACCAAGGTTTCACAGAGGCGATTTAAAACAAAGAAGGACAGAAGGTTCAATCTCACCCTTTGCAGCACCTCTTGCGAGACACCTTGACTTTCAAGATGAACTTGCTTGTCAAGAAGAGCTTGCTTTTCCAGGCTTCCTAAAATATAGCTGAGATGCCACAGTTTAGATCATGCCCTTCCCACTCTGAAGCCAAAAAATCCAAAGACAGCGCTCCTTCACAACCCTGAGGGACAGCCATGAATTCTAGGGCTACAGGATGCAATGAAAATTTGCACCAAGACACCCAGAGCAGGGCAGCGCTGCCTGGGACAAGCAGCATGACTCTCTGAGAAAAGGCCATTCTGCAGCCAGGTGAGTGCTTTGGAGAATTTGACTGCTATGGAGAAAAATAAATAAATAAAACATTAGAGCTGTGGAATGAAGAAAAATCCCCAACCACTGTCCAGAGTACAAGGGTGAACATCCACGGCAATACAGCAAAATAAATGGGAACTTCAGAAAAAAAACCAGAGACATTAAAACCAGTCCAGATGAACAACCACTGTCTATCAGAACGACGCTTGCACAAAAGAACTCTGGCCTTAATTCAGGTCACAGTTATCGAAGAATATTTGAAGACCACTTTGAAGTGCTACAAACCAAGTCAAGCCAAGCACACTTTCATTTTCTAGACAGATTT
Source organism: Hirundo rustica (assembly GCF_015227805.2). Classification (NCBI taxonomy): domain Eukaryota; kingdom Metazoa; phylum Chordata; class Aves; order Passeriformes; family Hirundinidae; genus Hirundo; species Hirundo rustica. The sequence goes on from NC_053451.1 coordinate 2,332, forward strand.
TAGGACAGCTGAAGGACAGTCTCCAGCACGTGCTCAGCTGCCACATTTGCCTTTGCCCACCCTACCAAGGACAGCGCAGATGTGGCCAGTACAGGTCACACCCAGCCCAAGGTCTGCCTGAGCCCCTCTGGCCGCACTTCCTTCCTGCTGATAATGCTGACCCCTGACAGGCCCCAGCCACGACCCTTTGCTCCTGCCTTTGCAGACTCTTTGGATCAAATGGGAAGGAACCCTCCTGCTGTGCCCTGCACCTGCTGAAAGATTCCCTGCTGGAATGCAATGGCTCATGCAAAAGACACGCCCGCTTGTTCCGTTCTGGCCTTTTTTCTACGATTTGCCTTACAGAGGTGACGTTCCTCACCACTGAGCACTACGATGCCAACAGCAGCGATACAGAAATCCGCTCTGGGACGAAGCAGCGGGAAAAGCGACCTCTGGACTTGCCAGAGATAGAAGGGGAGCACCCTCGGTGCCGTGCCTGCTGAGTGAACTGGAGCTGGCAGGCTGACCCATAAATATTCAGAAACATAAACACATAGCCCATAAAGGTGGCTGGTTCCTGAAAGCTTTGTGAGACCAAATTTGTCTCACGAACATGAAACTAGACCCAGATAAAAAGCCACAGTCTTGTTTTCTGTTTGCCTCTGAGCATGGCACAGATCCCCCTGCAAGGGGAAGGAAGGATTCTTACCTGTCCCCAGGATCCCCACGGCCACACGCCAACCACAACCGCAGCATTTGCCAGCCGAGGCAGGCAGGACACAGCCACAACCAAGATCTCTCCCTCAAGCACAGCACGGATCAACTGCCCAGGAAAGGAAGGGCTGCTTGAAAGGGCAGGACAGCTCCGCCCGGGGACAGAGGCAGAGGAGGAACCCGGCAGGCCATTACACCCCTGAGCACCGCCAGACAAGCGCTCCAGGCTGCAATGCTGCCCATCACATCCCTGAAAACCACCCGTCACCGTCATACACACCAGAAGAGCTGCAGCAGAGATCCAAGCGTGCCCTGCAACTGCCAGACACAAGAACAGCTTCAGGCCACTGCTTCCCTGAGATGAAAGTGAAAACATCAACATCAGCTTGTTATCTTCCAGGGGGCTTGAGCTACAAAGGGGCACACCTTGGAAGCTTTCATTCCCATCCAAGTTGAAAAACTGCCCAGAAAAATCACCTCAACCTCAGAAAGACTGTGCTTGGTGGGGAAATACTTGACTCCTCTAGATCAGCAACAGCAGAGCTGACAGTTGCAGGTGCAATAGCCATAAATACATTTACTTACACGAGGAAAGGCCACAGAGTTCCCACAGATTTCTGACTTACCCAAGGTGCTCCACAGCCAGAAGGGCACAATTACCAGCAATCGGCGTGTCCGCTAGAGCTGCCAACCTTATTCAGGCCGGGAACTTTGGCTCAGAAATCCCTTCATCAGCTCACAAATTCCTGGAGGCTCATTCAAGTCTCAGTGGAATACGATTCATTACACTGCACAGACAAGGACCTCACACCTGTTGGGAACAGCCCAGCAGCTACACAGCCCTCTAAATGCTCTGAGGGAAACAAACAGAAGTCTGCCAGTTGCAGCAAGTGCTGTTTACTTCATGACAGGAGGCAGCTCTATATCAGAGCTAGCACAATACCCCCTCAAACTCCAGCATCTCCCAGGGGTTTGGCCCCTTGACCAAGAAATCCCGAGCTAGAAGGAAACCTGGATTTTCCTACTGCACTGGTACCAAACATCAGGAGGGGGGAATATCCCAGATCATGTCTCCCCAGCCCATCTTCAGGCTTCTCTCCAAGCCCTCCCAAGGGGTCCCAGGGCAGAACAGAAGCAGCACCCAGCCTACAGCTCCTCGGTCCTGAGAGGAGGACACCTCCATGGCACTTCCAGGAGTACATCAGGGCTGGGAGGAAGCTCACCAAAGGAAATACCAGGTCTAAAACCTTAAATCCTTGCAGGTTTGTTTGGCCAGGGGGCAGGGGCAGCAGCAAAGACACAGACACCAGCTTCAGGAATCCAGCCTCACCGACCAGAGCTCAAAGCAGCAAAGAACTCCAAACAACAAAGCCCTGCAATGCCCCTCACCACTGCTACCAAAGAGAGCAGCACTACAGGGACTGAGACGCAGCACCAAGGACCCTGAGACTTCACCATCCTCCAGAGCCACAGCCCGTGAGCTGGGAACCCCCTGTCCCAGCCAAGCACTGGAGAGCCTCTCCCACAACTGGGACTTGCCACTGGCACATCCACCTGCAGGCAAAGAGACTTACAGCTCTGCTGGGACAGGGCCCAGCTCGGACAAATGGGTGCCAGCAACAGGCTGACACAACGTCCAGTGCGGCAACAGCCCGGCTCGGCTTCCTCGTGGATCGGGCCCCAAGCCTGGCCAGGGCTTCAGGAGCAATCCAGGAGTTCCCTTGGACCGTGGACTCCACAACAAGACCACAGGTCTGATTCCATGGTCTTGTCCAGCTTCTCAGGTACAGAAAGGACAATACTTTTCCAACTCCATTTGCTGCTTCTCCCTCTCTGTCAGGGTCCCAACAAGCTCTGCCTCAGTGCTTGTCCTACCCTTACAAGTGACCTCAAGAGAAAGAAAAAGAAAAAAAAAAAATAAAAGACAATTATTACTACTCACTCTGGCCTCAGACTTTACATTCACTACTGGGTTCAGCCTTCTGGAAAGAGAAGCAAAGCTCAGCCTCCTGGGGCTGATCTGTCCATTCCCTGGTCTGCTCTCACAAACCCTTCAACCGCTCTGCCAAACCCGCAGAGCTACAAGAAAGCAGTCCTTAGCCACAGTCACTTCTCCTAACACACATTTCCCATTATGTATCCAGAGCAATCCAAGCGCTGATTTTACATTTCCCACACAAACCCCGCTGATTTACATTCCAAGATCCCACGCACACCAAATTCCCACAGTGTGCCAAGAACCTACAGGGCACTTTGGATGTATCCTTAAGTACAAAGCACAAGAAGAAAAACCCAGTCTTGCTCTGTGAAAACAAACAATGAAAACTGCAGGAAATTCTTCCACAGAACACAAGACACGTACCTTTAACCCAGGCAGGTAATTAACTGCAGGAGGGGACCACCTGGCAGGAGAACGCTGACCAGCCAAACACAGAGCACAGAACCAGGGGCTGCCTGAGTGCCTTGAGGTGAGCATGCTGAAGGTAAAGGATTGAAGGTAAAGCAGCAGGAGGAATTAACTCTGCACAAATACTTGGTGAGAAATTCCAAGTCAGAGCTACAATTTAACAGGAAAATTACAAGAAAGACAATAGCACAGAAACACTGGCTTAAACCAGACTATGACCTGACATGCTCTTGCTCAGAGTGGTGCTTTACTCTATCATTCACCCCACTGTGGGACCACATCACAGTGCTGAATCACCCTTCCCTGCAAGCTTTTCAGTCTGTACCTTCCATCCCTCAGGAGGAGCCTGAATTAACAAAAACACCCCAATGCTCCCTGCCCTAAGCACAGATACAGCAACACCACCTGGAAAGGGAGCAAAACTTCACAGCTCCCACCCCAAACACGAACCCTGGCCAGAACCACAGACACAGCAAAAACTTACAGCTTAGAGGAATTAGGGAAGGAAAGGCTCTGTCTCCCATTCCTTGCCCAACAGGCTCCAATTCCACACTGCGAGTCAGGCCTTTAACTGCAGAAGCCTGCAGAGCCAACATAATTCTGGTCTATAAAGGACCTTCCCAAAGCAATTATCTGGCCCAGCAGAGAGCAAAACCCTCTGCACTCTACCAGAGCCACGGGAAACCCAATCCAAGGGTAGAAGCTGATGCAGAAGATACAAAAAGCACCACTTCAGCCCTATAATGACCAGGAAAAAGACAAACTGTGGCAACTCGTGCCTCCTAACTCCTCATTAGGGAAGGGCTTAGAAACCTGAGGCCTACCCCAGGAGCAACAGCCTCCCCAGCATTAACATAGCTTCAGCTGGGGCCACCAACATCGGCCCTGCACCACACCACACGCCCAAACATATTGACTCCAACACAGTTCAAACCACTGAGTTAAACCATGCGCTTACCTCGTTAAACAGCCCAGGGGAGGAGACCACCATCACACACCAAAGGCACGGCCACAAACACCGTCTCCCACCCAGCCCTTAGAAACCCGCCCCCCCCAGCTCATGATTGGCCGATGCGCAGAGGCGCTCGCAGCGTTGATTGGGCCGTGCGCCCAGGGGCCCCCCCTCCGCCCCGCCCCCGCAGGTGTGCGGCGTAACCGCCCCGGAGCTCCGGGAGCCTCCGGTGGAGCTGCAGCACCGCCCGACCGCCGGCAGGGGGCGCTGCCGGAGCCCCGGGACAGCCCCAGCACACGTGAGGGCGAAAAAAACCGTTTCTGCCGCTCTTAACAAATCGACTCTGAGCCACTGTTTCAACTCCATGATAACTATTTAAACATTGTTTCAAGAATCCCAAGGGACACCGGCCTTGGAACTCTCAGCAACTGCTCAGCTTGGCTACTTCAAAGACTTCCCCACCCAGGAAACCGAGCGCTCCCAGCCTGTAACAGCACATCCGCTACAAAGCCGATCAAACCTTCCACACACAGACGACACGAGGCTGCTGCGAGTCCTCTATGGGCGGCAGCAACAGCTCCCGGGGACGCGAACAGCACCCCCCCGCTCACAGCTCGCTCAGGGTGGGAGCGCGGGGGTGAGTGGGGAGGGCGGGGAGGAGAGGGGAGAGGACGGCACAGGGACGGGACGGGCCGAGCGCCCGGCACCGCACAGGGACCACTCCCGGGACGCCGGCCGCGGCGGGACCTCGGCCGATCGGGGCGTCCCCGCCGCTGCCTGTCGGCGCAGGCCCGGCTCCCGCCCGCCCGCAGCGCCGCTGAGCCCCCAGCCCGTCCCCCCGCACCTCGAAACACAGCAGAAAATCGCGCCTGGGCCGCGTTGTGCTCAGGATAGCACGCAGGCAGTCGGCTAGTTGTACCTTGGGGTCCTTGAGTTTTCCCCACCCTTTTTGTCGCCATCTTTAGAAGGTCAGGCACATAGTGCCGAACCACCATCTTGGGAGTGGTGTCATGTGAGTTCTGCCCTTACCTGTCGCCATCTTTATTAAGGGCAAAGTCATTTCCAGTGAGGGCGCCATCTTTTTTCCTGGCACTCCTAAGGCCCCCATAGGCTGCTCTCAGAGCCGCCTGACTAAAATCGACTCCCTGAATGCGCCCACAGTGAGTCTGAGCCCACAGCCCACCTCCACACACCTGGAAGTGCCACAGAAAATTGCATCCAGGAGGTGCTGTGCTCAGGATAGCATGCAGGCAGTTGGCTAGTTGTACCTCAGGGTCCTTGATTTTTCCCACCCTTTTTTGTCGCCATCTTTAGAAGGTTAAACAACTCTACCTGGTTGCCATCTTGGGAGGGGCATCAGGTGACTTCTGCCCTTACTGGCTGCCATATTTATTGAGGGCCAAAGTCATTTCCAGTGCAGTGGCCATCTTTTTTTCTGGCACTCCTAAGGCCCCCATAGGCTGCTATCAGAGCCGCCTGACTAAAATCGACTCCCTGAATGTGCCCACAGCGAGTCTGAGCCCACAGCCCACCTCCACACACCTGGAAGTGCCACAGAAAATTGTGTCCAGAAGGTGCTGTGCTCAGGATAGCATGCAGGCAGCTGGCTAGTTGTACCTTGGGGTCCTTGAGTTTTCCCCACCCTATTTGTCACCATCTTTAGAAGGTCAGGCACATAGTGCCGAACCACCATCTTGGGAGTGGTGTCACGTGAGTTCTGCCCTTACCTGTCGCCATCTTTATTAAGGGCAAAGTCATTTCCAGTAAGGCCACCATCTTTTTTTCTGGCACTCCTAAGGCCCCCATAGGCTGCTCTCAGAGCCGCCTGACTAAAATCAACTTCCTGACCGTGCCCACGGCACGGATGACCCCACAGCCTGCCTCCGCACATCTAGAAATGGCACAGAAAACCACGCCTGGGTGGTGTCATAGTCAAGGTAGTCCACTGGCAGCCCGTTAGAAGGCCCTGCGGGAGTCCTTGATCTTTCCTGCCCTTTTTTTGTCGCCATTTTTGGAAGGTCAGGTGCTTCCTGGCCAGCCACCATCTTGGGAGTGGCACCACCCCTAAGGCTTTCCCGAGCTCATTCTGTAGGAGCCCGACTAAATCGACTGCTGAAACTTACCCTCAACACTGCTGAGCCCCCAGCCCATGCCCGTGCACGTCGAAATGCCCCTAAAAATCGCGCCCAGGCGGCATTGTGGTCGGGGTCGTGCGCAGGCGGCCGACTAGAAGCACTCGGAGTCCTTGCCTTTTTCCCCACCCTTTTTGCCGCCATCTTTGGAAGGTCCGGCGGCAGCACTGCCCCAGGCTCACAGTCGGGGGCTCCCACGCACGGCAGAGTGGGGCACGGGGGGAGCTGCAGTACCGCTCTGTGTCCACAGGGTGGCAGCACCGCACCGTACTTCCAGTCGGGATGCCTGTGAATGGCGGGGACGTGCACGGGGGGAGCTGCAGTACCGCTCTGTGTCCACACGGTGGCAGCACCGCACCGTACGTCCAGTCGGGATGCCTGCGAATGGCGGGGACGGGCACGGGGGAAGCTGCAGTGCTTCTCTGTGTCCACAGGGCGGCAGCACTGCACCGCGCTCACAGCCCGGGCTCGGGCACAGGCAGAGAACGGAGGCAAAAAAGAACGGGCCCAAAAATCCCCGCCCAAAAATCCTCTCAAAGAAATGCCCCAAAAGATCCCCAAGCGCAACTCCCAGAACCCTGCCACTCACCACATTCAAACCAAAAAGGCCTTGATTGTAGGCTAGATATCAAATTTTTAGTATTTATTTTATTTATCATTACCATTTCTGTTTTATATCCATATCTGTGTATATTAGATATATTATAATACACATAGCATGTCATAATATAGATTGTATTTATTTATATTGCTGATATTATTTTTCATATTTTACATTTCTCTTTTTATTAATTATACTTTCTTATTTTTGTATTGATTTTTAAATTTTGTGTTTATTTCTTTATATTTCAAATGATATTTTAAATGATAGGAATTTATTAACCTAACACATCAGAACCACAATTAATTAGAATTAAATGAGCCTGGTTTTCTAAAGGGTAAAGATTTCATTCTCATTAAAATAATACTGGCATATTTTCTCTTTGTGTGTTTTTTTTGGGGGGGAGGGGTTGTTTGTCAGGGGTTTTGTTTTGTTTTTGGTTTTTTTTGTTTGCTTTGTTTTGGATTTCTTTGTTACTAAACAATGAGGTTTGGAGAGTTACAGAATAAAAAATCTACTTTCTTTTATTGCTGCCTCTGAAATACACCCCGACATCAAGTGACTGCTGCTAACCCTGTTCGTGGGTAGAATGAGACCTGTTAGGGGATAAAAAGGAAAAAAACGGCACCGTGGCGCTTACAGCTTTCTCCCTTCGGGTTCCTCAATGGAGCAGAAAGTACAGAGGCTTTGCTCTCACTCCCCATTATATCCAGGCCTTCGGTGGGTGGCCACGGCTGTCATTTTCCAACTTCTTTGTTGCCAGCAGACAATCTGCCACATACTCGAGGTAAGAAAGGGTAAGGAAAAAGAAAAAGAAAAAAAGAAAACATGAATAATAATAATAAAAAAGAAATAAAATAAAACATTTTAAAATAAAATATAAGTAATTAAAAAGAAAAAAATAATATATATATATGAAATAAAAATTTAAAAACCAAAATAAAAATAAAATAAAAAGGAAAATAAAAATTAAATAATATTTTAAAAATTAAAAGGAATTAAAAAGAAAAAAATAGTAACAACAAAAGTAAAAATCATTAATAAATAAAAATAAAATTATAAAGCTTGAAGAAATAAAAGAGAAAACATTTTAAAAATACAAAGAAAAAAATTACATGAATAAATAAAACTCAATAAAATAAAAGAGAATTTAAAAAATTGCTAAAGTCAAAAATAAAATAAATAATAATATATATAAAAAAATGCAGCTCGGAGGAAAACACCCAAAAACACCACCCCAGAACCATCAAATGTTCGGCAAATCCCCCGAACCTCCCCTGGAAACCTCCCCCCGCCTGAAACCCCAAATTTCCATTCTCAGTCCCCCAAATCCCACCTTGGCAATCCCCCAAACCCCCCTCATATGCCCAAAAATTTCCACTCAAGCCCCAAATTCCCCTCTTCAAGCTCCGAAATTCCCCCCCAACTCCCCCTCGATTCCCCAAAATCCCCTCGAGAACCCCCAAGTGCTCCCCGGGACTCTCCCAATTCCCTCCTAAAGCCCCACATTTCCACCCCCAAAGCCTCACATTTTTCCTCTTAACCCCCAAATCCGGCCCCGAGCCCCGAGATTTCCCCCGCAAATTCACCTCTGGGTCTCTTCCTCCTCCGGCGGCTGCAGGGGCCACCCCGGCACCGCGGGGCAGCGCCCCCAAACCCGGGGGGGGGTCAGCCTCCGAGCCCCAGTCGCGACCGCCCCCCCGAGCCACGGGCCTCGGGAGGCGCCGAAATCAGGGAAGGGACCGCGGGGCCCCGGGGGGAATTCGGGGTTCGCCAAAAATCGGAGAGGGGGGAAAACATGGCAGAGGAAATTTGGGGGGGGTCCCAAGGGGAATTGAAGGGATCCAGGTAGGAATGCGGGGGTTTTAGGGGGCGAGGAGCACCGGAAACGCCCCTCAGCCACGTGGAAACCCATAGAGATAAGGGGTGGCGGACCAGAAATCGCCCCCGCCCTCGCGGAACCACCGAGATAGCAAAGAGGGGCCCCTGAAGGCCGCTCCGCCACGCAGAAAAACCATAGAGATATGAGGTGGCGGACCGAAAACGCCCCCGCCCTCTGAGAATCATCGAGATAGCAAAGAGGGGCCCCTGACGGCCGCTCCGCCACGCAGAAAAACCATAGAGATATGGCCTGGCGGACCGAAAACGCCCCCGCCCTCTGAGAGTCATCGAGATAGTACAGAAGAGCACCGGAAGTTCGCTCCGCCACGCAGAAAAACCATAGAGATAGGGGTGGCGGACCGGAAACGCTCCCCCGCCCTCTGAGAATCATCGAGATAGCAAAGAGGGGCCCCTGAGGGCCGCTCCGCCACGCAGAAAAACCATAGAGATGTACTGGCGGACCGAAATCGCCCCCGCCCTCTGAGAATCATCGAGATAGCAAAGAGGGGCCCCTGAGGGCCGCTCCGCCACGCAGAAAAACCATAGAGATATGGCCTGGCGGACCGAAAGCGCCCCCGCCCTCTCGGAATCATCGAGACAGCAAAGAGGAGCACCGGAAATCATAGAGATAAGGAGTCGAGGACCGGAAACGCCCCCCGCCCGATCGGAATCATACAGTTATTCGAATGTTCGGAGTACCGGGACTCCCCTTCGCCACGCGGAAGTCATAGAGATGGCGGGTGGGGGACCGGACCCGTGCAGCTGCCGGTGCTTCCTGTCATGATTTCCCAACTGAGCCCCGCTGCTCCCGCACGTCCGGGGGGCATCCTATCCTCGCCGAGCTCGTGGGAAGGTGGCAGCGCAGGGAGCCCTGAGGGGGGAGCCCCAATAAGGGCGCTGGGAGACCCCAGAAATCCGAATGTGGGGAGGGGGCGACCGGGACGGGACAAAAGTCAAGTTCGTTTGTTGGTAGTTTTTGGAGGGGTTTTATTTGGGGTGGGGGGGGGGAGGTGAGTCCTGGCGCCCTCAGCTCCCCTCTTTTTTGGCCACGATGACAACAGCAGACAGAACCAGACGTGAAAGGGAAAAGGGAGAGGTTTGGACCTACAACAAGTCCCCCAGAAGTCCTAAACTTCCTTCAGATGTCCCCCCCGGAAGTCCAAAATCCCCTCAGAACTTCCCAGGACCGCTCTGTGTCCACAGCACTGCCCCGAGCTCACAGCCCGGCGCTCCCACGCGCGGCGGGGACGGGCACGGGGGGAGCTGCAGTACCGCTCTCTGTCCACACGGTGGCAGCACTGCCCCGAAGCTCAGCCCGGCCTCGGGCACGGGCAGAGAACGGAGGCAAAAAAGAACGGGCCCAAAAATCCCCGCCCAAAAATCCTCTCAAAGAAATGCCCCAAAAGATCCCCAAGCGCAACTGCCACAACCCTGCCACTCGCCACGTTCAAACCAAAAAAGCCTTCATGCTAGGCTATCTTTTAAATTTTAGTATTTATTATGTTTATATTTATCATTACCATTTCTGTTTTATATCCGTACCCATGTATATTAGATATAATGCACATAGCGTGTCATAATAGAGATTGTATTTATTTATATTGCTGATATTATTTTTCGTATTTTACATTGCTAATTTTATTAATTATATTTTCCTATTTTTGTATTCATTTTTTAAATTTTCTGTTTGTTTATATGGTAGACGATATTTTAATCTATACAAATTCATTAACCTGACACATCAGAACCACAATCAATTAGAATTAAATGAGCCTGCTTTTCTAAGGGGTAAAGATTTCATTCTCATTAAAATAATACTGGCAGATTTTCTCTTTCTGTGCTTTATTTCAGGGTGGCGTGGAGGGTTGTTTGTGTGGGGGTTTTTTAGTTTTTGGTTTTTGTGGTTTTTTTTTTTTTAATTTTGGTTGTTTGCTTTGTTTTGGATTTCTTTCTCACTAAACAATGAGGTTTGGAGAGTTACAGAATAAAAATCCTACTTTCTTTTATTGCTGCCTCTGAAATACACCCCGACATCAAGTGACTGCTGCGAACCCTGTTCGTGGGTAGAATGAGACCTGTTAGGGGATAAAAAGGAAAAAAACGGCACCGTGGCGCTTACAGCTTTCTCCCTTCGGGTTCCTCAATGGAGCAGAAAGTACAGAGGCTTTGCTCTCACTCCCCATTATATCCAGGCCTTCGGTGGGTGGCCACGGCTGTCATTTTCCAACTTCTTTGTTGCCAACAGCCAAAATTCCACATACTCAGGGCAAGAAAGGGTAAGGGGAAAAAAAAAAAAGAAAAAAGAAAACATGGGGGAAAAAAAAAAAAAAGAAATAAAATAAAACATTTTAAAATAAAAGTACTAAAAAAGTAAAACATAAAAGAAAAATAAAATAAATTATATATTAAAATTATAAAATAATAAAACCACAAAATAAAAATAACATGAAAATTAAAAATAATATTTTTAAAATTAAAAGTAAATAAAAAGTAAAGAAAATATAAAAGTAAAAATAATAAATAAATAAAACAAAAATATAAAGATAGAAGAAATAAAATATAAAACCATTTTAAAAATTCAAACCAAAATATTCCATGAAAAAATAAAACTGAAGAAATAAAATAGACTGAAAAAAACCTACAAAAGTTTAAAAAAAAAAAAAAAAAAAAAAAAAAAAAAAAAAAAAAAGCAGCTCTCCTCTCCCTCCTGCCACTGCCTAACACAGCTCCAGGAGGATCCTGCACGACGCAGGGATGGGGAAAACAAACCCAGTGCCTCCCAGACAAGAAGGTTTTGAGACAATTCCCAGTTTTGCTTGCAAACAAATTCTATTTTAGAGGGAAACTCACTTCGGATGAACATCCAAATGTGCCAAGGCAGGAAAGATCCACCCCATTGTGTCCAGGGAACAGCAATTAGGCCAGGATTTAAGTTTTCATGGGAGTGGTGTCATTAAAAATGCATTAAATTGAACTTTACAGAGAGATTCATGACAGCAATCAAACACTCAGCAAGTTTTCCTGGGAATTTACAGCATCCGGCAGGTACGGTGATCCACAATGCCCATTAACCGACACTCTTTTGGCAAATTTCCTTGCAAATGTGCCCTAAGAGGTACACAAATTCCAACTGGGATAGAAAATCGGCATTTGCAATAAATATCCCCTCACTAAAATCAGAGAGAGGAAAACCATGAAATAAAAGGAAGGAATAACACCCAAATCCCAGCTTGCCTGGAAAACAAGCTCGGGAATTTCTAACATTGAAAACTTTTGGAACAGTCAGGAGGTTGGTGGAAGTTCATGGAAGGATGATTTAAAATCTGCCTCCTCTGCTCTGATTTTAAAGGGAAGTGAGAACTAAACATGGCACGTTACACTTCTCCAAGAATTATCTGTGTTTTGTGGGAGTAGCAATCCAAAGAAACTCCAGTCTTACCTGGATTTGACATCTCAAACTCTCGGCAGAGCGGGGAAGTTTCAATGGAACGAGCGAGCCACAATTGCTGGAATAACAAAATTCAGTGGGACAGAAGTCAGGAACTTTATTTACAAATCCATGCAGGAGGAGGAGGAGGACACCAGGAACGCGCTCCAGCTGAAGGCAAGGATTTATTGGAAAAGGCAGGAAATCAAACGGACGCTCCCTGGTTACGCTCAAGCAATTATTCAGGAGTCAGAGAGAAAAGTGGGAACCCTGGGCTGGGATAAGGCCTTCGGGCGGCTTCTTTGCTTCCTAGCGGCTCTCTCCTTTTTTGCCAGCTCCCTGGAAGAGGAAAAACAACAGCAATAAAGTTTCAAACCCGGGCAGGACGCCCTGGCTTCGGGCAGACGGAAGCTCAGCTCCCCGGGAGCGAGCCCAGGCCGTGCGCCGGGGAGCTCCGGGAATCTGGGATCGCCTGCGTGATGGAAGGGCTGGAAAAGCACACCCAGCTGCCGGCTTTAGTGCTGGGACACAGCCAGGCCCGGGCTCAGGCTTAGAGCTGGGACTGCACAACGCCCCAAAGCCAGCTTAGACATCCGGCATTACACTCAGCACCCAGCTCCAGGAGAAACTCGGCTGGGAGAAGCCCCCGGGATGCTCCCTCAGAATACTGACCTCACCCTGCAGCTCCTACAAAATAGGGGAAGCTACGGAAATCATCCAGAAATCCACGGATTTCCGCTTCTTCAGAACCAAAGCGGCAGCAAAATGTGTCCAAACCGGACTGCAAACCAGCAGCTCCGAGGATTTATTCCAGAGGGGACGCAAGGATCCCTCAGCCAGCCGGCATTTCTCTCGGGCTCTTCCCACTGCTCTCTGAGGACACAAGCAGCACTTTTTCCCTGCTGTTCCCCTTTCCATCAGTGCCAAGAGTTCTGTTCTCCACCGCCTCCACGGTCAGGAAGGAAAACGGGAATATTACCTTGACGCAGAGTGTCCAGGAGGGTGCGACTGAGCAGGACCCCCAGCTCCCAATCCACCGCTGCTTCTGGATGTCTGAGCAGTTCCTTCCCAGACTTTCCATTCCCTGGCTGCCATGGCCACAGACACCTTCTCCGTGCAGCTCAAACAGCCACAGAAACACAAAGAAAGAAGATCAAAGATCAAGCCACGTGTTTCCAGGCTGGGGAGAAGGACGGAGGTGTAATAGCCATATTTAGTTCAGAACAGTAGAGCCATTTTTTCATGACCTTGAGTATCAGCGAAGGGCAGCAAAAGCTACTAAACTCCTTTATTAACTTATTAGCAGCAGAGAAATTTAGTTTTACATTTAGTTAAGATCAAGTTTTGCTGCTGAAAATTAAGGAGGTGCCATGTTGGTGTTAGTCCTTTTAACCTTCTGACATGAGAGGGTATTTGTACCATTAAATTCATTCTTGAAGCAGCTTACTTTAAAATAAGACTTCTTACAATACACTTGGCCAAAAAAGAGTCCCAAAAATCAAGATAGAAGTCTCACAGCTATTTAAAAAAAAGTTGTCTTTGGGGTGTGTAACTTGACAGCCCCTCATGCTTTCAGTCCTTACCATTTCTTTTTACCAAGTCCATGATTGAAACCTCATAGAAAGCTAAAAAAAACCCCCAAAATCCAGGACAAAGCTACACATTGTCCCCAAGTACCCTCAGTGTGGAGCTGTGTCACCCCCAAGTGTTTGCCTCCCTCAGTCCTGCCTGGAGGCTCCAGCTGCTCCCAGGGGCGGGGTTAGCAGGGGAATCGCTCGTTTGAAACCGTTCCGGTCTGCGGCCTGCGCTGGAGGGCCAATAAATGTGAAACTACAGAAACTATTGAAGCGTACCAAGGTTTCACAGAGGCGATTGAAACAAAGAATGACAGACGGTTCAATCTCACCCTTTGCAGCACCTCTTGCGAGACACCTTGACTTTCAAGATGAAGCGGTTCCTCGTCAAGAAGAGCTTGCTTTTCCAGGCTTCCTAAAATATAGCTGAGATGCCACAGCTTAGATCATGCACTTCCCACTCTGAAGCCAAAAAATCCAAAGACAGCGCTCCTTCACAACCCTGAGGGACAGCCATGGATTCTAGGGGCTACAGGATGCAAGTGAAAATTTGCCACCAAGACACCCAGAACAGGGCAGTGCTGCCTGGGACAAGCAGCATGACTCTCTGAGAAAAGGCCATTCTGCAGCCAGGTGAGTGCTTTGGAGAATTTGACTGCTATGGAGAAAAATAAATAAATAAATAAATAAAGCATTAGAGCTGTGGAATGAAGAAAAAATCCCCAACCACTGTCCAGAGTACAAGGGTGAACATCCACAGCAATACAGCAAAATAAATGGGAACTTCAGAAAAAAACAGAGACATTAAAACCAGTCCAGATGAACAACCACTGTCTATCAGAATGACGCTTGCACAAAAGAATGCTGGCCTTAATTCAGGTCACAGTTATCGAAGAATATTTGAAGACCACTTTGAAGTGCTACAAACCAAGTCAAGCCAAGCACACTTTCATTTTCTAGACCAATTTTAGGACAGCTGAAGGACAGTCTCCAGCACGTGCTCAGTTGCTACATTTGCCTTTGCCCACCCTACCAAGGACAGTGAAGATGCGGCCAGTACAGGTCACACCCAGCCCAACGTCTGCCTGAGCCCCTCTGGCCGCACTTCCTTCCTGCTGATAATGCTGACCCCTGACAGGCCCCAGCCACGACCCTTTGCTCCTGCCTTTGCGGACCCTTCGGATCAAATGGGAAGGAACCCTCCTGCTGTGCCCTGCACCTGCTGAAAGCTTCCCTGCTGGAATGCAATGGCTCATACAAAAGACAGACCCGGTTGTTCCGTTTGGCCTTTTTTCTAGGATTTGCCTGACACAGGTGATGTTCCTCACCACGGAGCACTACGATGCCAACAGCAGCGATACAGAAATCCGCTCTGGGACGGAGCAGCGGGAAAAGCGACCTCTGGACTTGCCAGAGATAGAAGGGGAGCACCCTCGGTGCCGTGCCTGCTGGGTGAAGTGGAGCTGGCAGGCGGAGCCACAAATATTCATAAACATATGGCCCATAAACGTGGCTGGTCCCTGAAACTTTGCGAGAACCAATTCCTCTCATGAACATGAATCTAGACCCAGATAAAAAGCCGTGGTCTTGGTTTCTGTTTGTCATGTTGTGCATCTCTCTCCGCTTTGTATGAGAATAATGGCAAGTCTGAATTGTCCCATTCACGGATAGGCAATTGGAAAACATGCACACACACACGCACAAAAAGGTGGTGGTAAAATTTAGCCATTGGAAAGCTTATCCTAGATTGGTAAAATAGGAAAAGATGGTATTCCACTTTTTTAAATAAATAAAAATTGCAGAATTTCAACCCAGGAAATTTGGGTTCAAGCTGCATCTCAGCCCTGGAGCCATTTGATTTAGCTCCAGTGAATGCCATGAAATGCATTAAAAATGGTTTTCAAAGAGGAAGCCAAAAGAGCTCTGACAGGGAATTCTGTAAATGCAAACTCTTAATTTCTGTCCCAACGGCATGAAACACATCAAAACTTTTTTTTCTAGGCTTGAAACATACTGGAAGAAAACAATTTTAAGACTGAAGAAACTATTAAACCCAGTCACACACAAACCTTGTCCTTTTTGCTCAAATTCAGTTTGTTTTTGAAGCCCCACTTCAATTCCACTTCCCCCAGTTCCGGCACCAAAACCCACTGACCTCAGCTCGGTTCGGCGCAGCTCGCTGGGTTCGGCTGAGCGCGGCTGCGCTCGGTACACCTCCGCTATTACCGGATACAGTCGTTTGGATTTGCCTCTTCGGGGAAGCTCGGCTCGGCTGCACTCCGTGCCCGCTCGCGCTGTTCCCCGCGGATCGGTTCCGCTGGACTCGGTGCCCGCCGCAGCGTTCCCCGTAGCTTGCCTCGGCTGCACTCGGCCCGGTTCAGTTAAACTCAGCTTGGTTCGGCCGAGCTTGGCTACATTTGGCTAAAGTCGGCTAAGCTCAGCTGGATATGGCTCACAGATTTCCTGACGTCAGCTCCTAGGAATTCTACACCACACAAACTGTAGCCTCTAAAGGGCTTGGGGGTTTTTTAAGAAACGTAATTTTTAACTCAAGGCTTGGTACGGAGCCGATGGCTCCTTTAGGACAAGAATATTTACATGTACAAGCAATTCCCTCATTTGCATCTCATATTTATTTATCCCACCCCAAAATTCAATACAGAGCACAAGGAATGTGCCGTTCTGCTTTTCCCCTGTACAGTATTTTACAAAGGACACGGGCACAGCACGCAGCCGTGAGTCAATGGAATAAATCCTGGTTTACATTCCAAAGGTTCTCGTTCTGGCACGGCACCTTTGCAGATCCGGGCTGTCATGTTCAACTACCCTCAGGGCCACATTCCAGAACAATTTATCAGATTTCACAGAGAATTCCCAATACAACTCACGTGTAAGCGATAAGCAGAAAATCTTGTGGGGTTTAGTTCTGTCTCTCACCTGTTCCAAGCGGAGGGAAGATGGGCTTTTGTCCCACAGAGCGGCAGCAGTGATGGAACGGGGCTTTTTTTTTTTTTTTTTTTTTAAATAATTTTTTAAAAAGGTAATAGAAATGTACCAGGTCTGATATAAATGTCTTTCAAAGCCATTAAAGCTTTGGTATCATGAATCAACCGGGTTCTTTAAGAAATAATAAATCATCGTGACTAAACCTCTGGCTCCTCGTCATTTGCACTTACAGCCCGTGGTAGGAAGCTCGGCAGCCTTTTTTCCCCATCCTCTAATGGAGAGAGGGTGGATATTAATGACACACACACGTGCACAAACAGTCTTCCTGGTTCTTTAAAAAGTTTAAAATGCCTGTAATAAAGATGATAGAAGTAATATTGTGTCTCAGACTGCTCAAGGGTAGAGAAAATGGAGCTTTAATGTTGCACTGAGAGATGCTGAATAAAACCTTTCCCCTGAGTGCACACAGTAATAAAATACTGATTTTTTTTTGTATAAGAAGGGCTCAGGAGGCTTTCATGGCTCACAGTGATGATGGCAGAGCACAGAACGTTAAAGATGAAGTGTCAGTTCCCTGAATTAACGCCCTGATGCAGCCAAATTTTTTTGCAAAGAGACACAATAGTTTCTTCTCCTTCTTTCCGAGTTTCCAAGTCATCCTGTAATTCGCAACCTGCACTAGTGCAGACCAATCTGACATGGGTGAGTAACATATCTGGCTCCTGCGCTCCAAGCCACGCGTCCCCGATGTAGACGGAAGTCAGGAATACAAAAACAGCTGTGGAAGAAAGACGAGGGAAAAATCAGCGTTGTGGTGTCAGAAAACCTCACGGAGTTTTTCCATGCTCTCCGCTGCCCACCCCTCCCCCCACCCCACCAAAGACGCAGCTTCTGCTTTGGGAAGCCATGAGCCCTGGTGGACACGGGAAAACGACTTGACCGGATTGCAAAAGCCATGCAATTTCCTAGTTCCTCCCCCCACTGCCTCGTCGCAGGAGCGATAAGAACAAGACAAGTCACCCGTCCTGTCCGCATCCTCTTCCGTCGCTGCTGATAGGCGCAGGGATTTCACAAGCTCGTGGAAGGTGCTGGCCAGGCCCTGCTCTTCCAGGAGCTGCAGCATGATGGAGCTGAGCACTCCGAGCTCCCTGGAGAGCCCAGCTGAGGTGCTGCTGGCCTGGCAGAGCCGGGCGTAAAGCCTGAAGAGGTTGTTCCTCAGTGTCTCATCCATGAGCATCTCCCGCGTGGCCGCCAGGTGTGGCAGGACACGGTTCTGCAGCCACCTCAGCACTGGGGACACGTCCTGCTCCCTGAGGAGGCTCTGCCCAGCCAGGGACCTCACCAGCCACTTAGTGACCACATGAGTAGAAGCACAGGTGACAGCCATTGCCTCGCCCCCAGGTTCACCAGCTCTGAGGGTCTCCCCTCCCTGTGTGGAGGGTGGTGCCGGGAAAACAGGGTCCCAGTGGGCAAGTATGGAATTCAGATGTTCTCTGCATTTCTCCAGCTCAGACACTTCCACATCTGCAGCAGCGTCATCTTCTTCCACCTCGTTCTTTTTCCGAATGTGACGATACACATGAGATGAGGCTTGAGGTTTGTTCTTGTCTTTAATATTTTCTGTAAGAGGAAAACCACCACCAAAACCAACATCAGACACTCCAAAGGATTTTCCTGGTACAAAACCGTGCGAGTAAGGTGCTCTCCCGTGTCGATTCGGTTGTTACAGTGGTAAGCACCAGCCTCGTTTAGCAGCCTCATGGAGCCTGCCGCTGTTCCCAGGGGCTCCGGGAGCTCCCGGGGACTCCAGCCTGGAACCCTATTCCAAACCAGAGCACCCAGCCTGGAGATGACAGAAGATCCCGAAGCCTGCAGCAACACAACCCCCACACAGAGTAAGTTACAGCCATCACTGCAAAAACTCCTTCCAGGTCTCTCTGAGGAGTTTGAAAGGGTGAGAAAAACTTTAGAGAAGTTAAAGCTTTTACAGTATCCCCTAAATACGTGACACTTTCTTAACTGATACAGGACATTTAAACAAACCTAGAGAAGCTTTAATGGGCACCAAAAGCAGTTGCTGCTGCAGGAAACCAGTGCTGTTTTAAGACCCCCCGCTCCCAAGTTCCTTGCGCTTTTTGCTCACAGAGAGAACAAAAGAAATCACACAAGTCCTGATATATTTTTCCTTTGTTCAAAACTGATGACAACAAGAAAAGTCAGCTATTTAATTGTCACTTGCTTTATTTACTTCCACATCACTTTCAGATCCCTATCCACACTCAGAATGATTCAAACCTTTGAGCGCAAACCTCCAGGCACCGCTTTTCCTTTTAGGATTTCATTAAAGAATGCCATTTTTCAAAGCCTGACACAAGATTTGTAACTAAGTTTCATTTCACAGCTCTTTCCCTTTTTAAACCCTGCTTCCTCAAAGCTTCCAAACTGTGTTAAGGTTAGACTTCACCACAAGGAAGACCTGAAAAATGCCTCTCCCTTTCCTTTCCTCCTCCCTCGAGCTACAGAAGGTATTAGTACTTTTTCCAGAGAAGTTTGCCTCACTTGTACTCTCGGTCTGAAACAGCTGCAACAAAATATGCCTTCCTTGAGGTAGTTTAGCACTTACTGAGCAATTCTTTGTTTTGGTACTTCTGAGCCAGGGCCTGCAGATCCTCCTGCAGCTGCATGTCTTTGCAGATGAGGCTCCACTTGTGCATCAGCAGCAGCAGCTCCCTGCTGGAGAGGACGCTGTCGTTGACCGTGAACGCCTCATCTCCCTAAAAGCCTCAGCAACAACAGCACGGTATTCCAGCACAGAGCTGAGGGTGCTGAAGAACTCAGCCAGCTTGGCCAGATCTACATTAGTCCTGTCAAAAGAAAGCACAAGTGCCATGTCTTTTCCTGCACGCTAATTAGTAAGCACAGGTTTTAATCCTTACTGTTGGAATGGCCAGGAATTAAGGACTTAGGACTTGACAGCAGCTGCACACCACATTTTACTTTCCCCCCCGCCATGTATTAAAGCACCTAAACCTTCCTGTCAAAGAGATCTCATCCAAATTCACTACTCAACACACAAACTGAAGTTGGAAAAAGTCATTCATCTACTAGAGATGATGAAGAAATCCTCCCAGCCTTAATAAAGTTCTAAGCAGACAGAGGATAAAATGCAAACTGACTAAAACAAGAAACAAAAGAAAGGACTTACCTAATATGTTTGATTAATGTGACCAAAACATACAGAAATTCATTGACAAGCTGAATAGGAAGAAGTTTCCTCTTCTCCTGGGACTGATTCTTGTTTTCTCTCTTGTCCCCTAAATTTGTTAGCCACAGAGTATGGAGTAAGGAAATAATTTTATTTATCACCTTGTTTTCCAGAAACCTGAGAAACAAAACAAACAAACAAAATCATAAACTCCAAAACAAAACAAACACCCCCCCCCTCCCCCCAACAAACCAAATAAAAAAAACCTCTGGAAATCCAAACACATTTAGAAGGCAGATCCCCACCAGCACGTGGTCCATCACCTACAGGGGACCGTATTTTGGTGCACTTTTGGTGCCACTTGCCTGAACCTGTCAGGGCACTGTGGGAGAGGCGAGGGGAGGAGGAATGCTCTCAACAGCTCCAAGCCATTACTGTGACACTTCCTGTGCAGCATGCACAGGATGTGAACTGAGGGTGTTTGAAATTTAAAAGGTAAAGACACCAATACAAGGTGCCATTTTCCTTTCTCGGGTTTTCGAGGAAGTGTTTTCCAAATCATGAAGCCCCCCCACGGTCATCCCTCCTACCACAACCTGAAAGCATCTTCATTCCGTTTTCAAAATCATGAGGGACACCTCAGAGTTCAGCAAGTTCTGCCAGTACAGCCCTGGTCTCCCTGCCTGTCACCCTCATAATTATTCTACTGTGGACAGTAAAATTGTTCCCATTTCTCCTCTACTTCTCTGGTTACCTTTTCTCTAAGCTGTGCAGGACCCATGTGAGGAGGCTGTGATCCTGTATCAGCTCATAGGCAGCTCTGGTGACACGGGCAGCACTTTGTAATATCTCCAGAATACGACTCTGAAACAGAAGATAGAACTTGTTCTTTTGCAGTCAAGATCTAATTATCTAAACTTAGAATTAGCAATTTGACTGGTATCTGATCAGCTTCGAGGTAACGTGAACGCCAACTGCTCTCAGCAACTCCAGGGAAGGAAAGACCTTCTCTGTTCAAAGCTTCCTGCCACAGGTGCTACTCTTACAAGAAGTCTTCAGCCAGCAAGACAATTTTATCTTTTTGTCCAAGGTTTTGATACCTGAAATGCTCAGGGTGGATGCTCCCAAAGCTGAGAGCTCCCAGCACGCGAGTTTCCCTCCTGCTGAAGCAGTGCTCGGGTGACAAATACGCTGGCTGGGGAATGGAGACCCCCAAAAAGAAAAGGCCCTGGCTGCAGGCACAAACCCACGGTACCCACGTGAGGTCCCACCGTGGCAGGAACCCCTTCCAGTTTCAGGGGTTAAGGATGCGACCGCTTCAGACGTAGGCAATTATTTCCCCCTCCACACATAAATCAACGAGGAACAGATTTTCAAGAGGGCAAAGGCAGAGGCAGCTGCTCCCTTCCGCTTTGTACTTGAGACCTCAAAGCCACGCAAACTTCTGTGCTTTGGGGTTTTTTGGTGCTTTCTTTTTAAATTCTTACCTGGGAGCCTTCATCACACAAAGGACTGTTGAAAAAGGAAAGAACGACCTGGAAAATCCTCTGGTAGTCATAAAGCTCATAGCAATGTTTGTCACGCAGCCCTTCCCCAAGAAATCTGAGGATCCACTCACGCTCTGTTTTGTACTGCAAGTCACAAAAATACCACCATCAGACATTTCGACCTTTCCAAATAATACCCGCTCCTAAGAGCACAAAACGCTGGTTCCCTGGGAGTGCCAGCTCAGGGCTTACTACGGCTTGTTTTGGACTTCTCCATTTCCATTCCTATCAAATTTAATCGCTAACATCCCTCAGGAACTGTCAGTCTGCGGCCCAAACATGCAGTGGAAATGGAATTGTAGAAGCTGCTGTTCCTAAAACTCTTCAGTTGAACTCAGCGCTGCTAATCGAAACTCAGAGATGAATGTAAGCCAGCTGGGGCAGAATATTCTGCTCATTGTGCTCACAGAGCATACACAGCACGACTCATTGGGTGTCAGTATTAAGAAAACAACAAAAATCCCCACAAAACAGCATTTTTAATCCCAATAGGAAACAAAAGAAAGATGCCTCCAATTAACCACCTATGGGAGAATGAGATTTCATTGTATTTTTATGGCTTTTTTCTGTCAATTTATGAAGATTTACTGGATACCTAAAATGGGACTCTTACCTCAAAATCAAAACTGTAGAAAAGCTGGAAAAAACCTGGTACTTTCCTCAGGTCCAAATACTGGTGTGACAGAAGGAATCTGTTTACCTTTATGTACATGTGCTCCTCTGTGAAGAGAAAAAGCTGGCATCGTGGAGGAGGACAGCATTCCCAACCCACAGCCACGGACAATAATAAATGGAAGCCGTACTGTGCGGTGCTCCAAGCTGGGAGAACAGCCCAGGAACTGCAGGAGGCCTTTGCTCTGAGGCTCATTACACTGCTGCCCATCCCTCCCCTTCTCTCCCCCAGAATGAAAAGTTCAGTCAGGAGTGCAGGAGCACAAAGCAGGCGAGGAGATCAACGTTCCCCGAGGCTCTGGTTTCCACCCCAGCAGCGACACACGCGGGAAGTTCCAGTACCTGGCTTCAGGATCTGCTGCGCCACACGAGCAACGTAGAGGGTCAGGGAGAAGGTGAACCTGAGGTTTGGCTGCCTGATTCCGTTCTGCACAGCATCCAAGAGATACAGCAACTGCAAGAGCCCGGGGAGAGAAGCCTGAACCGTCGCCCACGTGAAAGCAACAGGAGCGCCAACGCATAAATCGGCTCCTGGGACGTTTCGTGGGCCATACAGGTCAAACAGCAACTCCATCGGGATTTCCATTCCCACAAGCAAAATTCCCAAGAATTTCTAAAACACCTTCCCCACTTTCTCTGTCCACTGAGCGTAGCAGTAAGCAGCAGAGGAGAAACAACGGGAGAGAAGGTGAAAAGCTTCTTTTAGCCGTCTCAGCACGCGCAGGCAGGCGGATGAGCAAGGCAACGTCTCTCCCACACGCGTCCGTGACCGAACCGGCAACGGAGCTGAGCCTTACCTGGCTCCTCTCTCGAAAGCGAGCCCCTTCCAGATGGCCGCGGAAGGAAGCCAGGACAAAATAGGCAGCAGCTCTCATGTTGGAGTCGTAGCTGCTCAGGGCAGCCACCGTGAGACCCAGGGCATTGACCTCCACGAACTTGTGACACGCCACCACACACTCTGTGAGGGGACGGGGGAAAAGAGACACGAAGCAGGCGGCGCGTTAGCGCTGGCGCGGCGCGGTGCGCGTAACAGCATCGCAATCCTTACAGTTCCACCGGCACCCAGCCCTGGCTCTACCCCACAGACTACGAGCTCAGTGCACGAAGGCTGCTCCAGCGGCCAAAGGGCTTCAGCAATTCACCCTGGGCAGGAGTTTAATTGGAACTGAGCTGAAATGCATGGGGCTGTTCTCATTTGTGTGAGACAGAGATGATCCTGCCCACTGGGCCGTGCAAAGCTAGGGGTAAACTCTGTAAAGACATCTGGTATCTCACTGCTACAGGGAAGTTGAGTACGAAGAACAACAAGAGGGAAATTTCATCTCTCCAGAGCACTTTTGGGTACCTGAAAGACCAGCACTAAAAAGCTTCTGTAACGGAAAGGGCAGGAGAGTAACACATAAATAGCTCATAAACCACAGACACTGTCCCTGTGCAGGCACAAGTAAGGCCTGCTCTGAGCCAAGTACTCAGCTGCACCCCTGAGCCCCTCTGGGTAAAACAAAATCCAGCAATGACCAGAAATCAGCCCAACAGAAAACAGGAAACACGCCTTTCAATGTAGCATTTATCTGACACGGCATTTTGCCATCAGGATTTGGAGTTTCTCCTTTAAGGGCTTGTGTTCCATGTGTTTTGAAGGGCTGCTGCCATTTCTACCCACTGATGGCTAGAAATGACTTGGTGTGAACCTTCCACCTTATGGCCAGGAACGGAGCACAAGGGCACCTCAGTGGTATTTTACCAGCTACAAATGTACCCTGAGTTGAGCAATAATATTCATGTATTTTCTTGTCAGTCACACTGAAGGTGAAGAGGAAGTTCCTAGAAACAAATATTCCTGTTTAAGAAGGGTCTGCAATCTTATTGCCAAGTACCTACATTTGGTCCACTGATTTCCTCCCCCATCACTGCTCACACAGACTAGTGTGTGTGTATATATGTATACACACACACACACACATATATACAAATTAAATTATGCTAAAAAATTCATCTATTATTTCTGTCCCTGCACCAGCACCTGGGCCATTCCTCTCATCTTTTTCTCAACCACTACAACTACTAAAATCCAATTTCATGCCTGTCGGTTTCTTACTGCCAGCTCTGCTGGTTGTGGGCCAGGTAGAGCAGGGTCTCCACTTCCTCACCGCCCACTGCCATTTGTCCCAGAGCCACCACTTTGTTCTCCTTCAGGCTGTCACTCTGGGGAACTGGGGACGTGCACTAACCATTCACACTGTGGAGTAGTGCCACAGAATGAAATCTTAGGTTCTCACTTCAGCAGTCCACAGGAAGATTTATTTGGAAAACCTTCCTTCACTGAAAACATGCAGTGGTAATATTTTCCATCCTGCTGCCCCCGGAGAATGTGTTCAACAACTAACATAAAATAACAAGCTCTTATTAGAAAAGCACCCCAATTTAATTCTATGTCTGACATACAGCCTGTTTAAAGACCTTGAGAACTAGGATGGAAAAGCTTTCCACAGGACGTTTATCAGAGCTAAAGTTAGATAGAACTTGCTATCTGCCCAATCCTAGACTTACTTTTTCCTCAGCAAGCACTAAACACTGTGCAAGAAGTCCATGTTTATGTATTCTGATGGCACTGTGCAGCCAGGACAAAGAGTAAATAAATAAAGAACTGGGAATTCCAAGAGCAGCTGACATGGCTTAGAAGCACCACGGGACTGCGACTCAAACCACTTGGGCCCTTTAAAAATGCCCTTCTTAGGACACAGACTCTCATTCTGTGTGGAGAAGTAAGAGGGTTATTTTCTCCTCTCCAGGTTCAGATTCAGGACAGCCACTGACTTCACAGCTCCACAAGGACATGATGTACAGCAATTCCCTCAGTCTTGGTGCTTCTCACATCAGCAGCCACAGACTAGCTGCAGTGCTGCTGGGGCCGCAACAGACACCAAACCCCTCCCGCCACGGGGTGGGTGGTGCTGGCAGTGTCCTTTTCCCAGCTCCCAACACTGGGTTCCAAAGACACCAGCTGTCCATCCCTGTGAACCTCAAAGGCCCAGCATTAACTGGATTGTCAAAGATTCCTCCAACTGCAAAATGCCAAATAGCTCTAGCACCTTTTCTCCTCAGAGGACACTTAAAGACAGTTCTTTTCCTGCTGCCAGGATTACACAGAGCAGTTCAAACCATAGCTAAGGGCAAGCTCAGCACAGCCAAACAGGTGTTGCACTTGCAGGGGTCTGGGTGAACGAAGTACTGTGAGCGTGATTTCACCGACAGCCTGCCAATTGCCTCTAACATTACTGCTCTGGAAAGCCAAATCTAGCTCTAACTACACAGTGCTTAACCATAACCAACACAGGGAGAGAGCTGGTTAGGAAATCCCTTAGGCTTCTTGTCTCCCTTTGACCTCTGAGGGCTCTCTCCAGGCACAGAGTGTCTGTGGAGCACAGCAGGGATGCGCATGTGCAAAGCCAAATCATGTCAGACAAGAAATGTGCTGACAGTTCAGAGCATCAGCCTACCTGTGAAACACACTGGCCTCATGCCCATCTGTCTGGTGGAAAATGAGCTGGCTGAAGCTTCCCTGTTCTATAACCACAGCCTGTAACAGCCAGATCTCCAGCCAGTTCAGTCACAGCCCTCAAAGAAGTTTGTTTCTTCCCTCTGAAGTCAGGCACAAATTCCTTCCAGTATGAACTCTTGGATCAGGGATAATAGAGCTCCAGGTGCAGCTCCTGCAGCAGAGCAACCTGACACTAAATACCAAAGAAAAATAGTCACTTTACCTGGTCTGGTCAGTTCACTGAAGAGCTGAAGTAGAAAACAAGGATCATAGAAGTCATCAAGACTCTTGACTGTTTCATCTTTATATAGTGACTCTTGTATTCCCTGAAACCAAATCCAAACCAGTATTGGTAAGGAACAACACCAATTTCAAGCTTGGTTTCAAACTTCCACAACCACCTCATCCCACTATAAACCACTTGATACTACCCCTTGTAAAATACGATGCAACACAGGGTGAGACATGCTTGCGTTTAAACCCGGCTTTCACTGCGAGAGCATATCCACAACTATTTCCCCTGACCAGCACTAACAGTTACAGAAGCACGTCAGCAAACTGTAAGAAAGGCTGGAGAGCCCATTGCCAGTGGATCCTTGGGCTGTCCAATCCCAGTCTCACATACATGACAACATTTGCAATGCACAATCACTGCCGTTGACAAGACGTGGCCCACATCTTGCAATTAATTTGAAAAGTGCTCCTAAAGAATTAATTCCCGTCCTCCTATGATTTCAAATTACTCTTCTGATGGAAACAAGCGCATTACATGGATGCAAGAAATGAATGGCTCAAGGCTCTTTCCGCATATCCAAAGAAGGGTAACCATGGATAGGCTGAACCAAAAGCACCTGTGATGGCAGCAGCCGGCGATGCTGAGGGAACGACAGGATCGTCTTCATCATCTTCTCTCGATCCAGCAGACACAGAATCTCCTCCATGCTTGGCTGCTGCCACAGGGACTTCCCAAGACTCTTGCAAGTCTTGTGATGCTCCACAGCAGCTGGACCCCACAGCAGGATCCTTTAATATTGTTAAAGGTAAACGCATTAGGCAACAGAGCCAAGAGCAATTACAGAGATCAATTAGGACTGAAATTTTGCCTTCCCTTGTAGTTATTAAATGGGACTTCCCATGGGACTTGAAACTACAACTTGTTTCCCTGGCAACACCTTTTCCATCCATCCCAAAGCTTCTCAAATTTAGTCTGAGTGTGTCTCATTCACTCTGTCCTCCCCGGTCCACCCAAGTCAGAATGCACCCCTTCAGAGGCACCTATGGATTTAAGCTGTAAGTGCAGATAGAAATGACAGCAGCTGCATGGAGGGACAGGAATCCAGATGTGCCTCAGCTGCCTGAGCCAGTGCTCTTGCACTGCTGGTGGTATTTCTGCTCCTACCTCCAGGACACAAAGCGCACGTGAGGAAGGCAGACCAAACCACAACTGTTGGCAATAGACTTTCCTGTGGACTGCTTGGGCACAGGAAAGGGAAAAGTCCACGACTGACTAATGTTTCAGCCTCCCATCTGCGAGGAGACCCCTAAAGTGAGTCCCAAGGATGGAGAGTGAGCGGCCCCAGAAATGAGACAATCCCTCATCTACCCCACAGACACAAAGAAGTCTGGGCAACGTAAGAGAATTACATTAATAGGAAATACGTAATAAAAATGTTTCCAAAAGCAACATTCACCTTTAGGTTTGAGTTTGTTCACTGCCTCCTTCATTTAAAAATGAGACCCTGGAAAAATACTAGTTGTGACACTATCTGTGTGTAGTTTGCCCAACAAAGTAAGGTCTTCGGCTTACCTGGAGTTTATAAGACTTTGATTATTCTTCTCATACAACTGAAGCAACAGCAGTATCTTCTGATCTAAAACCCAAGATTGAACCCAAAGTTAGTGACCTGTGGAGACAAGAACAAGATGCAGAAGGAAGTGCCTTTGCGGGCTGACACTCACCCACGGTGCTCAGCGTGGCCCCATAGGCTCCCAGCAGCACTGGGAGGTGACTGCTCGCACAGAGAGAGGGGCTGAGCTGCACAGCTGTCAGCAGAACGTCCACCAGCGCCTCTGGAACAAGCACAGATTGAACTCCGCAGCCCTCAGTGACACAGAGCACAAATTAACACCCCAAGACCCACTCCAAATGGATGCACACACAGCACTGGACATTTTATATCAGCACCTATCTCTAGAGATACCACAGCCCATTTCCCCAGTACACTAAAGGGTGATTAGGATGCATTTAATCCAAGGGAACATCTTAAAGCAGTATTCCCAAGCTGAACACACAAGTCACTGGGCCAGGTGAGGTCCCCAGGGTGACACTACTCTGCAGAGGCTTTCCATGCGTTCAGACCCGCCCTCTGGTTAAGAAGGAGTGCTGGGCCCTATCTTGCCATAGCTCCGCTCCTTCCTCCTCCAGGAAGGCGCCTGGAATGAGCTCAGGAGCTCCAGAGAACAGCAAACGTTCCAGCAACCTCCCCAAGGACTCGAGAATTCACAGCAAAAACTTCTAAGCGCGCAGCCCGGCCGCAGGAAAAATCAAAAAGCTTCTGCATTGTTCCAGCAGGGCTCAGCACTGGAGGTGGTTTGCGAGCCACAGGAACTCCGTCCTGTGGGGTACAAAAACTAAGCACCTTTGCTCTGTGACTAACTGAGAAGCAGAAAACATAAGTGATTCGGTTCCTCAAAAGCCAACTGGCCAAAAGGCTGTCTGTAGCACACTTGAGACTCAATTCCAGATTTCTCTACTGCCAGTATCTGAAAAGGCCTGGGCTTTGACCCTAGTTATGTGCAGGAATATACGTGCAGCCTGAGTAAATGCACTCGTGACACCAAGCTTCAGGAATACCGCAGCTAGCCCCAAACAATCCATTCTGCTGATCTACAGAAATACGCTCTAAAGGTTAAGACACATACATACAGTAAGCAGTAAAACCTATTCCTTATTTTTAATTTCACTAATTTGGTGACTTCACAAGAGCTTTTTTCTCTCTTCATGTGTTTTAAAACTTGAAAACTTGTTTACATGTTGCTCATCAATAGACACAAAATTCGTTACCAGCGTGCTGCTCTGAGAATTCCCCCCCTTTTCATACACAGATCCTTCAATCACTGAATCTCAAACCCCTGTACAGTGGAGGAAAGCTGAGGCCTATGTACATTAAACGTGGTTCAAGGTCAGGCAGGATTTTAGTTGCTAGTGAAGAAGAAACAAAGCCAATCCTACACATGAACTAGCATCCAATTTATATTCCTCTGGAAGGATATTCCTCGTGAAAGGTTGCAATATGAAATACACGTAATTAAATTGTCATTTTTGATAAAACTTGCAAAATCAACTTTAAATCTCCTGTATCAACCTATTTTAAAACAGGTTTACACATCATCGGGCCTAGGTGCACTTCAGGGATCTTACACTAACTGCCTCACAGAAACCAAAGGAATCAATCCAAGACTTAACTGGGTTAAAAATACCAGAAAAACAAACAAGCAAACAAACTAAAAACTCAGACCCACCTTTCCAGTAGTTTTAAAAACAGAAGTGTTTCAAAACAGCATAAAATGAATGTAACATTTGGATCCAAGCAGAGGTACAATTTAAATGCCAGCATTCTGCATCTGTTAATAACTCTGCAAGTATTTACATGGGTGGGTGTGTTACTGGATGGAGAGGATATAATGCAAGAAAGACAAAATTAACTGTGTTTAGTATGGGAAGAAGATGCTTAAAACATACCTCTTGTCTGGATATTCATGCCATCTTCTTCTCTTGACCTCAGGATGGACGACAAAAATAGAGAGTGCTGTGTGACCATCATGTGAAGTTTGGAGAGCTTGATTAACCTCTGACTAAGTGAGGATTCTTTCTTGTATAGCAACTGGATGGCAACGTTCAGGACCTTCAGAAATGTTTCATCTCTGTAACGGTACCTTTGGGAGAAGGATCACCGAGAAGTCAGATCCCAACCAAACCCAAGGAAACCTGCTTGAAATTAAAAGCCGTCTAAGAAATGAGAAATTGGCAAAGAAGATGGACTTAGTAAAACCAAACCAAATTAAAATGAAAACACTTACTTGAGTCCCGTCTTCACAAGGCTGCACCAGTCTTCTGGGTCCACTTCTTCAACCACGCACTGCGTGCAGCAAGTAAAAACACGTGTTAGTTTACATTTGGCACACGGAGCTTCTACAGCAATTTTTGTTCAAGGGACACACTAAGAACATGCAAGCCAAACACTCACTGGGATGATCAGAGGATAACAGGGATAAAAAGCTCTTGGATACAACAGTCCTAACTCCTGGTTCAAAGGAAACTGCAAGTGTTTTGTTGGTCTGGGAGCAGGGAAGCATATAGGCTGTACGGAATTAAAAAGCAAGCTGGGCTCTAGGTTCCAAAAACCCAGTGGCTCAAAAAAGCAAGAGACTGGATGCTAGGTTTTTGTGTGGTTTAACTAACCAAACTTTGCACATGGCACATGGGGTGTCTGGCTGTAGGTGTTCCTTAGAACTGATGTGCCCAGAGGAGCTGGGAACCACAACAAACCAGTCTGGAGAAGACTGACAGTTGCACACACCAGCGGTCCTGGGAATGCAGGTGCCAACCTCACCAGGCTGGAAACACCCTCAGGAATGGACACTGAGGTGGCCCCAGGGCCTACAGAGTCAGCCAAGTCCTACAAGGGAGCCTCAGCAAAAGCCTGTGAGAGGGCAGAGGCGTTCACTGCTCAGAGGCCTTCAGTGTTATGTGTCACAGGGATCTGTGTTTACTGAACTCAAACCAAGGGAACAGTACGGAGGGAGTGATCGAGTAGCATTATTAAAGATCAAAGTCTGGATTTCTGCTTATGACCAACCAGATTTTTGCCCCAGGCTACAGACAGCATGGCAGGTGGGTCTTGGCAGAAATATCTCTATCACCTTTTTTTAATTTAATTTAAAAAAAAAAAAAAATCCACTGCTATCCTTTGATTTTTTACTCCTATATACCTCAAATTCCTATCTCCAAAGGGGATTCTTACCAGAAAGCCATCATCAAGAACATAAAACTGCTTCATATAAAGGATTATCAGGACTAAGTTAACTCCGCAAAAGCTATTAAAAGCCCATGGAAACCAGATTCCATAAAACAGGAAATCAAGCCCAATCAATATTTACAAAATCTACAGCTGCCCAATCACACATATGCATAGAGATATGCATATGGCAAAGCTGATAACAAGTCTCACCAGTAATTCCTCTAGCCTCAGCAGCATGGACCTCTCCACTTCTTGCTTGCTTTCATCTTTACTGCTGCTGTACACGGCAGCTAAGCCCTTCATGCAGGCTGACAAGAGACGTCTCCTCCAGGAATGCAGCTCCTCCGAGTTTTTAAGCACACTGGAAATGGCATCTGCCACAGCCCAACTGCAGAGAGATAGGTATTGAGGTTTTATTAATATTTTAACTTGCTTTTGTATATGTCAAAGATGTCGTGCTGCCAAAACGCAAAGCAATGCATTCTCTGAGGAGAGGATGCCGTTACTGCTCCAGTTCCTATCCCAGTGCTTCCCAGGACAAACAGCCTTGAGGGAGGCACAAACACACTGCCCACCTCTGCTCATTCCCTGCTCTCTCCAGAGCAGCAGGAAGCTGGTCCATTAGGTTGTGCAGCCCTTTGCTTTCCGAAGGTGGCAACAACTTTGAAAGAATCTGCAGTTTCACAGCGGCCTCACGCGACGCTCCGGTGTCCTGAATCCCAGCGCAGAGCTCCTTCCACAGGGCTTTCCTCAGGACAGGCGTGACAGCCGAGACAACTGTTGGGAGAGCAGAGGGCACAGGTTCCACCACCTGCAGTTGTTAAATAACACCAGACTAATCCCAAATCACTTTCTAATCCAGGCCCGGATTACTCAATTTCTAGGAAATGGTGCTACAGCAGATGTTAATCTGTTACAGAGAAGTGCTACAGAGAAGCTCACTTCTTTACCCATCCTCTACTTCCCAGGGTGCTGACAAGGTCTTACCACTGCTTGACCTTGTAGGTAGAGCTACAGCCCCAGTCAGCCTGTTTCCCTTGCTATTTACATTTCTGGGCAGTAAGAGAAATGAAGTTAAAGTGATCCTCTTCTATCCAGTTGAATCCTAACTCATAGTTTTGCTGGTAGAGAATTTAACACACTTGTCCGTAGACGTAACGCTGCTGCGGGTTTGGAAAGTTCTGGGCTGCCAGCTTAGGAGGGCACTACAGTAACCACAACTGGAGATTTGTTTTAGAAGAAATCTTTGGACTCTGCAGAAATGAAGGCTCAGGTTCTGCAAAAACCATCTGGCTATGGCATTGCACACTCCAGACACTCTTCTATCCATGCTTGAGCAAAAGAACCAAGAGAAGCACAGTAACAGATTTACACATGCACTAAGCATCAAAAAAGAGCTTCAAAAGAGACATCTGGGAAGCAGTAACTATAAGAGCACTCGGATTCAGCCTAACAGCCAACCCTCAGAACAGCTCTTCACCTTTCGTGCTGCAGAAGTACTCCCAAGACAGTCAACAGAGGTCAGACACCTAAGTTTTATCACCTTTATCTACTGTGTGAAGATTCCAAGACTTAAAGGCCAGCAGGACCTAAACAGGGAATTTGGGCTCCTGAATCACAAGCAGGGCTCAGTGGTGCCTTTACCTGCGGATGGTCGGCTGAACCCATACAGGTCTCTGCATTGCAAATACACATTAACGAGTGGAAGAAAGCTCTCCATGTGTTTCCTGAGGTACTTCCCAGCGGCACTGCTCAGACACCAGAGCTCGAACTGCAGCAGGTGAGTCCTGGAGTGCTGGATCAGCATGGCCACAATGGCCAGGGAGGTGTGTGAGCACTGCGCAAGGCAGTGAGCCTGCACCTCGACACCAACTGCGAGAGCAAGGACCGGCTCGCTTTGGAGAGCCTGAAGGAAAACTTTCTCCAGATCTCTGCTGGCCGATGCTGACATCAACACCCCCAAAGCTTTAATGTGCTCTGTGGATAGCAGAAGCTCTCCTTGCTGCGGATGCCTTTGGAAGCTGTCTGTAAGGAGCTGCACCAAAATCTGTCCGTAGAAGCTTAACTGTTTCCCTTTTTTAGGGGATTTTTCAGAACTCTGAGCAGTCAAGCTCATCTCAGGAAGTTGCAGCATGGTTAAAGTGATCTCCTTCAGCTGAGCTGCAGTCATGTACATGTGCAGCTCCTCCAGAGCCTGCATCTGGTGAGACTTCCTGGGACAAACCTGGCTTCTGTCCTTCCCCACAGTCTTCAGCTCCCCCAGGACACTTTTTGTGATAGCTTCGAAATACTTGGACAACACGTGTCTGTGATCTGTTGTGACACTCTGCAGGATGGGGGCACCTGTTTTCAGCAGCTGAAGAACCCCGGAATTGAGGTGAGCTGACAGGAGCTTCACGGTGACTGGGTTCAAACCAGGCTGAGGAATAGAGCGCAGTTCCAAGGCCAGGAACCAGCTCTCCAGGGTAGGATGTCTGAAAATCAAGGCGAGTGTATCCTCCAGTGTCTGTAACAAACAGAGGCAACAGTGTCTCTGAAGGGAAAATCACAGTGCAGGGTCAAAAAGAAATTCATTCATCTGCCTAATTTCCACAGCTTGTCCATTACAATTATTGAACATGAAATTGTCCACCAGCTGGCCAGAGGATAAAATAATAATAATGAATTACAAGCACATACATATCATTCTCCCAATATTTATGCTGTGGGATTCATGCTGTTATACTGAACATTCTACACTGAACATGTCTAAAATCTCCAGAGGAAAACTGAATATTCTGGGTCTCATCAACACATTCTAATCTCCACAAATTCACAGAACAGATGAAAGAGGGGGAACAAATTCATTCCTCAAGTACATAATTTTCACAACAAGGTTTTACACAGGGCCGAGGGAATATATATTTTTTTTTCTGCAAAGGTGATCTCTTTCAAGACCTCTCCTGACTGTGTTCCAGCTCAGGGGTGAGACTGTGGGTGATGCAGCTAAGTCACATCTCCAGACAGTAGTTTTACAACTGCTGGACCACGTGGTCTGTGCTCCTACATTCTCCTCCAAGACCTCAACAGCACCTCTGTTCAGCAAAACTATTCCCTAGAGAATCAATCAAATCAAAGTTTACTAACAGGTGCCTCTGTATCAAGGGATTTGGTACCTTGTCATTTGAAGACACTTCTGTCATCAGAGACTCCTCATCCATAAAGAGATCCGACTCAGCCTGATGCTCTTCCCGTTTCTGCTGATGATCCAGCTTTACTTGATTGCCCCGGCACAAGAAGATGCTCAGCATGTCCACGTAGAGGCCAATGAGTTGAGGACCCAAAGTCTTACCAAGCTATGAAAAGAAAGACATCTTGGATGTGAAGAAAAGAGGCGGATGGGAACGGAAGGGTAATTATCCAACAGGAGTAGGAGTTACCTAAGAACTACTTAGATTACAACCTTTTCTATGGGATAGAACCACTTCCCTATGTAGAAGCCTGATTCTAAGAGAAGTCTCAGGTTGCCCAATGAATATCGATAGATTTTCATTTATACTGTGACATTTGGAGTTACACAGGCCAGTGAATTTTACTCTCTGGAAAGGCTTCTTAAGGGAGACCCAGGAGCTGGATTAAAACTTCGAGTTTATTTGCACTCACACTGATCAGAAAGGTAATGCACGCAAAGCAAATCCAAGACTCCTCAATAATCAGAAGAACTGACATTTGTTTACAGATTAGGTGCAGTTTTGTGTGGTAGCCTCAGAGCCAAGTACAGAAAAAAGAGCTACAGAACTGGAACCTAAGTTTTAACAGCCAAGTCACTTGTACCTTCTACATTAAAATAAACCGAATATAAACAACAAAAATATTATTACAATATTGCTCTTACACTGCTGAAGTTCTCCACTGTGGATTTCAGGTATAGCAGCACGTGCTTTACTCCCAGCAAAAGCTGGTCAGGTGGGGCCAAGGAAGCCAAGTCTCTCAATTTTGTCTGAACACCATCTTCCAATAAGGTATTGCTTCCTCTCTCATAGGCTCTCTTTAGCAAAGTGGCAAATACAGAATCCAGTTCCACAGTAGGTTCTTCGCTTAATTCCTTGTGGTTTTTAAACTGTTTAAAGGGAAAAAAAGCATAAGAGAAAAACAATGATGAGTATGAAACAAAAATCTCTTCAGCGACCTTTGTTTTGAGAAGAGCCCTGAGCTGAACCCGGGCTGAAGCTCCAGGAACACAAGTGTGCAGACCTGCTAGAACAGAGCTGTCCAGCAGTGTCCACAGGGGAATCTGTTGTGTCCACTGCTGGCCTTACAGAAAAACTCACCAAACCCGACCCAGGGGTCCTGTGATCCCCAACCCGTCCAGGGGGAACTCCAGGCCCTGTGAACTGATGCCACAGCACGCATCAGGCTCTGCTGTGCCTGGTCAGGAGTCTATGTACGACCCCTGAACCCTGGCAGCACCTCCCAAACATCACAAAGACCTCTTGTGTCACAGGAAAGCCCTGGAGCAAATTTGTGTCCCGACGTGATCAACAAGAAATACACAATTAGCTCAATAAAAATGCTCTTTCTGATGGAAAAGTAACTTTTATAAACTCTGAGTTTTTTATAGGAATACTGCCTGAAGAATTCAATGACTTCAGGTATTCCGTACCACATGTTCCTGAGATTGCTTGGGTATCCAGAGTTTATAGTATTGGTTGAACTGGTAGAGCTGAGGGTACTTGGCAACTTTCAGGCTCTTGAGATCTTTATCATAGAGCTGGAACATCAAGCAGAGAGCAAGAGGTTCTCTCTGAGAGTGCAGGAGGTCAGTGAACACAGCAACAAGATACTCCACGATGTGTGCCCCTAGAAAAGCAAAAATAAATGAGACTATTAACACAAGCACAGGCACTGGGGAAACCCTCCCTCCTCTGGGCCTGCACAGCAGCCCACAAAGCATCACTCAGAAAAGTACTGAATAAGATCAAAAAGTGTTTGTAGTGACCTAGACAAATGTTCCTGACCACTGGGATACCTGAAAAATCCTCCACACGTTAGTTCTTGCTGAAGTAAATAACCCCCCGTCACCGTGTTGTGCTAAGCATGCCTGTATCTGAACAGGAGAGAGCCCTGCCAAGCACCACCTCAGCAAAGAACTGGTTTGTACTGGGGGCACGCACCCCAGTTAACTTGTACAAGTTAAACAGGATTTTCTTTCAGAACTGGCACTTTCAGTCCACCCCAGGTGCGACTCGACCGCCAAATACACGCAGAGGACTTAGTGAGGTTCTGTGGGCTTGGCAAATCCTGCTCCAAGCCCACCTGATGCCCCTGTGACTCCAACGCTTTCTTCAAGGAGGTGATAGAATTCTGCAACCAGAGCTTCATTTCTGAAGAAGTTTTCTTTGGAAAATGCATCCATTTCCTACTCAACAGTGCAGTTCCTGTCTCCCTGATCTCAGGAAGAGCTGCCTACAGCCATGGAAACCACCTTCCTCTCCTGGTCTTCACACTCTGTCCTTTAAAATAATGTGTTACTGAAGCCAACTAACTCCAGACCAAGACTGTCCATGCAGGGACAGTGTCTCCTCTCTTTAGGGTCAGTGAAAAAGGGCAGAAGCACCCACAGAGCTTCAATGCCTCTCCTGAGCAAGGAACACCATGGATCTGCACCTCCTTCTGCTTGCAGGGAAGATAATATGTCTCAAGGTAGAAAATGATAAATGGTAAAAAAATTATTAAAAATGGGTAAAAATTATGCCGCTTTCACTCCACTGGTAGAAATGACACATAAAACCAAAAAATCTGTACCTGTTCCACTTTCAGACTGAAGCAACAGCATATTCCTGGCTTCTAATGCAGCAGGGACAACAGCACTGAAGGGAAATGTTTGGATAATCATGTCTTCATTTAAGGAGAACCCAATTTCTTCATCTAAGCCATCACTGCCCTCGATCAGGACATCCACCATATCCAGGACATCTAATAAGTGAAGGAAAAAAAAATCTAAGCAGAGGATCCAGACTAACTGGAAAAACAACAGAGGTAGAATGCAACACTCTAGGAATACAAGGCATCTTTTTAATTCCTAAAAAAAAAAAAAAATGAAAGCCACATTTGTCACACAATACAATGTTAAGTGAAACACAAAAATCACAGGTGAACTTCAGTCTGCCTTCCAATGCTGCTGTCCAGCACAGGGTGCCCAGAGAAGCTGTGGCTGCCCCTGGATCTGTGGAAGTGTCCAAAGCCGGGTTGGACAGGGCTTGGAGCACCTTAGGCTACTGAAAGGTGTCCCTGCCCATAGCAGGGGGTGGAACTGGATAAGCTTTAGGGTGCCTTCCCATCCAAACCATTCTGGGATTCCATGATTCTATAAACAGCCCCAAGCAGAAGGACTAAATTTCCATTTTAGCTGAAAGATGCTGCTGCAAGAGCATGAAGAGAGATTTCAAAAACTGTTGAAGTTGCACAACCACATCAGAAATTACTTGTGGGGGTAAAGTGGTAACTGCAATTCCAAGTTCTACTTCTGATACCAAGTATACATGGAGGGCTGAATCCTGGAGGTCCTTACTTAACAGGATATCTAGAGTTACCCATCCCCAGTTTACTGCTTAGGGCTAGCAAACGTAGCCCCAAGTCGTGGAATTCTGTTGTTGAGGGGTTACCACATACCATCAATGTGAGAGACGGGGATGCTGATGTTATCGGAGTCCTGTTTAAACATAGCGACCTGGAGCATGCTGGCTTCCTGAACCAGGTCTGCTGCCTTGTCTGTGTAGGGATAGGGGTTTGTCACCAGCTTCAGCAGGATCTGTCAGCAAAGGCGGAGAGAAAGGTAACTGCACCGGCTGTCAAGCACAGGGGAAGCAGATGATGCTAAGAAAGACCGTGTGCTAAAAGTGGTTGGAAGCCGGGCAGGTCTTAGGAGGACAACTTCCATATCACTTCTGCAGGATTCTGTCTAGGGCTCCTGCTCTACAGGGCACACTGATGGGGAAAAAAAAGGCCCACTGCAATTTGGCATCTAGATTGCTACCACAGACTGAGTCCCTGGTGAGATTGCACTGGAAATGATGCACTGGGCATTCAACATGCTGAAGAGTAAACAGGAAGCGTCAGCTTTCCTTGTAAAAGACCACAATTCACTGAGGTCTGATAATTTTGGCACGTAAAGAGGAGATAAAAGCTACCCACACATACAACACTCTACACTTGTATTAACAATGCTGTAACAAACAACCGATCTTTTTGGATTTCATTTTCCCGCAAATCATTTTGCTGTCCTCCCATTCAAGACAAGAACGATGCCACCTCCGTATAAGGAATCCCAAACAATGCTTTTCTCAGAATTCATTCACTGGTCTTCGATGGGTTTTTCAACAATAGCATCAAAATCTCCAGTGTCCACTAACACTATTCTTTGCATTGTCTGTCCAGCTAATTTGGACACTGTTACCCTTTCCAAAAACTGAATCACTGCTTCCTTCTGGTCTTCTTTTGTATTATCCAAGTGTTCCAGCCAAATCGAAAGTTCCTTCCATGTGTA
This sequence comes from Hirundo rustica, assembly GCF_015227805.2. Taxonomy (NCBI): domain Eukaryota; kingdom Metazoa; phylum Chordata; class Aves; order Passeriformes; family Hirundinidae; genus Hirundo; species Hirundo rustica. The sequence goes on from NC_053451.1 coordinate 40,459, forward strand.
CTCAAACACTCCACTGTCACATAAAACCTGTCCAGGAAACAAAGGGGGAGGTGTGTAAATAAACCTCAAAACACCTAAAATACAAATCTCCAAGAGATACAGATCTTTTTGTAAAGTAACTTCATGATTCCTTCTCTTGGGAAAGAGAAAAAGAAGAGCAGGTTGATGAAAAGAAGTATCTGTCACTCTCCTCACCCCTTCAGCTCAAGAGGCCTTACTCCCACTCACTAGCAGGACTTCAACTGCGTAGTGGACAATAAAAATTCTACTTCTATAATTTTTGGAAAGCAAGTTATACTGCTTTCAGAGGGTTGTACATCTTAATATCCTCACAGGCAGAAAAAAAAAAAGCACTTTAAAAATAGCCTGCAGGAGTTTTAGAAAACTACTGATCTAACATAAAGGAAATCATCGCTAATTTAAACCTGAATCAGGCTACTTGTGCTTAAAACAATTAGGCAGGTGGATAAACAGTCACACAAACAAGCAGTGGGTTGTGACCACAGCGAAGTCCCGAGAAAAGCGCAAGTTGCTGGGGGAGGTGACGTAGACCCAGATACGCCACAACCAAGAGACAGGCTTTGACATACCTAGAAGATTTCCCCCACTTTCCTGCTCTCAGAATTCAAGCTCTGACCTCAGGCACCCACACTAGGAACTTGGTGACCCTGTGCTCCAGCTCAACGAGCAAGAAAGGAGGAGGGAGAAGAGGAGAGGGGAGGAAGGAATCGGAGTGACACCATGGTTAAACTCCCTGCCCCTAACTCTCAGCAAGAGAGGAAACCTTGCCCAACTTCCTGACTCTGGCACCTACATTAAACAACTGCAATTACACACGATCAATCTGTGCTTTTGCTCCTCTCCACACACAAAATAAAAGGAAGCTATCACAAGTTACTTGTTCTACATTTACTCTGTGTACAAGACCAGCAACTCTAAAAGTAACTGCTGCTTACATGAATCTGACAGGGTAATTCATTTAAATAAAGAAAAAATGAAGGAAAAAGGATTCATTTTAATATAATTGACTATTTTTGGCAGAGTCTTGAAATAGAAGTGCACTTGCAGCTCTCACAAAAACAGGCAGGAACAGAATGTGAAATCCAAACACAAGCTTTCAGTCACGTGGCACTGTGTAGAAAAATAAGTCCGTACCATCTATTCTTAGCAGCCTTTCTGCTGACATAACTGCCCTAACTTCCCTGTTCCTGCGTTCCCTTCAGAGAAAATGCAATGGACTAAAGTGGAAAGTGAACACAAGAACAAGTCAGGCAGTCCCTGCTCCCATTTGGCAAAAGAATCCAAAACCACCAGAAAAACAGTACATTTTGAGCAGCTTATGGTTGAGACATTCATTACTGGGAGACCAAGTGAACCTGCCTTTCATCCCTTGCAAAGGATCAGCGGCAACTAAACCCTGATTCGATCAGTGTAACTTGGGTCTGGTGGACTGAATATTACAATGGCACTCTGTGATTGGAGCTAAACGCAAAGATTCAACGCACGAAGCTGGGTACAAATTTGTGTGCCATGAATCCTGCAGGACACTGCATGAGGAGCCCTGTCCAGGGCCAGTGCAGCTTCCTGGATTCTCTCTTGGCAGGCCAGTTTGGTCGTATTTATTCCTAACGTAAATCTCTACCCCTACTTAGATAGCTAAAAGATGTCCTCTTTTAATAAGGTGCTAAAAACAACAGCCTTTGGTGTCTTGTGGACTTGTGGTTGATCAGTTTTCCTGAAAAGCCAAATAACTAATTTAAAAGTACCAAAGGGGATTTTAATTAATTTTTAAGACAAAAAGTACTCCTTGCATCAAAGCTTGTATCAGACAATACCAGAGAGGACTATTTTGCAGGGCCAGAGCAAACCACCTAAGGCTTATGCAAGGTCAGAGTGGTGAAGTACAGATTAAAGAATCAATGATTAAAAAAAAAAAAAAATCAAAAGTAATATCTTCTTGATCGATGTCAAGACCTTTGCAGGAAACAAACCACATTGATTTATTACAGTGTCAGAATTATTTCAGCCTAGGGAGGAGGGCAAGCATTAAAGACATTTTCCTTACTTTTTCATCAACTGCTGCAGGAAAGTCAGTTCACAGCATTTATTTCCTTAAAATATTTCATTAACAGCTAGTTATCTGACAGCAAATTCCAACAAGAGTAACAGGAAACAGGAAAGGAGACTCTGTTGATCCCACAGTCATGCAGTAAAGGGATCTGTTTTAAGAAAAACTTCTACAATCCTGACATTTCAGACCAGTGGGATATAGTAAATACCCTGATATTTCAATTCAAATGCTTACCTTGATGATTAATTTTTTGGTGGAAATTTTCAGATGAGAGTGGGTACTTGTAACAAACATTTTCATCAGTAAATAGAAGACTGATTTTTCACCAGCTAGCTTCTCTGTTTCAGAGATGCCCTACAAGAAAAATATATTAAAATTCCTCTGCCACAGCAACACTGTACAGGACTACGTTGCACTGAGACCGATGTGGAAGGTAAGTATGTTATTTTATAGACCCGCCCAAAAATCCCGAGGCCAGAAACGAGTGGGATCATTTACACTACTTTGCATTCAATGAGCCAGGAGCATCGTACTCACTGGTAAAATGTTTTCCTAGAAAGTGTTTCAGTAGTAACAGAAACCCCAAGTACTACAAGGACCCAAGACAAGGCCACGTCCCTCATCAATCACCTTTTATTCCCTAACCGTTCCATGTCTGTCCCTGTTACCACACCCCACGAGTGTCTCTGCTTCTCCTCAAAGCCAGGTCTACTCCTTTCTCCTGACATGACAAGCAAATTGACACAGTCCTTATTTTACAAGCCTCAATAAAAAAGAGAGCTGGGGCCCTGATGGTTTCCACTAATTATGGAGAGCATTAAAAAGTGTTGGAATCTTCCTCAGGAAGGGGTGGGACGGCTCCCATCAGCGGCTCATCTCCCTGGTCTGCAGCTCAGGCTTTCCAGACAAGTGGAAACCAGCACATTCTCACTTGTGAGGGAACATCTCCAGAGATACAAAGAGCTACAGCAAACTTCTCCTGTGTTCACCAGGGAGGCAAAAAACATTTTCCTTGTAAAAAGCCTTTCAGCTCTGAAGGGATTTTTCACTGCTGCTAGGACTGTAATTCCTGTTGCTTTTACAAAAGGGTCACCTCCTAAAATGACTGGACTAATTTGAAACTAGGTGATGCCGGATGGAAAGATTTGAGGACAACAGACCAAGGAAATCTAACTTTGCATCAGCCTCTTACCTGTACTCTAAACCAGGCAAATTTGTTTGCAGGAAGCTCCAAAGCCACTTTCAGGATATGGTGCTGCAGAAGAGGAGGGACCTCCTCCCGCAGGCCCTTTTCAGTGACTATACCTGAGGCGTGAAAGCAAGAAACCAACTTCAGTTTAGTCCATCTTCCTGAGATTTCACAACGCTCAGGATTTAAAACACAACGGTGAGACAAGCTGGCAATTCACAGATCTTCATATCATGGGATCCCCAGACACACTGCAACTACGGCTGGCCAACCCAAGGTGGGAATCCAGCCCTCTGAGGGAGATTCCACCACCTGAGCCCAGCAGAAATCACTGGTCGTGCATGGAAATATAGAATCTCTTCTATTGGTCTCAGCAACCCTGAAAAGTTACCTACAGGCAGTACAAAGGATGGAAAAACTGGAGAACAAAATATAGAATCTAAGGAAACAGGAAATCTTAATGCTCAAACCATGACAATATTTGCTCCAGACAACGGAACTTCACACTCATGTCTCCCCCTGTATCACTGTTATCACCAGCTCATGCTGTGATAACCTCACTTACTCTGCCACAGGCCAGGGAACTACTGCAGTGCAATCAGAACCTGAGCTGCCCAGACCTGACCTGACATCACCTGTATAAAGCGCTGGTGCCTGAGCCTCTTGGAGCCTGTTTTTGTGGCCCACATTTGAGAAACAGCAAAACATTTTAAAAAGTCGTCACCAAGGTAATGCAACAGTAAGTAAGACCAAACAATGAAACTCCACCAGCTATTTAAAGAACACACTTCTACAAGGTAGGAAAACACGGCGCCTTTGGTGTCCACGTTTCCATCGGGGTGATCAGAACGAGCAACAGAACTCTCACACTGACACATCTGAGAAAACAAAGTCTCATGATTCTTTCACGCCATCATTACTTCTCTTCAAAATCAATACCCAGGCTCACTGCACTACATTTGTTTCAGGACGACACTTTATTTTCCAGCCTGTTTGACTTTATTATTTCATAATGTACCCAACAGACCACAAAGAGATTTCTGCCTCACAAGAACATGTCCTGCCTCCTGTCCAGTTAGAAGTAAGCAGACCAGTGCAAGAAAGAAAGGGATGAACAGGGTATATGATCTGGTGAGTCACCAAGCATAAAAACCAATTAACATGCTTCGACGGAAGGAGAAAAAAACCTCATGCATGAGACAGTTGATTTAGAGAGGGATTTTGTTTAAAGTCCCTTTTCCTCCGACAGGTTAGTAAAGGCACTTAATAACTCCCATCCTTACACATCCCTGGCCCTGTTTAACACAGCTGCTCGAGCTGGGTGGCCCACAAGCCCTGGTGGCCCACAGAGAACAGTGACGCAAAGGGCTGACCAATCAACCCTTTGCTTTCTCCCTCAGTCTCAGCTGTACATGGCTGTATCGACTGTACCACGAGCAGCACTGGAGGACCATCCCAAATTTGTCAGGCATGATTTGCCCTTAGTGAAGTCATGCTGGTTGTCACCAACCACCTCTATGTTTTCCATGTGCCTTAGCAGAGTTTCTAGGAGAATCTGCTCCGTGATCTTGCCTGGCACAGAAGTGAGATTGACTCATCTGTAGTTCTTGGGTCTTCCACTTTCCCTTTTCTAAAAATCCCCTTTCCCAGTCAGTGGGAACTTAACCAGACTGCCACAAATTCTCGAATACCATGGGTAGTGGATTCACCACTTCCTCTGTCAGTTCCCCCTGACACTCGTCAAAGCAAGTCTTTAGCTAAGACAAAATAAATCTGGTCATGGCAAGTCCAGTTCAGCTGACCCGGCTTGTTGTACAGGACCCTCGGAGAACGGGAGAGCTCGTGCAGGGACCTCAGCCAATCAGTGAGTCCAGAGAGCAGACATATCACTGCTCAAGGAGCTGGGCAGGGCTAAGACTCAAACCAGTCAGTGTCTAAAACCGGAGTTTTGAACTCCCTATATAAGGGAACTCCAAACAATAGAACAAGGCTTTGTCTCACGATCAAGGGGACACAAGTCATGATTTCTGTTCCCTACCCACAACCCCTCACGTTACAGACACCGGCAGACTGGGAGGTGCTGTGCTTCACCCCCACCCTGAACTTTCTGTGAAGTATCTTGTTCAAAAAACTCTTTACCATCGCAGCTAATAAGAGTTTGGAAATAACTTACTGACAGTAGACTGTTGACAGAGGGCTAGAAGAAACTTCATTACGAGCTGAAGATAAGTCTTCCTCAGAAAGATTAGAACTCAAAGCCTATGAAGACCAAACACTTCCAAGACTACGACACCAGAGAGGAAAACGAGTGAAACGCAGTGCTGACAGCTGGGCGTGGTAGCACAGCTATGGAATTTAACAGTGCCAGAGCACGGCAGAAACAGCAACAGTAAATGCCAAACATAATGGAGAAACTAAAATGGGCTACTTTTAGAAAACAGCTCTTTATCTCCACAGAAAAGCAAACATTCCCTTCTGCTATGGACTTTGTAAACAGCCAAAACACTGGAGGAAATACATACCTTTTAGCAGCTTGCTAAAATCAAAGTTGCTCCGTGCTACCAAGTGGGGCACAACCTTCTGATAAAGACATATGACCTGAAGCAGTGCAGCTTTCAGAAGCAGCGTCTCAGCATCATCTGAACCTAAACAAAATGTTTCCATAATTAGTTTCTTCTTCCTTCACAGCAAGAGTGCAGTGTCGCACCTCCGTTACCCAGCATGAGAATTACTAACTGCATTTCCAGCAGACTTGTCTAGGAAAAGACCTGCTATCTTCCCAACAAGAAGAATGAGAAAAACACCCATGGAACCTCCAGTTTCCTTCCCCAGCATTCCTGTATGAATACTTTTAAAACTAATCCACTTATTCGGTGCTTAGATTGAGAGCTGCCATTTCTAATTTGACTCATGAGTGCTCACACATATAAAACACAACCTGAACGTCTGAATACTCACTATAAGAATCCCACCAGTCCCACTGCTGTCTAATGTAAGGCTAGAAGAACAGGAAAAAGTGAAGGAAAGGATATGGTCATGCTGCTGATTTCTGGGGACACTACTTTTAGCTAATGGCAGGTAGGTTTGGCTGGGGAAGTGTACGAGACAGTACAATACAGTTAGTTGCAAATATATTATTTCAGTTAAAAACCTCTTTCTTTCTCTTTCCCCTTTCAAAATAATACTTCTCAGTGTAAGCTCTTGGCAAGAGGCAGACAACAAATACCTGTATGAGAGAAACACCAACAGCACTTAAGGCAACTGTTTACTTCCTATGAAAAGCCATCTCAGGTTTCAGCAGTAACATGAGGAGGCATAAAAGCTACTTGTTATCCAGTCATTACTGAAAGGAAGTAAAGTACATGGACCAACACGATTAACACCTATTTTTTTCCTGTTAAATTTGTCTCCCTTACAGAGTTAGAAAGAACTGGATGAATGCCATGGATAAACTTTGTTTGCCTGAGTCTCAACTCCCCTTAGAAAAGAATGCTCTAGTGGCCACACAATGCAAATAAAGCTGTAAAAGGTGAACTGGGAATAAGTGATACAGCATTTACCAGCTCAGAATGCTAAGGAACTACAGCTATAGTCCTACAGAAATTAGCCGCTCCACTGCCTTGGACTGTCAGTGCTGACAACATTTTGCTGCCTAAAGGGAGGCACAGGACACCCACTGAAAAACCTTTTGCTCCAGGAAGCCTCTCTGTGGAATATGCCCTCTGAAGGGCCAAACTGGTTGCAGATTTATCTCTAGCCCACAAGGAAAACTTCACAGGCTGTTGGCCAAGATGCAGACAATCCCGAAACTTCCTGTTCCCTGCAACCTAAACAGGTTGCCTAAAGAGGCCCTGGAGTCTCCATCTTTGGAGATGTTCAAAAGCTGTGTGAACATGGACCTGAGTAACCAGGTTTAGGCAGACATATCAGGCAAGACAATTTACAGAGGTGCCTTCCAACCTCAACCATTCTGTGATCCTGGGACAGCAAAGTCAACCTGCTTAACCTTCTAGTAGCACTGGCCAGCCTATATGTTAAACTGTGTTTTCAGGCAATTCTAATGGCCTGAAGAACTGAACAAAGAAAAGGTGAGTAGTAAATACACAAATGAGATCTGGATTCTGCTGAAGTGAAGGGTGGGATGAGGGTCCCACAACACCCATTCCCATATAGATAAGAAGCTGTAACTCCATCGGCTTTGCCTACCGTGCTGCTCAGCAACTTCTGTCTCCGTCACTGCCTTCACAGTGGAGGCATCACCCTCATTCTTCTCTGCTGGGCTGTCGTTGTGTTCTCTCTCTTGCTTCAGAAGGGACTGCCAGACAGCCACAATACTATTCATTTCTGGTAAGACCTAAAAGCAAAACGGGTAAATTGCAACAGCTCTCCTTTGTAAGACAAAGCTCTTGTGACAAATACATCCCCAAACACCCAACAGGAAGATCTGCTGTTCCTCACAAAGGTTGGAATTGACCTCATGTGCAATCAGGGAATGACCTGAACTCAAGGACTGTACTTCCACTTCTGCAGAAAGCAAGTACTGGAAAGAACATTTTACTGAAAAGGTTTCCTGTGAAAAATTTGTTTGGTCCTTCCTCATGATGTATTTTCAACACAAATGCCCTCTTGTTTAGTAACTTCTGAATGCCTGCTGGCTACATTGACTTGAACCAGGAAGAGAACTTGCTTCCTGCCCTTGGAAGTCACTTGCAGCACAACAGCCATTAAAGCTACAAATCGTCTCACCACAGAATTTTTTTTGTATTCCCATCAGACAGACATGTCAGGAAATGTAAGCTCCTACCTCACCATTTCCTCCGCAGCCTCCCCCAGGATACCATCTCCTGGCTCCTAGGCTGCAACCACTTGAGGAGAAAGTACAGAGGAGAGCAGTTGTCTGCTGCCTGCAAAATGCCTCCTGTCAGCCCCCAGTTGTCTCTTTCTTTCTACCTTGCTGACAGCTTCTCTGTAGAGCTGCACAAACTCCTGCACTGTTGGCAGCGTGTAGATCTGTGACCTTTGCCAGGTTTCTTCAGACAAACAGTGCTCAATGTTCCTCAGGGCTCTTCTCAGCACCATGGATACCAGTGACAGGATGCTGTGCTTCACCACTGTGCTGGGCAACTACAGAAGGAAGTGAATTCATGACATTTCAGTGATTCCTGTTATGCTCTGCACAGAACCTGTGCTTTGAATGCATTAAAATTGGTCAGCAAATTAATTATTTTCTAGATCTTGGCTAGCAGTAAAGATTCCATAGGTTTTTCAGAACCCCAGCAGCCAGTGGCAAAACTGGTGCTTGTGAAAGGCACCTGGAATCAGTATCAGTGGTTTTAATTCATTTTCCAGTGCTTCCCCAAGCCAGATTTATGCTGGCACAGACAATACAAAACGCAGGTAATTAACCAACTTAAGGAATTTCTTGAATGATCACACACTAAAATCAAACAGTACTAACTGGGACAGAAAAGTCACTGAAATACTATAGACTGCTCTTACATTTAACCCCTGGGTGAACATGGTTTTATTGCACACTGCAGGGACTGTTGTCACCATCACCATCGAAAGCAATCTGGGAAGAGGAATAAATTCTGAAGTCTTAAAAGACTTGGAGATCTCTGGTTGAGCCTCATAGATCTGAAAGAAAACAAGTAAAAGAAATAAAATTTAAGCCCCATTGATACAGTCCCGGACAGCTTCTTCTGGGGGAGCATTATACAGAAGGATTTTGACTTGTCGGAAGTAATGGCAACATTAAATATCAATTTTTATGCAAAAATGCTACAGAGCATCCTCCAGAGTCCTACTCAACTAAACGGACCCTCTGCATGCAACCAGCATCCCTGCTAAAGGCCATCCCTTTTTGAGAGATTCCAGATCCTACCTGCTCATTTTAAGCTAAACAAAGAGGCAGTGGAACACTCACAAAGGACAAAATGTTCTTCTAGCTGAACTTGGATGTTGCTGCATCTCAAAAAATATGCCACTGACATGATGTTTTCCAGCGTTTCTTACACCAAAATTCCTTCTTTCTCGCTTTAGTTTAAATGTTTACAGAGCCTCCTGCTCTGAGCATGATTTTTTACCACCATCCATACTCTTACCTTCTTGAGCAACTTCACGTTGTCCATCCAAGTAGACATCACTCTTGGAACAAAGGAATAGTGGGTCTCCTTGAAGTATCTATTCAATAAATCTGGGCATACTTTGAGAATATTCACCATGAGATCAGCAACCATTTCATCTTCTGTTGCAGTTTTTAAACCAAGCAGGAAGTGCAGAAGTACCACATTTCCTCCCCTGTTGAAGACAAAAAAAAAGTTATTTTGAATAAGAAATCCTTATTTTGATACTTTATATGGGATGTGAACTCTGCAGCTTCTCTAACTGTCAATTGAAGGCAAGGTCTCTCACCCTCCTGGCATAATTTCTGAGTTTATACTCAGAGAATAAGGAAATTAATTTACCTCCATGTTTTCTGCATGACAAACAGTGAATTAACACCATACATTTCAGGGCAAACATGATAACTAGTGAGGTCTCTTTTGCTTCTAGCAAAAAATCCATGTACACTCCCAGCTGGCCAGTGACTTACTTGCCAGAAGTTCCAAGACTTGGATCATAAAACGTTATGCCATGTTTCAGAGAGCAGCAGAGGTCCATTAAGAAACTATGCACAAGTTCTCGTACCATTGCTTTTCCCACCTCCTCAGAACCTTGAGCCACCTATAAAAAACAAAAAGGCATACAAGATTTGCTATCACAGATATCAGCCTCACTCTACCATTTTATATGGCTCCTCTTAGAGAAATACTAAAAGAAACTTGGCTTTTGTTCAGATTAAGAAGAGGAGCTTCAGGACTTGAAGGTCTCTTCCAACCCAAACCAAACCATTCTGTGATTCTACGATTCCATTAACCTTCTAAATCCTGAACAACTCAAGATTCCTATGGGCATCTTGTCTCCTGACAAATGTGGCTGGGAAATCGTGAATCGTATGACTTACAGGGACTGCCAGGAATTGTAACAACTTAGTATTACTCAGAGCTGAAATGAATGCTTATGAATGGGGTCAGAGATTTGCACAGCTCCAAGCAGACACCTACTAGAAACAGATCTCCTCCAAAGGGTGTTTACAGTATACCAGGACGGGAGTGGCAGGGTCATAAGCATCTGGTAGAGGAATACAAGAGGGCAGACACAAAAGTAAAAAAATCTGTAGCCAAAACCCAGTGAGAAGCAGCGGAAATTTGGGGGCTCTTTTTAAACAGGCTCAGTAGATTCCTCTTTTTGAGCTCATCAAGCTCAGAGGAATTGGGAGCCGCTTCAAAAGCTGCGGGTTGCAAGATGAGGGGAAAAAAAGGCAGCACAAGGATTAAGAGTAACAAAGAAATAAATGACGAGACCTTTAAATCCTCAGGGCTGACATCAGTAATCCCATTCCAACCGTACAGTGAAGCGATGTGAAGCAACACTTCTGCAGTGAAAAAACGCACTTTCTGTGTTTTGCTGATACTTTTGTTATGAACCACCTAAAAATGAGAAAAAAGCAAACTCTTTTATTTGTTGCAAGTTATCGCAAAATCATGGCAAAATAGCAACACACTTCATTCTTCTAGTACCCACAGAGCTGGCTCTCCTCACCAGGGCAGAAGAAAGGTTCTGGCTCTCCTGTCAACACCTGTCTCACATGCTCCTGTTCCTACCTTGACCCTACACCAACCCCTGCAAACCCTGCACGTGCTGGACAGGACAGATGTTCCCGTTCAGCTGAAGGGCACAGATCATGTTTAGAGCATCACAGCCACAGACTAGAACCATGGGAACCTGGGCATAGACATGGTAATGCCTACTACAAATAAAGTTTGACTGAAAGGGAATACACAGCTGAAGAAGTTTCTCAGAAGTTCTTCTGCCGTGTTTTACTGCTGGCATTGCTTTAATTCGCATTTTTCTTGCTAAGCTGAAAGAGTCATACAGTGTGCTGGCGTCCACCAATAACGTAACAGCTCATGATATATGATTCCCACATAGGAAAAGCTTCATTTGAAAAACAAAGTCTCAAGGAGGTTTATTTTACATTTAAGTGGTAGCATTTTTATTCTCCTTCTTTTTCATGTTATTGCTACAGCAAAATGAAAGAACATTTTTGGCTTTAATTGATGAGTTGTGAAAAGCCCAAGTCTGAGGCAGGCTCTTATGGCTACACTCTAAATTTAACTATTTTTTCTTCATCCTCTCAACTCTTCATCCAACAGCTTACACAACATTGCTACAGTAGTTCAGAACAGGTATTAAAAACTCATAGATACTGGAGCTAAAAACATTTTTAAAGAAATAAAATAGATCTCAGGTGCAGCTGCTCTACAAGCAACAAGTGCATCCCAGGGAACAGGCAGGGCCATGCTCAGAAGGTGACAGAGCACAGGAAAGGCAGCCAGCACTAAACCAACTCTCACACCTTTCAGCAATTCCTGCTTCCCTGTTCTCAACCCTGACACAGTAATATAGCCAAGCTACCGACCTCCAACACACATTATCAGTCACAGACACTGCAGCAGCACACTGCCAGCAGCCCGAGGAACTGACCATTGTGAGCAATCGCTGCAGAACTGTTTCCAGTGGTGAGGAAATTAAAAAACGTGAGACAACACAGTTTCAGGGGTGTATCATACCTTAGTTCTCAGTGTGGAAAGTACAAGACTGACAGTAGAAACTTTGTCTTCCTTTATTCCAGAGCGAAGAATACCTGGAATGAAATCTAAGAGGACATTTCAAACGTTAAGTTAAAATGTGAAAGCTCTTTTCATACTAAAATGCTTCGGGGAATTCATACCCATTCCTCTTCCATGTCACATTATTTACCTCACTGTTATATTCCAGGATGAACCAAAAGGCAGCCATCAGAGCTCAGAAGGATGTGACTAGGGTGATCAGCAAGCGATGCTGCCAAACCTGCTCTCATCTTGACTGGCTAATTTGCTAACTTGCTGATTAACACTACTACAGCATCTGTCAGCTTTAAATACATTTCGTGCCCTGAAATGCCATACTTAAATTCATATTCTTCCCATTCAAGCACTTGTAATTGTTTCACTGAGTGATTCTCTAATGTTTGGAGATTCCACCTCCAACCACATGCATCATCTTTCGGCTCACCTGTGCATCCCAAAGTTAGGCAACTTCAGCTCATAGAGAACTCGGGGCTGTTACAGGGGAATGAAAGCCAGCTGTACTGACTGGGCCGAGGTGTGCAACGCCCAGCCTGAAAGAACTGAACAACTGCCAGCACCCAAAGGAAATCAGCAGTCCTGGGGTAGCAGGAGCAAGAGAAGTAAATAATTACAGCCAGTTCTCAGGCCCCTGCCATAGGAGAAACGACCTGCCGCCAGCCAATGGCTTAAGGACCATTTTTTAAGCAGTATTTCTAGATCCCTTTTGCATTCTCTCATAACCTTACCAAGGGTCACAATTCGCAGGGCAGAAAGGCAGCTGAAGTACACACTTTTCAAACGAAAAACACAACATATCCACTGTTACTGTCTTATGAGCAAGGCTGGAGGCCATGAATTTTTTTTATGTTTACTGACCCTCTGACCTCAAAATTTTATAATAGATTTACTTTCTTTTTTAATCTGTGTCACCAAAGACTTTCTATTTTTGCAAAGTTTTCGTGGTTAGTGCATTGTTCTCAAGCAGAAGAGGCTTATTTACTATACTACCAAAGAAGTTTAAAGCTTTTCAGGTAATAAGATTAAAAATACATATTTTGCCTCTTATTAGTGCTCTCTACCTGGTTCACATTTTTAATTAGGTCATATTCATTATCACCTAAAACAGACTGTGCCTTAAAAAACCAAAAACCCAACGAGCAATTATGAAGTACCTTTTAATTCCAGCACCTGTGCCAAGATTGCATTGTCACCAGCAATGAGAAAGGAGAGGGCAAACTGAATATAGGCCATGCGGACATCTGTTCTCCCCTGGAAAGATAAAAATGTAAATATAAAATTAAAAATGTTGTTAGCACACAGATTGTACCCAACTGCAGAATCAATACTGCAACTGCTGATTATCTGTACAAGTGCCATAAACAGGTACATGCAACAACTATGAACACGTTGCATGCAGCCACAGTCGTGAATTTACATGCAAGACATCCACAGTGTACTCAGCTAAAAAGCTTCTTGCATTAAGCAGATCCCTTTTACATAAAAAGGAAAATGTGCTAGTTCATGTGCTTTTCAATTCCCAAAATATCAGACCAGACCACAGATTTAAAGGAAAGGAAACATTAAAAGCATTTTCATGCCAAACCCTGCATCACTGAACTTCCTCCTTTGTGCACTGCTCGGTCAGTTCACAAAAATGCCCCTAAAAAGGGGCAAATATAGAATCAACAACTCAGGCACAGTGGAAGCAGTGAAAGCTTGACCTGTAACAGCACCACAAGATATGAACATTGAATCATGGAATGGTTTGAGTTGGAAAGGATCTCAAGGATCACCTCATTCCACCCCCTGCCACAGGCAGACTCCTTCCACAATCCCAGGTTGCTCCAAGCCCTGTCCAGCCTGGCCTTGGACACTGCCAGGGACGGAGCAGTGACAGCTTCTCTGGGAAACTGGTGCTGGACAGCGCCTCCTCACCCTCATGGCCAAGAATCTCCTCCCAATATCTAATGTAAATATACCCTCTTTCAAATAAAAAGTCACCCCTCATCCTATCGCTACACTCCCTGACACAGTCCTGCCGTGATTTACCATTTTTTTTAAACCTGCTGTGCAAAATTAATGTGCCTGTAAAGAAGATTCTGAGCAGGCAAAAGAAAAGGCAGCAGGGACTCATGAAAGGGCTGAAAGAAGAAATAAAAAGAAACAAACAAGATTTTGCTATAAGCTTTGGACCTGGTATTTTGGCATTAAAAACTCATCTCTGATAGCCAGTTGTGACATAATTTCATTGAAAGCCTCACAAGAGTAAGACCTCTTGGATGCTTGTTTCCTTGTATCCCACCCGAGTATTTAAGCAACTTCTGGTCACAAGACTACACCCAAGCATTCAAAATTAAGGATGGAGGTACTCCTGCAGCCAGCTCCTGCAGCGAGGTGAAAACCCGTGGAATCTGGTGAAATTTCAGAACGGTAAAAGGTGGTCCCAGGGAAAAAGGGATGTGTTTGGTTTTTTGCCTTCCACTTGATTGCTTAATAAAGAAAGAGTCTGATTTTTCATCTCATAGGGCACAAACCTAACACAAACTTACACATTCACTCTGCAAGTAATCTATCAAATCCAGAAACAATACGTCAACGTTGCAAACAATACTGGATTTATTATACCCTTGCACTTGGAATGGCACACAAATATTCTTCTTCTGGTTTGGGTCTATCCTGACTATTTTTAGCAAACAGGGAGGGAACAAGAGATAGTTTCTTCTGGAAAAGGAGAGTGCCTTTTTCTCCTCACTCACATATTCTTCTTAAGGATTTCCAGCTAGAGATTATTTAGAACTCTTGTTCGTGTTTTCAAATGCCATTACTCTGTATTAGTACTGGGCAATATCCCCTCTCTAACGCCACTTTACTTCAGTGGGACCAAACCACAAAAAGACTGACTAGTTTTCAGGAGTTTCCTATCACTTTCACTCTGTTTTAGACACTAGAAGGGCAGTTCACAGAAAATGTACACTTCTATTTCTCCATAGCTTGCTGGAAACACATAAAGCATTTTCATGTATCCAGTAAGGCACAATCAAGGACTTCAGCCTGACACGGGACAGGAAGGGAGAGTTAAGTTCCTGCAGATGAAAATACAGCAAACACTGGCAACAGCTATGCTCTAAACAGTTGGCTAAAAATGCTGGTGGAGCCATGGTATAGCATTCCATTGCATGCAGCACCTTAATTTACCTTCTTACATCTTTTTTTCAACAATCCAGGCAGGTATTTGTTATTGAAATCAAAATGACTGTACACATCCCTTGCTGAATCCGGGCCCTGAGCCACCATTGCTGACAACAGTGTAAGGCACCCTTGGCTCATTCTAAAAAACAAAGCAGAGGTAAAACCTGCAGGTTATTTCCAGCATGATGGCTATACAAACCACCAAACCAATGGATTCAAACCTTAGAGAGAAAATAGAAGGGAAGTTAAACAAACAATCAAAGTAATTATTTTAGGCAGTAATAACAGCAGCTGGGAAAGAAGGGTGACGGAAGAAGGGAGAAGGAAATGCTTTTTTATATTCTTCCCCAAAATTAAGACATGTGAGGCTGGATATTCCCTTTATAAAGTAGCTTAAAATGGAGAAAGTGCCAAAATTAACAACTCTGCGATGACCTGTTCATGGTACTGGGGTTGGACTAGACAACCCTTAATTATTCTATGAACTCCTAAATTCATAGAGGTTTGCCATTTATTTCAACAGGAATATGTCAGGGCACTGCAGACCTCCATCATCTGAACAGCCAGTACCATGAACAGATTTGTAATCTGTCCATCACGTTTCTGTCATGGACAATCTGGAAAAAGCTATGTGATCCAAGCAGAGATCCCATCTGGACATACAATACAGAAAATCCCTCTGCACATCAAAGAGGTTGCACAGAAAATGCAAGCATCTCCCATCAGAAATCTGCAGCCTCCTCTGCAGGTTCCAGAAGGATTTCTCCAGAACCTGCAATCTTGAAATGTTCAATCAGAAGTGAACATCTTGCACAGCCTCAAAATTTGTTTCCAGTATACCTATTTGAGAGTCTCTGTCCAGTTGAAATGCCCGCTGCAATAAGATTGACTGCGCAACTCAAGAAGCACAGCTGTGTCTATGAACTGGGAAAGCAGAGAAAGGTTTTCCAATTCTGCTCAAAGACTGAAAGACGAGTCATTTGCCTTGGACAAGCCAATTTCAGTCTGTTTTTTTTCTCTGCCTTCCTCTTCCTCCTGGGTTTGTACTGAAATGTCTCTGGCATTTGCAACTTCTTTCCCCTATGCACATGAACGTGAGAAATTGTTTGGTCTGGACTAGATAACACAGTTGTTGAACAACCTAAAAATGACCTCAGATTTAAGAGACTGAAAAAATTACAGAAGACAAGGCAGTCCGAAGGAGAAAAATCCATTACAAACATGGAAAGCTGACTCCAAAAAACACAGGGAAATAAAGCACTCAAGAGCATCTCTTTTTGCTGTCACAGGAAGACTGCACATCCCTGTTCTACACAGTACGTTTCACCCCACAAATCAAGTAGCATTAAAATAAGAGGACTCAAGGCACCACCCATGTTAGCCCTCACTAGGACAAGCTCAACTGATGAAAACTACACCTACAGGAAAGAATCCTACAGCACTGGACAGTTTGATGTATCAGAGCTTCCACTTCGCAAAGACTTCCACAGGCAATTATTTTATGACAAGTGGAAAAGGATTATTAAATAAAGGTGGATACTAGCAATAAGACAAGATGAATTTTGCAACACCTAGTACAGTCCCTCCAGATCAATTGACTGAGATTCTCCACCAGAGCACTAAGAAGACTTACTTGTGATTTTCAGAATACAAAGCAGCATAGACCAGTTTCATATAGGAATGAATCAACTTCTTGACAATGTTCATTCCCACGACAGAAAAATGTGAGAGGTCACTGGCTGTCCTCAGTAAAATGGCTTCTAGAGCTTGAAAGATTAACAGCATCTGCAGGATAAAAAAGTATGTTAATATCTGACAATATCAGGTACGACTTGAAATTATTAGCTGAGCAAACAGTAATAACCGCCATTAATAAAGAGTAAGCCCACTCCAAGAGAAAAGCTTCTACATATGAAAGTGACATTAACTTCTAGATTCTCTCCCA
Source organism: Hirundo rustica (assembly GCF_015227805.2). Lineage (NCBI taxonomy): Eukaryota > Metazoa > Chordata > Aves > Passeriformes > Hirundinidae > Hirundo > Hirundo rustica. The sequence goes on from NC_053451.1 coordinate 57,567, forward strand.
AATCAATGTTTCCTCTTTGAAAAGATCACTTTGGAGAGCATGTAGTTTCAAGGAATCAATGCTTTGAGAGAAGATTGCTCCTAAGTGGAAACGAAAAACAAAATGCACTGCAGAAAAACATTGGGGCTGTTCCAGTCTTGCAATTAATTCTCTCCAGAAGAATCCAGAATTCATACAGCACTGGGCTGTGCCCATTACAAACATCAGCCCGTCAGCAACGGGCTATTGAGGAAAAGCTGCCACAACACAGACAAAAATGATACTGAATGGCAAAGAACAGCAAGTGATGGTTAAAAAGCCACACAGTATAATACTAGGTTGTAAGCAGCTAGCAATGTTGCACCAGCATTCACAGTAAAAACTGCGAATTGAACTCCTTGTTCATTCATCATATTCTGATGAGGATAAATTGTGTCCAGCTAAAATAAGAAAAATGAGATCAACTTTACCAGCAGCTTTCTAGAAATAGTAATGTATCAGGAAGATATCTAAAAACATTTACTTTCACTAGACTACTTCTGTTTTGCTTTCTTAACTGCTTCTATTGATCCCCTTATTACCTAAAATGTCTTTTGATAACATTTAAAGAACCTTAACAGCTTGATTTGGACAGGACTATTGGTTGTGTGTGTTACTAAATCCAGGAACATCTATGAACTGAAAAAAGCATCTCCCACTTGGTAGGTGCTTCTGCCACTGCTAATTCCAGAAGAAAAACCGAACTAAAATCATATTAAATTATCAGTTATCTACACCACAAAGCATTTATCCACAGAACCACAGAATATCTTGAGCTGGAAGAGACCCACAAGGATCATCCAGTCCAACTCCTGGTCCTGCACAGACATCCCAAGGATCCCACGCCTGAGAGCGTTGTCCAGATGCTCCTGGAGTTCTGGCACCCTTGGGGGCTGTGAGCATTCCCTGGCGACCTTTTGTTCCTTCCTCTCCAGGTGGGATTGCTGGGATCATGGCCGCCAGCCCCTGAATTACAACCCCCGTGTCCAACTTACTTCACTTTCGGGCTTCCTTTCTCCATCGAGCAGCTTGAATATCTCAGCACACTCCATGGAAATTTTCACGTATCCCTCCACGACATCGTACACTTGGGGCGACGGCAGCGTCTTGGCGACGGACACGAAGGTCTCCAGCCCTGCAAAGCCACAGCGTCACCCGGGGCACCGGCGCCACGTGTGGGACCCGCTCCGGGCCGGCCGCGGGCGCGACCCAGAGCGGCCGTGCCGTGCCCATGTGGGCCGCCCCCAGCAGCAGCAGCAGCATCGGTGCCACCCCCGCGACGTCCCCGCGACGTCCCCGCGATGTCCCCCTCAGCGCGGGGCAGCCTCCTCAGCGCGCCCCTCTCCCGCCCTGCAGAGCCCCTCACCCTTGGCGGCGGCCGCGGGGTCCCGCAGCAGCGCCTTGAAGCGGACGCCATTGAACTCCTCGTCCCGCGGGCCGCGGGCGCGCTTGGCCGCAGGCTCCCCGCTCCGCTCGCCGGCCTCCCGGCTCCGCTTCCCGGCCATGCCCGAACGCGCCGCGGCCCGGCTCAGCCCCGCCCCGGAATCGCCGCCGCTCCCGCCGGAAGGGGCGGGCGGAGCGGGTCCAGGGCGGGCTGCTGCGGCCCCGGCCCGGCCGAGGGGGGGCGCTTTCGCAGCGACTAGTGCCCAAGCGGGCAAGAGGAGTTAACTGTTATCATGGAATGGTTTGGAAGGGACCGTAACGATCATCTCGTTTCGCCACCCGTTCCCACCCCCCGCCATGGGCAGGACGCCTTCCACTAGCCCAGGTTGCTTCACGTCCCGCCCATTCCGGCCTCGGACGCTTCCAGGGACCCTGGGGCAGTCGCGGCTTCTCTGGGCACCCTGTGCCAGGGCCTCAGCACCCTCACAGCCGAGAATTCCTTCCCAACATCCCATCTGCAGCGGTCTCTCTTCCATCGCTGCTTGCAAGGCCAGGCGGGTTTTTGCCATCCCGGTTTCCCAGGACTGCAGCGCCCTGCGATCCTGAACCAACACGGCTTAAACTTGGGAGTGGAAGGGGAAAGCACGGAGTGCCGGGAAGCAGGGAGAGGAGGGAACTTCCTCAGATACTCCTCTCTTGCCGGGAAAGACCTCGGGGTGACATAACTGTGGCTTTCCAGTACCTCAAGGGGCCCACGGGAAAGATAGAGAGGAACTAACTGCAAGGGAAGGAGTGACAGAACGAGGGGAATGGCTTCCCACTGCCAGAGGGCAGGCTTAGATTAACTGAAATCTAAACTCTTCCCTTGCTTTCAGCAAGTTATTCCAGGACGAGCAGAGTGATAAGGAGGAATGGAAAACGCCTTGTTCCTATAAACTGTCACATATGGAATGACAACAACTGAAACAGTAGTGGAAGATAAAGAAGATTATTTCAGTAAGAAAATAATGATAAAGATCTACCCAAATCCAAACCGGATTTTTTATTTTTTTCTCCCATCTGTGCAAGTAGTAAAGGCAGCATTAGTAGCTTCCTGGTTTTTTTTTGTGGTGGTTTTTTTTTTTGTTGGTGTTTTTTTTTTTTTTTTTTTTTTTTTTTTTTTGTTTTTAAATCAGAATACTGAAAAAGAAAAAAAATAAAGAGCGATCCAGAAGAGGGCAACATTCACACCCATTCTGAGACTTAGGACGAACAAATGCTTTCACAGTGTTGAAGATGCTGTGAAATTTTAAGAACAGAAGGTAGAAGAAAATAAAAGAGGTGAAGAGAGAAAACAGAAAGGGGTAAAATAAAAGGAGTACATGAGACTGGGGAGAAAAGGGAAAATATGAATTGCTAGACACTAAGTACAGGGGCTTTTTACAAGTAATTTATCAGAACAAAACTAAAAGCATCTTACTGCTGCTAGTGTCGTCATGCTCCAAGCTCTGATAATAATTCCTATTTCTAGGAATACTTAAATTTAACTCACTACATTCCAGCTCTTTTTCTGCCAGTTTAGATGTCAGTTCCACTTGGAATTCACCTTAGTATAGCAAATTCTATGCAAAGGTACAGACTTTTCAGTTCTTCCATAAAACATTTTTGGTTGTTCTTCTGGATGATGGGAATCCTTTGTTTTTGCTTTACAGATTTCTTGAAACTTAAATTTATGCAGGTAACCAAATACATTTGCAGTTCCAGAAATTGGTAGGCACATAATATGGAAAGTAAATAACATTATCAAGAGGGAGTTGCTTTGTTATTGAGGGGATGAAAAGGAAGGCTAGAGCTAGTAGAACTAGGAAAAAATATTTAACACTGTTTTAAAAGGCTCAAAGTATCCTGAGTACTGAGATCTTCAAGGTAAGTCCTAGTTACCAGACTTACAAGCCTGATAGTTATCATCACACCATATTCATGGTTCTAGTATTTTAAAAGCAGAATGCTACTGAAAAATATTTTTATTTCAACTTGAAGTTCAGTTATTCTCTCCTCTCACTGCCTGCGTAGCTCTTAGAGGCTTCCAGGAGACTGGGGAAGCAGACTGCTGGTTTCATTTCCAGCCAGGTCACTTCCATGTTCTGCTGGAGTGCACTTTGAAGCCCGTGTCCTTTTCTTCCTCGATTATATCTGACAGCTTTCCTCCCCCAAGTTTGTTTTTTGGCAAGCAGCATTTATGGAAGGCCAGTTGAAGACCTCAGGCTCTGACAAAATTCATCTGCTCTGTTGTGCTTATGTGTACAACAGATGAGAGCAGCAAATGAGTCAAGTAGTAACATCTGAGCTGCCCAGCTTTTCAGTAAATCAGAATATTCTGTGATTCTTGCCAGATGAATTTATCATCATATCCAAGTTACACACTGCCCCTCTGGCATTTTCAAGTCTGAAAAACAGTTCCCGGTCCCTTGCATGAACCTCAGCTCTCCGCCTTGTTCAAGGAACAGTTCTAGACACAAAGACTAATTGAGCCAAGTGACTCTTTCCTGCCTCAGTTACAACCTCTGAAGCCTTTACTGCCCTGAACAGTATGTAAACAGCCAAACCCCAGCCCTGCAGTCCTGCCTAACTTGCCTTTGCCTCCCAAACCTGAACCTTTTTCTTTGCTGTGGCATCCTCACTCATGCAATCCTGAAGACAAAAATCTGGTTTGGCAGATGAGGCCAGTTCTAACACAAAAGCTTCACCAAAGTTTCTCTTCTGATTTCAGCCTTAAACACTCCTGTCCTTCTCAGGCAGCCCCTATTTCCAACCTTTAGCCATAGATACTTGCTGTTCTATAGCTAATACTTGCCACCCTTCAAGATTAAGCCTCTTGATACGCATTTACATCACTCCCTAACCATGTCCTTGTGACCCTTCCCAGACTCAGCTTCATCTCCAGGCCTATAACCTCTCCCTACAGATGAGGGACTACCTTTGAGTAGGACTGCTGACAGAGCTTTGCTTGACCCCAGCTATACAGCCCATGCTAATCCCAGCCCAAACCTGTCCTTTAAACCCACTGGTGTTTGGATACTCGTTACAGTTACAGTAACACCTGTGGTGGTTTCACTTCAGGGCCATCTGTGAGTTACAATTCCCCACCCTACATTGTTTTGGTAAGAAATGCATTAGTTTCTTAAAATAAATTTTCATTTTATGTATAAATTAACTATAGAAAGCATTCAGAGGGAATACATTTAATCCAAAATCACATCTTTAAAACTGTAGTTCTCAATGTTTGCTCTTAGTTTACCCAGTTATTACACAGAAAAAATTCCTTCAGTTTTTCCCAAAATTTCAAGTGTGATATAGAGCTCTTTGTCAAATCTTCCTGCTTTGCAGCCTTTGACACCCTGAGGCATGGGATCACAGAAGGAGAGAGGGTGGATGCTGCCAAGAGATGGGCTATCAGGACCACTTCCTCAGCACAGCCTTCCAAGAATGGAATATTCTCAACACTATGGCTACACTGTCATCATGTGTCTGAATGCCCTGTGCCCTGCACCCCCACGATGCTTGCTTGGATCAGCCCAGTGCTAGCTCACACACTTGCAGACACAGTCATTGCAGAGCTTGAATTCCAGAAGTTTGGCATCGAGGAGTTCAGGTGATGTGCCATGTCAGTGTATGGACCCAGGAGATGAGTGGGCTGGCAAGGCTGAAGTAAAACCACAACTTTTTTGACTCTATATGCTGTAAAACAAAATAATCTCTCCTTCTCTTCTTCCTCCTCCTCCAATTCCACAGTTATTTCAGCTGGATGCAAGGAGTGCATTTTAAGCCTGACTAACAGCAATTTATCTTCCTCCCACGAGGAATATTAGAGCCTGTCGATATGGAAGGATCTGCCGACAAGGCATTATGAGCATCAAGGGTTTGAGCCAGAGCATGGTGTGACTCTGGAACTGGGCTGCGTGCCCAGGTGCTGAAGATGGGTGGAAAGATCAGAAAAGAAGGGAAGAGGACAGAAAAGTGGGGAGGTCAATGAGCAGGCTGTGAAGAGTTAGAGGAGGCATATGCTGAAAGCACCTCTGAGTATCTACTGAGATACTTGGGTATTTCTGTGTACTGAAATCCTTCCCGCCTTATACACATGGAACAATTTTCAAGCATCATCCAGTCTGAGTTTGACACAGTCACTGAGTCACAGAATTTACCAGGGAGCCCTTACAGTCCTGATGGGAAAAGCAGGTGCTTAGAAACACGGAAATATCATTTTAAAATATTGTTATTCGCTTCTAATTTCACAGCGCTCAGTTTGAATTAGCCTGAGGTCTGGATCTCAAAACTATTAACTCTCACTGATAAGATATTGATATGGGCTGTTCTTTTCTGAAACACTACCAGTTTTCCATGCCTTTGCAAGACCTAACTTGAGAGACCTTGAAGCCCGATTTTTTCAAGGCTCTTGGAAAATCCACAGTTTTTTCAGTGTTTTGACATTGATTCTGTGGCTTTAAAAAGCCTCAGTCTTGAATTTCAAATACACAGTCATTAGTCATTTTAGAAAATCTTATCTTAAATACTTATTAAAGGGGAATAGCAACATGACAACAACCCATCAAAGGCAGGCACATAAAACCATAATAAAGCACTTTCACAAAGAGGTTGATTTCCAAGACCGTGGTCCACCCAGCAACTCCGTCCTAATGTCCTTCCTAAACTGAGGGGCAAGACACATAGTCTTCCCCAGTGTGGCTTTGAAGGGTCAGGTCGGGAAGTGATCAGGGACAACCTGGGTGCTTTAAGAGGGCAAGAACAACAAAGCCAGGACCTTTTCCTTGGTGCATTTGTTCTGCTTCCACCTTAGGTCATGTTTTCTCTTGTTTCCAGCAGTAAGCTCTCTAAGATGGGACATGCCTCTTACTTCATGTCTATACAAGTGCCAGGTGCACTGCTAGAAAAGATAATCTGTGTACAGGAGAAGCGCCAGCAAGACTGGCAGCATCCAAGAGAGTGAGGAGTGGGGACGTTCTGCTGCATCTGGTGAGGAAATGGAGTGTGGTTTCATTCCAAATGAAATGTGAGGAGATTGGCATTACAAACTTCCCGGGTCACATCTTCTGTCTTGCGAAGTGGTCAGGGTCTCTATGGTGTTATGACTAGTTTGGCCAAGGAGCAGCCCATGCTCACAAAACTTCAAACTTGTCTAGCTGAGTTTGCTCTCTCTGAAGCAAGTCAAAAAATAGCAGAAAACAGCAAATAATTCCCCTCCTTCTAAACCTTCTGGGTGGAGTACTTCACTCAGTATTCTTTCAAATTTCTATTTACACACACAAGAATGTTTCATAATTCTGTCTCACAGAATTGGTCCTCTCTAGTTCAAATTAGAGCACACTTGAATGTCTTGTTAGATCTTTTTATCCATAGTACCTTGTGAGAACTTAGAGCATCCAAAACACATTCAGAATTAGAAAAAAACTATGAAACAGGCTTCTCTACAACCATTTTCAGCTTGTATCCATAGAAATAGAAGTTGGATTGGGAAAAATGCGCTCTGTTATTTTAAATAATCGCCATATAGTGTTTACTGTAAAGTATGTGCTTTGTTTTAAGTGCTCTGACACTCATTTCCATAGAAACAGAGAGAGGATAGCAACCCACTTGTTTGAACTGTCCTGTAGATTCTGTCTGTGTCAGAATGCAGGAATATAAAGCTTTTAAAAATGTGGGAAAAGCCTGGGGTTTTCTCTTAATTTTTTTGTTTTGTTTTGTTTTAATCCTCAAAAACCAAAAAGAACATTAAGGAACTTCTTGGAAACTTTATTCTGGGAGAATAGAATGAAAATGACAAATATTAGCTCTTAAAAATTACAGGGGAGAAAGCAGGAAGAAAAAGCAGTAGGGTGGGGAGAAGTGTACACACACACAGACGTGTGTGTGTGTGTGTGTGTGTGTGTGTGTGAAAAAGTATTTCTGAGAATTTTTTTTCTGACAATTCTTGTTATTGTACAATAGATCTAGTGATTTTTTTCACTATTTGAAAATTTTAGGCCATCTAACTGAACTGTCTATTTTATTTCACATTATTTTTTTCACATTCACTTTATTTTATTTCACATTGTTTACTTCTTAAATGGCACACTAATTTTATTGGAATTTCCATACACTAAGCAATGGTATGAGTTTTGAATTGACAGTTTGGCTGAAGTTCAGGGAAAAATGAATAACATGGAGAAAAAGAAGTTAAGTGCTCAGATTTTGGCTTTGCTTTTGCAAAGCTTCCATGTAGCAACACAATTCCTGCATTTCTGACACTGTGAAATGATTTCTCCCCAAGTTCAAAAGAGAGAAACTGTCAGAAGCAGATGTGATATGTCTCCTGGATTCTAACTTCTGGACTTTCAAGTGATTTTTTTCTTTGGAGAAAAAATGAATCTAATTCCTGTTGCTTATGAGGAAAGGACAAGGCTGAGATTCTGTAATTCTACATGCTGAACATGTCTGGATTAGTTATATTGTCTTCCAGCAACTAAATATTGCCAGCTTGTAGGAGCTGCTTTCAAGGCTGCGGCAAAGAAGTGCATTCTGCACATCATGATAAACACTTTCTCCCTTCCTGCCTTTGTGTTTTACACTAGTGTCTCCAAGTTTACTATTTAAGCACTACCCATCACAGGGAATAGCAGAGATTCGCAAAAATACTTTTTACATTTTAGGTTACTTGGTTTTAGGTTAATGTTGAATAGCAAAGTAGCCCCCATTTGGAGGGAAAAGAAAGAAAAAATGTGTGTGTGTGTGTGTGTGTGTGTGTGTGTGTATATATATATATATATATATATATATATATATATGAAAATATCAATGCCCTTCTACTGAAAGCATGTCTTCAGTTCCTGTCAGCCACAGTGTCCATAAGTTTTCCTCCTGCATAGGAAGGCTTCCCTTGAAGGCAGATGTCTACAAGCAGGAGCACCCAGCTGCCTCTTGTGCAGTCCTTCAACTCTCACTGCTTCACCGCCCTGGAGGTTACCTACATTTCGAACCTCTCCCAGTTCAGTCATTCCACTTGGAAACTGCCTTTGCCTTTGGGTTATACTTGCACAGTGCCAAAAGCATACCAGACTGATTCCTGCACTTTGGGATGGTCTTTTGCTTACAGCACCACCAGGCTAGAAAAAGCTATGTTATCTCACCGTGAAGAGAAGATTCACAAGTGCTCATCAGCCAGCAGCTCTGGCAGACCTTCTGATTCAAGGCCTTTTAAGCAGTATGGGATAGTTCCCAGTTATTTTTGATGCTTTATATATTCTTCTGCATGGATTGTGGACTTATCACAGATCCATTGTCTACTCAGTCCCTCACAACAGACTGAGCGGTCATTATTGACATCTGCGTTCCAGGGATTAATGAGCAGATGTGAGAGAAAGAGGTGAAACACTTCCTGTTAGAGCTGTTAGCAGGTGGCCTGATTATGAGATTTCTCTCCGTGGCTGTATGGGGAGTGGAGGTTTGGCATCAGGAAGCCACAGGTGGTCTGACTGCACTCAACTGAAGTTATGGCAGGTACATGGTTATGGCAGCTAGGAAGTTGGAATAAACAGGTAAGTTCACCCTAATCATCTAAACACCTTTCTAGAGGATCCAAGTATGGCCTCCAAATGCTTTCTTTGTAAAAATCTGTGCTACTTGTTCCCCAGCATTCATTTCTGCCTTTGATGGGACTGACCTGAGACAGCGAGGGCAGGAAGTGTCAGACTGAATGATCAGGTAAGGCAAGGTCAAGAGGAAAAAGGAGTAGGGGGAGACTCCCATAAGTCTCCTTCCAGTTCCCCAACTAGAAGGCAGAGGGTAACTGGCTGAGTTCAAAGGCAAACACTATCCTTATCTGAAGCAGCCAGAAGCAAGGGTTTCACCTGCAGAACTATTGTTTTCTCTCCCCATCTGTGTTTGCAGTTGCAGATGTTTCAGAGTGATTTTATACTGTTATTTCGGAATCTTTGATCCCATTTATCTGAGTTCAGTAACACTGGATGAATGAATGGAACTGATGGAATATCCCTGACCTCAGACAGGTTCATGTGAAACCTGTTTTGTTCTTATCTGCCCAAGACTAAGGAAGCATAGTCTGATATATGTGACACCCAGTTGTTTTTCTGTATGTGAAGAGGGACAGGTCGAGGAACAAAAGCGGATTCAGATTCAAACATGAAGACCAAGTTGGTCAAAGTTCAGTGTAACCTCTGAAAAGAGGTGCCAAACTTTAGAAATTCAAATCTGGATGCGTTCCAACTTCAGTTGGAACAGGAGGAGAGGAATAGATTTAACACAATTAGTTTGGTTCCATCATCTTTCACCTACTCACTTGTAGTTTTTTTGGGTTTTTTTTTTTTTTCAGGAGAAAGATCAGTGTGAACATGCATGGCAGGATGTAAACAGTTGGATATTCATGTTTACCCATTTTATACCCCAGCACAGCCCCAGGAAAAAAGATGCTTTCATTCCTCGTTTCCAGTGTTGGTCCTAAGCTCTCTTTCCTGAGGACAGCTCTTACAGGAACTAGGAAACAAGTGTCCTGATTTATTCCCTTGAGTCCCTCATACCTTAAAAGAAGCACCAAATTACATTTGAAGTCAGTTTAGCAGGTAGTAATGACAATTTGTTCGAACTTCTCACTGGTTCACTTTTCTGTATCACAAAAGATTTCAAGGAACAATTTGAACTCTCTCAAAGCAACTTCAGGATGTTTCCTCACTTTCCAGTGAAAGCTTTAAGCCAAGCCTACGCACTTCAAACTCAAGGCCCGCTGGAGTCGTAACGCTGTGGGGATGTGGTAAGGTGGTGTCAGTGTGAGGAAACAGAGAAAATCCTTTTGCAGCCTGGAAGAGTCAGTGCCGTTTGCCCACTGAAATGCCTCATCCAGAGATCCTGCCAGGCGTAGGTCCCGGCTGGGTTCCCTCAGAGACCCGTGAGGCGAGGTGTAAGGAAAGTCTGCTGGAGCAGCGGACTTGGCAGGGTTTGGTGCGAGAGCCGAGGGCATCTGGAGCAGGCAAAGCGGGGAGGCTGGGCTGCGGGGGACAGGGAGTGATGGGGAGCATCTTGCACCTGTCTCGGGAAAAACACGAGCGGGGAAATGTAGTCACGAGTCGCGGTGTGCCTAAGTCCGTGACAGCCCTCCGACCATCATTGCCAAGCAAGAATGAGGGGGGAACGCGGTGAAATCGAGCCTCTTGAGCAGGAGGGAGGCGCGAACCGCTCGGAGAGGGGTGGGGAGAGCCGGGGAGGGCGGGCGAGGTGCAGCCGGCTCTGAGTCAGCCCGGCCGCACGATGTGCGCCGAGGGCAGTGCCCGGCACGGCGCCGCCCGGAGCCCGCGTCCCTTCCCGTCCCTTCCCCGCCGCCCCCGCGTCCCGAGTGCCCGCGCCGGCTGGACCCGCTCCCGCCGCGGCCGCTGGCAGGGCTGCTCCGCCCTCGCCCTCCTTCTCTCCCTTCTCCTCCTCCTCCTCCGCCCGCGCGGGGCAAGGGCAGCCCCGAGGGCGCCCGGCGGCCGGGGGGGGCCGCACCGCCGGCCGGCACCGGCCGCACCATGTGAAGCGGCGGGGCTGCCCCCCCGCCCCGAGCCGCCCTCTCCCGCACCATGAGGGACGGGGATGCGGGGCAGCACCCACGCCGCGCACAGGTAGAGCCCGGGCGGCTCCTCCGCCTCCTGTCCTGCGTGGTCCTTGTGTGCGGGGCGGAGGTCGCGGCTCTCGCCGACTTCTCAGGTACGGGGCGGGCACCGAGCGACGGGCTCCCGGGTGCGGGGGGCTGCGGAGCTCCGAGGGGCCGGGCGGAGGCGGACGCGCCGCGGGCAGGGTCTGGCGGGGGCTCGTCAGCTCCCCGCAACGCCCCGGGGGGACCCGCCGCATCCAGGGCAGGGCCCGCGGGCCCCCGAACGGAGCCGCGTATTCCCCGGAGCGCTCCGTGCTCCGTAACCCCTCTGCGGGGCCGTGTCCCGGGCCTGCACCCCGGGGAGCGCGGGTCCGACGTGCCGTGAAGAAGGCAGGAAGGAGGAGAGGGTTAAGGGCTTCCAGAGGGGCCAGGTGGGAAGGGACACGAGGAGCTGAGCCGTCGCTGCGCGGTGGGAACGCTGGGCGTGGATCGGCCAGGGCCTGACCAAAAGTGCGTGGAAGTCCCTGGAAAGGTTCCCACTTTCTCCTGGAGACTTGGAATCGGGCCCTGAGGGAGCGAACAAGTGCTGTACTTCTCTCTGCGGGGAGGGAAGCCTCGTAGCACCGGGATGAGGGGAGTCCCTTCCCAGGGAGCAGAGGCACCAGATGTCGTCCAGAAATCACAGACGTGATCCCTAGGAAGGTGCTGCATCACTGCAAAGTGAAGTGACTGCAGGAACTGGGAAAATATCCTTGTTTCCCTCAAGATGAGGAAGCAATCTCTATTCTTTCTTTGTGAAAACTGCACTCTGGTACCTTTTCTAGTGCTCCAGGACATCCCACTGCTGTTAGAAAGTTATTTAGAAGAGCTGTTTCTCCCTATGTCACAGTGAGCACAGCAGATTCCTGGCAGCTGGAAGCTTAAGGAACTGCCTCTAGGGCAGAAAGCAAACCTTAACCGTATTGAACAGAGACGAACTTCCCAAAAGCCAGTCGAGTGCACTGGAACAAAGTTAATATATAATTAATAGCCAAAATGTGTTGTTATGCATTTTAATATAGTTCGTGTTGATACAGTTCAAAATGGTGGTCATGGTTCTGTAGAAACTGTTTCCTCAGTAAGAGAAAAAAGACAGTTTGTAATTTTTTAAATTGTGTCCGGCTCCAGAAGCCTGAAAATTTCTAAGCAAGCAGCCACAAAATATAAAGACCAGAATTACGTGCTTGGATAAGCTACATTTCTCATATTAAATTCCTTTCACATGTAAAAGTCTTTTAAATGCTTGCTGCCTCATTCTTTGGTGGGTTTTTTGCTTAACTGCTGGTGTGGGATGTTAGTTTTGGAATCACGTGGTGGTTCTCCACAATAACATAAAACAAATGTCCAAATTGTCCCTTTCAACTAGCCACTGAGTTAAAAATTATCCCTTTATGTAGGAAAGTTCTCCTCGCAAAAGTCTGTTCATTTTTCAAAGGATGTTATTTAGATAAGGTTATCCAAGATTAATTTCAGAAGTACAGCTGTCTTCAGTATTCATTGTGCACCGAGCTTTCCAAATAGGTAGAATGACCAGAGAAAAAAGCTATCTCACCCCAGAGATCACTATTAAACATGACATGCAGATGTTTCGGTAAATAAGATGTAGAAAAGGAAAGCAGATTCCAGAATTCCTACCTGACTGGGAAGTTCCCAGGCCTGAACAAATTCTGCTCACATTTTACTTTTAACATGGAGATCTAATCCAGAATGACAGAAAAGACCAAAATGTTATGGTAACCTTTTAAAAAAATGCATCCAGAACATAGGGAGAAGTTTTTAGCTGTTTCAAAAACAGGTGCTGTGGACCAGGACTTGCCAGAGGTGAAATGGCACCCTGCAGTGCCAATCCCAGGCTGTTTAATACTGTAAAAGAATTACAAGGTCCATAACAGCAACTTCGAGATGAGTTTGTGGAGTTGCTGATTTTCCTTATTTGCTCTTTCCCTCGGCAGAACAGCAACTCAATTTTCCCAAACTCTGCTGGATATACATGGCCACAAACCTGGCCTGTTTAAAGTGCCTTGCAGCTACCAAGTGCAATGAGGCCTCTACCCCAACAGCCCAAACTCTTCCTCTCCCGTCCTCTCCCCACCATTCTGACAGCTTTCCAGAGTTCCCTCCTAGACTGCCGCCAGGTTCCAACACCTGCCCGTGTAATCTCTGTTGTTTCCTTAATGCAAGTGTTAAATTGCACCAGCAATTCCACCCTGCCCAGAGCCCGTTTGTTCCTCACCAGACCTCACTGTTTGCTTGTAACAACCCAAAGATGTTCCTTCATGGGATCTCTTTGATGTTCTGCAAAGGGGAGCAGGGAGGAGCATATAGCGAAGAGTTATTATTACTACTTAGAAGTTTGACTTGTATTTGTGGTCTATATCCTTTCTACTACCTAGAGCTGCAGGTTGTTGCTTTCATCTGTCTAGCTTTTAACTATGAGGAAAAAAAAAACTTGGTGTATTTGTTGTTTGGTTGTTGCTTTAAGAGAGACATATCTTCACTGTGCTGTAACATTTTGTGGATTGGTATTTTCTAGGGAAGAAAAATGTTCTGAAGTAAGACAGCAGCAACAGTTCAAAATTCAATTCTGTGAGAACAACTCAATAGTTTCTCTTATTGGAAGTAATGTTGACACGATGAAATCTGTATAATCTATGTTTCTCTAGCAGCTTGAAGCAACAAACAAGAAATTTAAAGGTTGGACTTGATCTTGCAGATCTTTTCCAACCTTAATAATTTATATATTTATTAGTTCCATTGATTACTGAAAGTGAAGGTGTGCTCTGAGGTCTGCAGTCCTCTGTGTGATTAATTTTTCAAAGTGGAATCCAAGTGGTCATGCCCAAATTTAAACTGAAAGCTGAAGGTTTGGAAGAAGAGAGATTTAATCCACAGTTCTTTCCTTAGACCTTGATGAATATGAGAGTGATTCTACAACTACAGAATTTTCTTCCCCTCATGCCTGTTCTTCAAAACACACCTTTTAACTAACTCTTTATTTTCTCAGTGATCACTAGTAGCTTTCACATTTTGGATGAGGTCCCATTCCAGGGGGCTGCTGTGAATTTTGCTGGTTCTCCAGTCTCTGAAAACTCTGGGCTCCCAGGACACTGTCAGAAGAGCTGTTTTTTCAAGACACCAGGGCCTCATGAGAGCCATTTCATCACAACTCCTCTACGTTCAAGGACTGATTCCCAAAACAGGCGAAACAAGGAGCTGGCAAAACCAAATACTTTCCAATATTTCACACTGTAGGTGTCCTGGTGCTGTAGAAAGCCCAGCTGCTGAGGGAGAGCTGGCTTGGCTGGGATGGTGGCATTTTGTGGGTACCTTCCCAGCAGCAAGGATCCCTGCTCCTCATCTCCTCTCATCCCCTTGCTCTCCATGCTGGCAGTGGGAAAAGGCCTTAGCTCTCCATCATTCCCACTCCTTCTCCCACCTTTTCCCTGTCTTGAGAATTTTCTGTGTCTTAATTTCCCACAGCTGACAAAGTGAACTGACCCCTTATCCATCTGGGAACAAACTCCTTCTCTCTGCCAACACTGAGGAACACCCATTCACCCCTTTTTTTATGATCCTTGCTTCTTTTTATGTTCTCATTGCTGCTCTGAGCTCAGGCTTGACCTTGCCTCCTTGGCTCACTCACTGGTCAGTCTCTCTTTCTTTACCTGAGTCCCAGCCAGGTTTTCTGGGCAGCTTTCAAGAAATGTGGCTGTAACTGAAGATCAAAAATGAAGTAATTGTGATTGCATAACTGAGGCGAGGAATGACTTTCGGGATGTGAACAGAAAGCAGCCGCTGCTTAGGGGTAGAACCTTTTAATCTCTGCCTACTGGTGTCGAGTTTTCTGTCTTTTCTTCCAAAACAGTTCAGACAGAACTGAGCATCACTTTAACTCCACAGACTTGGTCTCCTGACCCAACCACAGAAACAAGTGGATCTAATGAAAAAGCAAACCAGTTCACCCGAGAAATATAATCTGCTCCTGTGACCTTTCTGCATTAAAAGTTTCCATTAAGTTTTGTGGCACTCACCCATCCCAGATTCCCCCAGGTAAAAGGAAAGCAAACAAATGCTTTGAGCAAATGCTTTGTTTGTAGTAACGTGGCAGGATCAATCACTACCAACCACAATGATGCAG
Organism: Hirundo rustica; assembly: GCF_015227805.2. Lineage (NCBI taxonomy): Eukaryota > Metazoa > Chordata > Aves > Passeriformes > Hirundinidae > Hirundo > Hirundo rustica. The sequence goes on from NC_053451.1 coordinate 72,758, forward strand.
AGGTTTTTTTGTTGGCTTTGTGTTGGTCAGATAAAATCCTATATAAATTTTCTTGAGTCGGTTCTGTTGACTCACTGCGGCAATTGCAGCATGTCCTTCAACCAGGATATTTAAAGAAGTGCTAGAAGGAGTGATGCAATGATGCATCTTCTCAATACTGCCTTGTAAAAGTCAAATGTTCATTGCTTTATTTAAAAAACATTTCATTTTGGAAATGTGTTTCATTTCAGTAATGTGTGAGTTAAACCTCAAAGTCTGGTTTTAAGTTTCTCCAAGTGAAGTGGGCTTTGGTCTGGGATTTCTTCTGTGAAATAAAGAGGTGTGTGTCAGAAGAGATTTTTAGTTTAGATCATGGTGCTGAGACCCCAGGTTTTGTTTCAGGCTTGTCCCTGCAGTTCTTTTTGCCTTTCTGAGGAAGTGTAACTTAGGAAACCACATTTTAGATGTGCTAATATTTTTTGCTAAATCCACTGATGAGATTTAGTTATCCTTGTTAGAGACAAGCTTTGGTCCTGTTAAGTTGTTACACATTTTTGAGGCCTTTACAGTAAGCTAGGTCTTCATCCCCGAGAAGGGATGCTGCCCCCAAAGCTCTCCCAAAATGAATTAAGGGGTGGCGTGGTGCTCTCGCCCCTACAGATGCTGGAGAATTCAGACACGAGACACAAAACTTGAGTTTCTGAGCTCCACCACTCATGTTTGAGTCTATCAGATTCTCCCAGCTTTGGGGCAGGAAGTTTGGGGCAGAACTTTCTCTGTTCTCCCTGGGCAGATTGCTGGCACCTGACACACCGTATGCTATTTTTATTCCAAATAAATAGCAGGGATTAGCTCCCTCCTGCCTTCCTGTTCCATCTGCTGCTGCTATCCTTCCCAGTAAGACACAGCTTCCAGTCTCAACTTTATTAGAGAAAGGGACTACAGACTTGTTCCAGATAAATACTCAGCTTTTGTTGGAAGTGTCCCCAGACAGAGAAGGCACTGTCTGACCAGTCACCACTTAGCAGAATTCTGTCATCTGCCAGCCATAATCTACAATTAAAATTGAAATATTTTGATATATATTACCCAACACAGAGAAAATAGTGTCTTAAGGGAACTGAAGAGCAGAAGGAGGCGTGGTTGCGCCTTATTTGTTCAACGTTGGTGAGTCATTTAATCTGAATTTCTAGGCATTTTAAGAGTTTTGATTCAATGGTCTATTGTGTGGCTTCTGGCAACAAATTAAATACCAGTGAGGTTTGGCTTTTAATTTAGAATTAATTTTAAAACATCACTCACTATATAAAACCTAATTGAAAGCCTATGGTCACTGGAAGGATTCCCAAGGATTTCACTGGGCTATGGATGAGGGTCTCAACCCACAAAAATGTTTATTTTTCTTCATTGTATTTAATCTTGGATGGGAAGATGAGTTATTCTTTCAGAATAATTTTGCATTTTTTTTGACTTTTAATTTCTACAGACTAAAAGTGAGTTGAGGACAAAGAAATGTGTTTGTAAAGAAAATCATCAAGCGCTGAGAGTGAAGTGGGAGGTGTATTTCTGATTTTCTAGCTTGGACGTACTGTACTGTAAACCATCAGAGCATGCAGTGCAGATCTGTGAGCTGCCAGATTTCTGATTTTTTTTTCTGATTTTTTTCTGATTTTTTTCTGATTTTTTCTGATTTTGTTTTGTTTTTTTTGTTTGTTTTTGTTTTCTTTCTGAATGTCAAATATAAGTAGGGATACAAAAAAAAAAAAAAAGAAAAAAAAAGAAAAAAAAAAAAGCAGAGCTTGAGTCAGAGTTCTGTTTGCAAAACGAAACCTGTGCTTTGTTTTCTGAGCTGGAAATGAACAGCCGCCTAGCTCTCTTGGGGAACATGAACATGGAGGTTCATGATCATAAATCTGACTTTTCAGACCAGACAAACATTTCCCTCTAGTTCCTGAGGTTCTACTACTTGCAGTCTTTGGGAATATTACAAGTTTTTTGGGCATAAAGAGTCTCTCATTCTGGCTCCAGAGACAGTTGCTGCCCACAGAGCCTTTCTCTTGTGACTTCTTAATAGCACTGGAAGAGGCTACTCTGTCCCCAGTTAAAAGGAGGATTTTTGGCAAAGGCAGAAAAGAGCCTTAAAATTTCCCTTAACCCATGCCTCTTGTCAGCTTCTTTAGATGGGATGGGGAAAATCTTTCTTTTCTACTGGAGTAGTTCCATATTATGTCCCAGGATAAGTGTTTGCCCTTCTGGCTTCATGGAATAGCTGAGAGAAGTATAACTGATTGTAGGGTGGAGTTTACTACAAACCCAAGATTTTAGGGATCAAGAACAGTTTCCCTCTTCCTGACACAAGAAGAAAATAAAACCAGAAAGCAAGTGAGAAAAACAGGAGTGCATAGGGATCTCTCCAATTTACTCAGAAAGCCACTGGGACACAATAAACCAGGCATCACTCCTAGGAGACAACACAAGGGAATGGGAAAGTGTAGATGTGAAGGACAGAGAGCACCTGTGGGAGGATGTGAGAAACAGAACAGGCACGTGGTGTGTAAGTGCAGGATTCATGGGCTTTCCCACTCTGCAGAAATGTAACTCGCTTAACTGCAAGTCTCAGCTGAGTGGCACAGAGAGGAAGAGGTTGTGTGGCTCCTGGAGAAACGGGGACTAACACATTACAGGTCCGTTCTTTATTCATATGGCTAGGCTTTATTTTTCTAGGAAGAGCTCACGGCTTGGCTTCTTGTGTGTGCCACTGCTCTCTGAATAAATCCTGTTTAAACTGGAGTGTGAATGATGTTTTGCACTGAATTATCTGCTGATTACCTGGCCTTTTCTCTGGCTCAAGTGGAACCAAGCTCTTGCTTAATTTGACCCTCAGATTCAACACACAGTGGGAATTTGATTCAGTAAGATGGTTATGATTCATGTTATGATCCATGAGGGGGGAAAAAATGAAGACAACCTCCTTAAGAAAGCATACATGTAGATAAAACAGTTCATGGAAAACCTGACTGATATCTCAACCGCTGCTTTAATTGCCATACTATCCCAAAAGCATCCTCACTACTACTAACTTAAGCATTTTCTTCTTGCAGACTTAATCCTTCAGCTGTCAGTAAGGCCAGTAGAAACAAATTGCTCCACTGGTATCAGGCTGATGGCTCTCCAGGATAACCAGCCTGTCTCTCCAGGTGCCAATTCACTTGCAGCATTAGTCATTGAGACTGAAATGAAAGTGGCAGCTCAGGATTCAATTTCCATGAAACTTGTAGGAACTTTACTTCTTTGAGTCCTGCACCCCTCAGGATTGAAACTGGCCATTAAGCTTAAAAGGTGTTGAGTTGAATAAGGGAATGGCAAATGGACAGAGGTCAGGATCTCATAGACTTCATCTCCTTTAGAAATGGGCACCTGAAAACTCTCAAGGACCAATTCTAAGAAAAGCAACAGCTTTGAGTGCTCTGAAACCAAAGCAGGCATTTGGAAATGGAACGGGGTTTTGTAGTCACCGTCTTATTAGTGAAACTAGATTATCCCTACTTTTTCCAAGTAAACATCTATCCTTGCTTAAAAAATGATTCAGATAATACAAAAAATAGAGTGATTATATGAAAAACACTTCCCTTGCACAGAAACCCGACTTTTCATGCCTTCTCTGTAGTACAAGTGAAAGGTTGAAGTAGGTAGGATGGTAGTCACTAGCAAAGAGAGCAAGAGTTGAGAAGAACAGTGGAAAAAGGCACACTGAAAAAACAAGCCATGGAGGGAAATTAAATCAGATTGGTGATCATGCAAGAAGGCATATATTAAGGAATTACAGTTTTTTATGCATCTGCTGAGTAAAGCTGTCATGCTAATTTCTGAACAGCAAGAAGAATAAACAATGCTTCTGTCTAAGTGTTATTTGTTACTGATTAAAGACTGTGACATGGTGTGTGGCTAGAATGAGTCAAACAGGATGTTTACAAGGCACTTAGATAAAAAGAATAAAATGATGAAGTAAGAAGCATAGTGTCATGAATTTTAGAAACAGTCTCTTTCCTGGGTAACATTTTGCCCTCCTCAATTACGAATCCTAAAAAAGAGCTGCCACAGGCAGAATTCGCAGCCAGCCAGGTGAAAGGGAATGCCAAGAGGCAGATCCTTGTCCCTGTGGACAGAGTAGCCCTGGCACAGTATGATCTGTGGCACAGCCGCCTCAAGACCAGCAGAGGATTTAGTAGATGGGACTGGGGCTGAAACATGGGAGTTAATTTCTCCTCAATGCTTCTTTCACAAAGCAATGGAGAAAATTTTGCTGGAGAAGTACTGCAGCTGGATCCCAAACACCAATCAATATCAGAGTTGTGCTTCTAATGGTGTTTGTAGTAGAGTTTATTAACTCTTTTGTTATCACTGCATGAAATCTCTTCCTTCAAACTCACCAATCTGGCTTGTGTATTTTTAATGAGTGTTGGCACATTTCTTCACAGAACTGTGGGAGCTGATGGAGATTTACCGGATAGATCAGCCTCCTGGGACTCCCACAACAATATGTGTGCTATTTCGATCTATTTTGATCTAAAATAGATTGGTATGTCCTTAAAATGAGCTAGCAAATTTCTGTGCTAATTTAACTAAAATTGAACGATGCACAGGAACTGATGTTACTAAATCTGTGTATGAAGGCCCAGTTCTGGGAACCTTCAAGAAGCTTGTGGACTACTCAGCATCAGCCTCTAAAAATACTGCATTGCAAAGCTGCACTCTTACCCAGAAGACATTACCTGAGGCAACGCTGAGATTGCTTTCAGTGTGTGCTGGGCTTTGGGCTCACAGCCCGAAATGCTCTTCTTCTTGATCCTTGCATCTGGGGAGCTCGTGCCGGGACAGAGAAGCTGGACTGAACAGGACATACACAGAACTTTCTAGGTTTACAGATTTTCACTGTTTTTAAGTGAAAAAAAAAAAAAAAATCTGGATTTCCATACCTTCAGGTCCACTGCTACCTTTATCATTGCTATTCAAAGTGATTATGCCAGAAGCAAGTGGTTAAGTACGAGAAGCTATAACCTCTTAAGAATTATTTTTCACACAAAGAAGTATCTATTTATTTTGCTATGCCAGTTATTTTTGTCAGTCATTTTTTTTAATCATTGATCAGGCCTCCTTTTTAGTAAAAAGTGATCAGTAAGACTCAAAGTTTTGTTCAGCTGCTCAGCCTCAGTGTTTTGCGTGGTTCTTTGGTGCTGTGTTTTCTTAGCTGAAGTTCTTTGTCAACACAGTGGATGCTGTGACTAATTTGGCTAATTCGGGAAGAAAGGATTACGCTTGGATTCTGTACTGGTGTTTTGAGTCTCAGTAAAAGTTTACAATGAATGAGTAGTCTGGGTTAGACAGACAGTTGGGTGGGATGATACCTTCTGGCCTCCAAATCAATGGGATCTTTTTGTTCCTGTGTGCTTTAGGTTTAACTTCTGAGCCAGTCTCTAACGTCTCGTACATTATCCCAGATGCAGAGCACCCCATACATTGCTTATGAATGTGTGTCCTGGATAAATGGGAAAGCGCCTAGTGGGGCTTTCACACAGAGGTCTAGAGATGTTATTGGGACACTGCAGTATTGCCAAGGTTTTTCTAATTTAGACAAGTCTCATGATAGTTAACTTTTTCAGTATAGTTTCATACTGTTTTAAAGAGTGACATTTATTATTTAGTAAAAAAAGAGGAACTTTCTAGTCCTCCTCATTACAGAATGACACTTGGAAAAGTAACTGCTGCAGCTGAACACCATCTCCCCCTCCATTACCCAACACAGAAAACAATGAAAAAACCCTCAATATTAGGTTTAAAACATTAAGTCATCTAAGGTTTTTTATAGGGCCTGGTTATGATTCTCTTTGCTCAGGATAAGAAACCCCAAAACCCTTGGGCTGATTGCCCAGCCCAAGTGCACACAGATCCATGACCTCACTCCTCACATGCTGGTTGTGCTCCAGCCCTCCCTCTACCCTGCTCTTCAGGGAAAGGGAATCTCCTTGGCCATCTAGGTGCTAGTGAAGACTCCCCTGACATGCAGGGGACCAGGACCTGGGGTACACTGTAGTCCAGCCTCTAGCTCCCATATTTAGATAGTAAAGCAAAGTTTTCCCCAAATTCACAGCTAACAGATACTGATGAAGTAAACACAAAAGGAGAGGACAGGAAGCTGCCCAGGAAGAGTTCAACCCTCACAGTGCCCTCACTCCTGATCACTACGGCTGTAATTACTGGTAGAGATCACACCTGATTTTCCCCCAACTTTACATTGTTTGGCTGAATTTGCTCCCTCCGGGAAAATCTGTTTCTGAACAGAAGTCAGTACACAATACAGGGATACTCACGGTCTCAAGAATGTGATGCTTCTACCAAGGTGACTACAAGCCACACTACCCACGGAAGGAGGAGAAGCAGCAGCTGCTGAGAAAGCTGCTGAGTGAAGGACAGGCAGTGCCCTGCAATGAGGAGAGGGCCAGCATGAGGACAGGAAAGAACCTGGAGTTTTTCAGAGTGAGAGGAAATCGTGACACTTGGAGTGGGAATCCCTCCTCAGCCTGGGCTGTGATCTGCAAAGGACTGACTGTTCCACGTGTGTCTGTGTGTGCAGTAATGAAAAATGCAGGTTGATGTGGTCTGCCTTGTGAGATGAGCAATTTAGATACTATGTCACCACTCCTCTTATCAGAGAACATTAGGTTTCAGCCATTTCCATTACTATTTTTATCCTTTATTGTGTGCAAATACACAAGGATTTTAATAACGCCAGAGTCATGTTTAGGCTGCTTGGAAGGCTGAAGAGCAAGATATCTTATTTTCACCATTCCATCTAAAGTCATTTTTACAAGTGAACCATATTGCTCTTACAGAATCAGAGCAGGTTTTCTGTAAGGACATTTTCTTAAAGGATTGAATAGTTGCAATTGTTGGAGAAAGGTGCTTAGATGCTGGATTAGGAATTTGCAAGATCAAAGTAGCAGTTAAGATGCCAGGGAACTCATCCAAATCACAGCATAGCTGATATTCTTCAGGGAATACTGAACTGTTTTGTATACAGCACTCCTGGCCCCAAGTAACTTAAAACCTGAAGAATTGAAATGATTAAAAGTATTGGGTCATATCTTTGAGGGTGTTGAGTGCCCACAACTCATGTAGGGCTGAATACTCTGTCACCGTGGCTCTTTATGCCATGATGGTGATGCCAAAGGTGTTCAGCAAATGCCACAGGAGGCCCCTGTGCAGCACTGGCCATAGCGAAGTCACTTGGGTGCAACTGGGCATTGGGCCCATTTTCCTGGCAGCACTTGGCATCTCTCAGGAGCAGGCTGACAAAGGAGGGGCTCTGGCAAGGAACTCCGATTATTTGTGATCTCAATTACACAGAAAATGTAGGGAATGGATATGGTTGTGGACTTGGTTATTCTTTTTAACCTGCGAGAAGCTGTGGGAATTGCTGCTGGACTGGTCTCCTTGAGATCCAGAGTACAAATGCAGGGCATGAATTTTTTCTGTCCCAGTTCCAGTGCCAGAGCTCAGACTGAGGTCAGTGAGATGGGGAACTCACCTACAGCTCTGCATCTGCCTGACTCCTGTCCTTTCCTGGGCTCTAGATGAGGAACAGTAAAGATAACAATGGAGCAGGCTTCTCCTTCCTCCAGACTTAAGAACTGATAGGGAAGCTGATTTTTGCTATCCAGATGCACAGCTGGAGCTGGAAGAGATGCCAGAGAACTGAAATGTTTGAGCCATCCCTGGAAGTGTTCAAGGCCAGACTGGATGGAGCTCTGAGCAACCTGTTCTAGTGGAAGGTGGCAGGGGGGTTGGCATTGGGAGATCTTTAAGGAACTTTCCAACCCAAGCTATTCTATGATTATAAGATTTTCCTATTTTTTGCTTGGAGTACTAAAGTTTCTATTTAAAAACTTTTTTGAAAATGGCTAAACTTTGGGGAAAGTTTCTGAAGGGCAGAAGTGTGAAAATTAAATGGCACATTTTATTTAAAGGGCAGATTTTAATTAATTAAAAGGAGTGAACTCTTTTTCAGTATTTTCTTTGAGGAAACTAATTTTTACTTTAACAATAATAAAAAAAAGGCCCCGATTCAACCACAACAAGAAAATGTTCACACAAGAAAATGCGAGGGTTTTTTTTTCCTCCATTATACTTAAGAGTGTGTGAAACACAACTGCCCACAAGCCAAAAGTGCAGCACATCCTTTTAACAAGACATATAAGGAATACCTTAGCTAGCTGGAATGCAAGAACCTGGCCCAGAAAACCCAGTAATACCCTTCTGACTGCTGCAGACACGCCTGGGGATTGTGAGCAGCCACGACCGGCAAGCGCCTGAGCCCACGTATTGTCCGCACAACACATCCTGCTGCTGCTGCGAGGTCTCGCACTCCCTGCCACGAGACCTCATGTTTTCCAGCCCAGAGTGCTACGAGCACGTAAGGGGTGATCCATTCAGAGAACTGGGTGGCTGCAGGCCAGATGTATAACCTTGACTACAGTGCCCTTTCCGGAGACCGATTGTGGTTTTCTTATTATCTAACGAGCTTGTCATTTCCTGTGCTAGTTGTAACAGAGCTGAATATTTTCTAGGTTACCTAACGAAGCTCCTGCAGAATCACACCGCCTATGCCTGCGACGGGCAGCACCTGAGCCTGCACTGCCCTCGGCACTCAACCATCAGTGTTCAGTCAGCATTTTATGGGCAGGACCCCCACATGTGCACTGCTTGGGAGCCTGAAACCAGGATGACAGAACCCAGGAACTGCGTGGCACCCACCTCTTTGCAGGTACTGCATGCTGTAAAGGTTCTTAGCGTACAGAACAGTTTCCCTGCCATTTCTGTGCAAGTGTTCTCAGCCTTGAATGAAACACTGTACCTATGGGAATTTACTACCAGAAGTATTATAGCTGGAAGGGTTTGTCTGGACAGCAGGGTATTACTGTAGGATTGTGAGAGCTTTGAAGATTGCTTTCCGTTGTGATGAACCTTGCTTTGGAAACCCCATTCTTAAAGTTCCCTAAAATAGTCCGCTCCTTTCCATTCAAGGGGCTGCTCAGGACTAAGTTGACCAGTCTTAACCTATCACACAGGCCCTCCTTGACCCCAGGGGAGGATACAAGCATTGGACAGAGCAGGGTTACAAATCCAGTGAATAAGATGACATCCTGGTTGGCATTTGGCTTGCTGCATGCCTGTCTTCCCTCACTGAAAAGGTACAGCAACAGCTAAACCGCAAACCCCAAGAATTTCTGCAGATACCTGCATTTCTGTGACTACTTGATTTGCATCAGCAACATCCTACAGTTTGTTTGCTGGGCCTGCTTCAGTATAGTTTAAAACAATTTATGCTTCATCAATTATTACTTTCTCCTGTGGAGACTTTTATAACAAGGTCTGACTTACACTGCTGTCAAAGGCTTGTTTTATCTTAGTGAAAAATACCCAGTGTTGTTCCAAATTCAGTAAATCATTGCAAAAATGAGTAGTCAGAAGAATCTGAACATGTTCCGTTAGTTAAACTTGTAAATGCTTTACAGAAGTTTTGATGGAGTTTGTAACGTTTGTGTCTGTAGACCACACGTTCCTTCTTGACATCAGGGAATGTCTGTTCCCACCACACTGAGTTGAAAGGTATTGTGGTTTGGCAGTAATATCCTCTCTCTAGAAACAATATTAGGGCAATTTTGTAAGTGTGGGTCGCCCATGATGTACTGCAATTTTTGAGGACATTCCAGACATGACCTACGGGCCATGTGAAAGTACATCTCTCCACCAAAAACAGCAGGCCAGATGCATCCTTAATGTTCTATTACTGACTGCAGCAAAGCGGCACCCATGATTATTTTGGGCTTTGTGAGGTCTCCATGGGGAGTTTTGTCCCCTTGAATATAATAAACACAGCACGGGGTAACTGTTGTATAAACTACCATCATGGTTTGGGCACTGTGGCTGATCAAAGGCATGAAAGCATTTTGGCAAGGCTATGAATTTGTGTGAGATACCAATGCTCTGCATCTCAGGGAGTTCCAGTTCTATTAAGGAAAAGGGACACATTTTGTAAACTGATTTCCTAGAAAAGAGCACAAGTGACCTCATCCCCCTTCCCCTTCCCATTGGAGCTGGATCTGCAGTCTGCACAGGCAGGTGAAATGATGCCCTGTAGCTGGGAGGAAGCACCACAGGCACGTTTTACAGAGATCTGTCAGAGGGACCACTGCAAAGCTGGATCTGGCTAGAGACAGTAATTGCCTTGTGCTATTTTGAGTATCATTGTTTGATTTTGTAGCTGTGAGCTTTTGCACAGCATCATGACAGAAAATGCGACTCCTGTTTACATTAGGCAGGAGAAAATACAAACAGATGCACAGGAGATTATTCAGCTCAGGTGCAAACAGAAGGTGACTCAGTAGGGGACAGCTATCTCTATTTACTAAAGATGTAACTCTATTTCGCTGGTCCCTTCCAGAACCATCCCAAGTAAGGAGGAGTTATTTGTTTGATGTGCAACTCTGTAAACGGAAAATTGACTGATAAAATTAAGTCTGCTGTGCTTTCCTTCTCTTTTAAACGCTCTAGAGTGCATTTAACGCTCAAAAAGTGTTGGATGCACATCCTCTTCCTCTGCCAATGGGAGCTGTAGGATCACTGCAATGTGCTGCCAATGTGTGTCATTGCTGCTTGGGAGGGAAGGTTTCCAGTGATGACAGCAGAGATCCAGCCACTGCCAACTCCCTCAGCCTGGAAACAGGAATGCAGCTTGTGCCACCACAGTGGTAAATTTGTGATTCGGTCTCTTGGTATGACTGAGACCTCTTCTGATGAGAAACAAAGCAAAAATTTTCATAGATTTTGAGGGACTACCTAAAAGTATCAGAATGGTTTACTACAGTTACTCCTGTTAAGAGCGGGGTGACCTGGAGATAACACCCTCCTTTGTCACAGCTTGCTGTGATTTTAAACATCATGAATCCTGTGTGTAGCCACACAGACTATGCAAAAACAGTGCCAGAAGAGCCCTGTCTTAACTGAGTTTTAGAGGTGAATAAGAATTCCCTAAATACACTGCTGCATTTAAACTGGGTGCTTTGGCTTGTGACTGTGTTAAAAACTGGACACACTGGCCCTGGCAATGTTGTCGTATTTTCTGCAGCTACAGTTCCAAGAGCACAGCTGGAGTGTGAGCAGTACAAGCGCTCAGTCCTTTTGCCAGACTGGGAGAGAGCCCACACAACCCTCTGTGTATAACACTGCTGACCTGTTTGTTGTCTTCCTCTGTTGCCACTCCCAGGGAAGCCACACAGTAAGAACCAAGATATATTGCTGAGCCAATAAATTTGGAGGAGATATGGCCTTAGAACAGCATTAAAAAACACCCCACAAAACAAGACAAGGAGGCTGAGGATAGGCTTGCACATCTGTGCTATCCAATCAAATCGATTCTGAAATTTGCCCATGGCAAGTCAAGTAAATATCTGATAAAGTGTGTAACTGCAAGCAAGAAGGAAGTGTCCCTTAAGCAGGAGGTCCTACACATGGCCTAAAGCTCGGGTTGTGCTTGTCACTAGTCAGAGCTCTTTCAAGTGAAGATTATTTAACAGAGCATGTTCAGGTACATCAAGAAGTGGTTAAAAAGACACCTTTTTGGTTGCCGTGCTTTCCCTGGACATTGCACTCCCATAGATGTGCTCAGGAGTGTACAAGTGCCTCAAGAATGTCAGTGAGACAGCTAGGGGCTTAGTGTGTTCCCACGTGCTCTGGGCTCTGCACCATCGAGGCTGTGGTGGCACTCGGGGGAATTTGGCCAACCCTCACCAGGGGCAGAGGGAAAAGTGACAAACAACAGCAAGCTGGTAACATCCTAATTTGCTGTGAGCATGGCTGTGATGAATGTGTTCCCATAAAGCTGGCCATGACTTCAAGTCCAGTAGAGCTATGGCCCAGATCCAGTGATACAGATGTTTCTTGCATGTTTGTAGCCAAAAAGTTGTGATTTCTCTCCTGTGTAGAACAAAGTACAACTAAGTGTTTTCATTGCTGTGTAGCTTCATACCTTGTTGTCAAGACTATCCTTTTTGCCCATTGTTCTAGAAAGTACTGGATGAATGCCAAAACCTGAGATCCTGCCAACTCCTTGTCAATAGTCGGGTTTTTGGGCCTGATCTGTGTCCAGGGACCACTAAATTCCTCCTTGTCTCCTTTAAATGCAAACCTAGTAAGTAATCTTTATCAGGCAAATGTGTTTTTCTGCGTGTGTTGTTGCTTGTTTTGGTTAAAATGCCACTGCACAAGGCTTTGCATAAATCCATGTGAAGTTTTGGGGCTCTTGGATTGATAACAAATTGTTCTTTTCTACTTACCTCAGCTCTCCATTGTGTTTGCAGCTTCAGGGTGCTTGCTGCCAGTTTAATGTCCAGTGTCATTTGGCAGGGGCAGATGCCAGACATCAGACTAGAAAGGAAAAATGTTATGGAAATTATTTTTAGTGAGATAGCAATGATAGCAATGTCATATTAGAAAGAGCTGAACAGCAAAACCAGATGCTTGGGCGAGTGATCCAAATGAAGAAGGTATCCCTAGGAAGGAATGTGCAAAATTACTTAAGGAGCTGGGCCCAAAGCTTTCAAAGATTCAAAAATACCTCACATTTACAGAATAATGGCCAGAAGATACATGTGCTGACGTGGTTAGAGGCTTTTATTGTATAATCAGCTGTGCTCTGTGCAGGTATTCAATGCTGATATGTGAAGGGACAAATCTTGCATCAAATGAAGAAGGATTAAGACAATCCTCACGAGGTTTCCTTTACTGGTGGTTTTTAATTGTTCTTCTTGTTGCTATGGTATATGAGAACAAGCTCCAGTAGCCTGGGGGCTCAGTTCTTTTGGCAGTGAATTCCCAGTGTGGCTGAAATGGGTCCCAAAGAAAACAGCTGAATGATGACTTATGGGTAGGTTCACCAGCCAACACAGAAATACCAACTCACAAGCAGAGGAGGAAGCACTAAGGGGGTTTTCCTTGATCAGAGCACTAAGACAGATGTCAGTGGTAGAACAGGAGTAGGTGGCAAGCAAACTGAAGGGCCAGCTCACACTAGAAAGTGAAAGTCAGGGCAGAGAGATGGAGTACGCAGATGTTACCTTTGGTAAAGCACTGCCTCCAGAACTCCCAGAGAGATACACTGTGCCAATCATTAGAGAGGAAAAAATGCCTGAAATTTAAAATTTTCATTGTTTTATTATACCACTAGTTTAATTATTTTTGCATATTGCAATTAGTCCATTAATAATAGTAGATGGATTTGAAAATCATAGTGGTGTTCTGTGTCATTAGAAATATCTTTTTGCTAATCAAAAGTGAATTGGGATCCTGTTTATTACTTTCAGAAACTACTTAATATTTTTTCTCCGTGGGAGAAGAGCTTCATAGAGTATATAGTATTTACTGTGATCTGAATTTTACAAAAGCTGCTCAAAAGCATATTCAACAGCAACTGCTGCCTTCAGAACTGAAGAACAGTCCAATTCAGTGCAAATGACATGATTTCTTGTGACAGGAAATTTATATTTGTAGGTAAGATACCAATATTGTTAGTCTTGGAAGTAGAAAACATCCTTACTCAGGAAATCACTTCATGATAACTTCAAGTATATTCTGCAGTCTCCTTGCCTTCAAGTGGGCACGTAAGCAGTTGCCTAAATCCCTTAGCTTTTCATCTATTTAGAAGCATTGTTGCCGTATTTTTGCAGAGGTTTATGTTAGGCTCTTCTCCTTACCTGGTACCACTTGGGGTTATAGGTACTTCCACAGCCTCTCCAGCACCGCTAGGCATATTCAGAGTCCAGCTGTACACTGTCAGTCATTGGGCACAGACCACAGGTTTTTGGCCTATTTATGTGTGCACAGCATGGCAGGTGCTTCTGCAGAAGTCACAACCTGCAGTAGGTCAAGTTTTTTCAAAATGTTTTCAAAAATGTTTTCAAAATATTTTTCAAAATCACTCTTTTTTACACTTAAGGCTGTTGATGAGCTCGAATGGAAGAAACTGGACTGTGACCAAGAACATTAACCCATTGTTTTATCTGTTCTGTTTTGGATGAAACAATAATGTTTTCATTCATGAGTAGACAGGTTTTTCTCTTGCCAGTTCCTGAAGAATCAGCACCCACCCTCCACTCACAGGGACACCACTCGCTAACAATAAGGTTTCCCTTTTCCTCTGGTCAGCTCAGGAATCTCCTTTTCCTGTTTTCACATTTTTGAGGACAAAAAACTGGAGGAGAATAAACTGTTCTCCCCGGCCTTATCTGCCGTAAAAAGGTTTGGCACCACAGCTCAACCTGGAAGACTTAAGAAGGTAAAATGCCACGAACAGAGCGGCTGCTTAGGCCAGGAAGAGCCTTACTGACCAGGTGGCAGATTTAAAGGGGTGAAAAAAGCCATGAAGAAGAGTGTCCAGTGCTTTTCCCACCTCTGCTGAGGGTACTGCCCAGGTGCCTGTGCCAGCTGAGCAAGGGAGGGGGGAATTTCTCTCAGGCTCCTAACTCGCATCACTTTGCCAGCCAGATTTTAAATGAGCCCTTGCTGGATAGTGCTGCGCAGAGAAACCCACTGACCTTGGTGGAGCAGTGCAAATACAGCTGAGGGCACTGTCTGGCTTGGGATGGGGACCCCGTCCTGGCTTTTTGTTCTCCCATTGTCCCTGCCTCGCACAGTGCTGTCACCGAGCAGTGCCAGTCCTGCCCGTGATTGATGAGTGTGCAGAGGCAGCTGAGGCACGCGTAGACTGCGACAGTGTCCTGAGGAGAGACAAAAGGGAAGGATGAAGTCTCACTTGCTGAGCAGGAGTGGAAAGAAAGCCAGGAAAGCAGGGAGGCTGTTCCACTGGGAAAGGAGATCGGCAAAATTAGGGTTTTCTGTTCTGTTCACAATGGAGCCACAGGCTCTAGACAGTCACTTGGGCACAATTCATTTGGAAGAAACACTCTGCTCTTGACTTTGTGTCTGGTTGTATAGGTGCCACGTGTCACTTGCAACAGCATTTGCAGGAAAGCTGGTTTCTGTCCTGCTGCTATTTGCTATTAACAGTCCAGCTATTTAAATTGCCTCACACTATCATATTGCTGTTTGCTTCTACTTTAGCTGAATACAAAACCAAATCAGCATGTGAAAACCAGGAACTGAAGCTCCACTGTCAGGAATCCAAGTTTCTTATCATCTACTCGGCCACCTACGGCAGATGGGCACACGAGGAGAGCGTCTGCTCAACAAAGGCGGAGCACACACCCCCCTTTGGTATGTTTGGGCACCATTGAGGGACCTTCTCTAGACAGGAGCACAGGGAAGAGAGGACACAGTTGAGGAGAAACTTCAGGTGCAAGAGCAATGGTGTTTTGAAAGCATCAGTGATGGAAATGTGAGAGAGATTATTTCTGAAACTCAGATAAACTGCCCAATATGAGGGAGGAACATAGAGTAAGAAATGCAGCAAAGTAATAAACTTTCATATAGTTAATCAGTTCTTAGTATGATTAGCATCAAAAACTAGTTCCCTTGCCTGTCCTGAATTTAGGTGACATATACTAAATATCAGCTCTTTGCCCCTCTTTTTCCTCCAGCCTCTGACAACGACCAGGTGACCAGAGTGTCATGATACTGTCTTACTGCTCCTTCTTCTCTGTTACCTGTTTCTGCCAGATATTCCCTGCCTTAGCTGCAGACTATACAGAGAGGGTCCATGGGGCAGGGCCATTGCTTTAGATGCTGTTGTATGCCCAGATCCCAAGGCTGTGGTGGCACACTAGAAAATTAAATGTACCTGGGACTTCTCTCTGGCACCAAGTCAGGAATGTCCTACGTACATAGCAATCAACTGAAGAATATGTTCCCTGGTGACACTGAAGGTATGAAGGTAACTTTTCACAGCATGGAGAAGGCCAGCACGAGATGAGAGTGCTGTTCAAACCCCTTGGTACTACACAGGGGAGGGTTTGTATGACTGATGCCAGCCCTGTGCAAAGGCTTAACATTGCTCCCAAGAAACATGCTTTATGTGTCATCTATGAGAAGCATCTCTGAACATCAAGAAGAGATCAATAATTAATCTTAAGAGCCTTTTGTCTGCAAGCCAATGTTTCTATTTAGTTACATAGATACTATAAAAAATTTATTGGCTGAAAATCACAATCTGTTCTTAGACAACATTGCCAGGTCTGTGTTTCACACCAGCTCTCTTGGGCCTTCACACAGACTTAGCTGTGTCTGTCTGTTCTGTGGCGTAAACATTCCAGAAGGTCTCTGATAGGCCCCCACACCCCTTATGACAGTGGCTTTAACAGGTGGCACAAGGCAGGGCAGAGATGTCTCGGCTGATCAAGAGAGGCTGCCACCACACGTCTTGCAATTCACTGACCTCTCAAAATCACTCCCTTGCCTCTAATGTCAGCACACACAGTTCACAGATCAGAATTCTGCACACCTTTCCTACTGGATGAAGTTTCCCAGGATAAAGAATTTGCAACAGCAACAAGCTCTGCTGTGGCCCCTGTGTACAAACACCTGTGCAGCAACACCCTGGCTGGCACTGGTTTTGTGCTCTGTAAAGCAGCCTAAAACACTAGTAATAGAGAGCATAAAACCTGAGACAAACACAAAGTAGATCTACAGAAGGTAGATCCTAGTATAGATTTCCTACTACTTAATGGAAGTGCTTGGCCTCTCCCTACGTGATACCAGTGACTTTCTGCAGGCGGTGGAATTTCCAAAAGCCCTTGTGTGGTGTGGGAATTTGAATTCAGTTATCACAAAAGACTCGGCACTTAGGAGCCAGATTCAATTGACCCCAGATCTATCTGTCTTGAGCCTGAATCTTATTTGTGTGGTTATTTAAGCACTTACAGATGTAAGTGGGTGCATGACTAGATTTCTGCAACGACTGCGCACCTTTCTTTCAGGGAAAACAATGGTAATTTGAATGTAATGACTTGAGACAGCTCTTCCTTCCCGAATCAGAGCCCATGTACCTGTTCATGTTTGCACCAAAAGCTGAATTGGCTCCACTATAGATGCATTATTGTTTCTGCTCACATTGGTGCAACTCAGCCTAAGGGCAGTGCTCAAGCCACTCCAGTTCTTTCACTCCATCACAGAGAAACTGTGAGGCGATTTTTTTTAGCACTGTGCAGAAGAGAAGTCACCCAAAGGTCCTAATGACAGGCCCAGAAAGTCTCTGGTGAGCTCAAAAGTTTTGCATCTCTCCGTACTTGATATGGTCCTGCCAGATGTACTGGGTATTGAATTGGATACTTCCCAAGATCTTGGCTACCTGTTGATATGTGTGATAGCAATGACAAACAGCAGCTTTGGGTCAGGACAGATGTACTCTCAAGGACTGCTTTTCTGTGAACCACCTGTCAAATCAGCAGACAGATTTTCCGAGCTTTGCTTCAAAGGGAGCCCAGGAAAGCATAACATTTCTTTGGCATAAAGGCTCTTCTCCATATAGGAAATAAATTATATAAATCCATCCCTGCTGTGGGAGATATCTGTGTGGCCTTGAGCACTTGTAGGATCCTGAGCCTCACCTCCACATTTAGCATGAGTATCTACTCATGCAACTGGTTTTCTGAGCCAGTGTAATGGTAAAAAGCAGCTTCTGCAGCTGTCCAAATGCCTGGCACTGTTAAGACTGTACAGAATTTCCAGCAAGCAACTTCCCTGTTTTACTAAGACTATCAAAAACTCCACAAGAAAATTCTGGGTGTGGTTCTGTAGCAGATGGTTCTGCCTAGAGGTATCCATTGTGCCCAGCACCAAAGCAGGAAACCATAGCAGCTTGTTCCTGTGCGAATTGCTGCATTTTCTAACCCATTATCTCTTTTATATTTGTACTAACATGTGCATGAGGAAACAGAAAATTTATTGGTCAGAAGAAGTTAAAGAATTGTGCCAGAACAGGTTACCATAGAGAGCACCAGGAAGATTTGGGTCAACAAACACCTCTCAAATAATAAATTACTCTTGCTAATACATGAACATACCTGAAAGAAGGCTTGGTAGTGGGACACCTCTAGGTTCAACTTGCATGCTGGAACACTGCAATATACTTCCCAGAAATTCCTCTAGATGCACACTGGCTGGTCAAATGTGCGTTCCCTCAAGCACCAGTGACCAGCAGAGCCCTGAATTACACCTCTGTCATGGTTTTCATTGCTGGAGGGTGGGGTTCTTTCCAGAACAGCCCTCTCTTTTACCCAGTCCCACTTCTGGAGGGTTGAGAGGGGAGGTGGAGAATACACAAACTCTCATCACAGCTTGCATTGTGCCATAACATACCCTGGGGTTGGGCTTTGTCCTAGTCCCCTCTTCCCAGTGGATTCAGATAAGAGGAAGGGGTGAGAAAGTCAAGCAAGGGGGATCTTCAAAATCCTGTAGGTTCCTTCCAGTCCAGCTAGGTGTCATGATTTTTTTACTGTAACAGCATTCTATGATGCTGTGATTCTGTTTGTTTGTTTGGATATTGTAGTCAATTCAAAGGGCCTTGTATCTCTTATTCACTGACCGATTGAAAAGCTTTTGGTTTCTGTCTCTTACCACAAGATGAACTCTTTGCCTGGTGTAAGCCTGTCCCCTGGGAAGGTCTCCTGAAAGCAGAAGAAACAGCAGTGAAGGCACAAGCAGCTTTAGGCAGATCTGGAAATGTTTCCACACTGCCTTGGCACTTTAGGCGTGGGAGACAGGACTCAAGTGAATTTTGTGGATGCAAAAGTAAGGATAAAATAGTTCCATTTTGCTTCCACCACGAAACCCCTTAAGTCAGCTCTCTCTATGCACAGACATGAGATATGAAAAGGTCCTTGCCTGTGTCAACCTGTGCAAACTGGGAAGTTTAAGTAGGTGCTTTGGGCCCCAGAGATGCCAAGTAGGAGCCATTGCACCCTTCCGCCCCGATGAATGTTGTCAAGACAAAACTCCCTTAAAATAAGAGGTTTTCAGAGCAGTGGCAGGATGAGGAGTGATTGTTTGAAGGGAGGAAGAGACCAGCCACCATTTTTAGAGTCCAAATAACTTTCTTCTGAGATGAACAGGGAAGATCAGATTTGGCTGGTGGAGGTTGCTCGGAACACACTGAGACACACGTCACTTCAACCAGTAGTGTTTTGTTTGCCAGCAGTTCAGGCGTTTCTTGGGTCTATTTTTTCATGGCTCAAATTTGTGAAAGGTTTGGAAAAGTACTCTTGGCCCTCAAGTCTAAAAGGAGCCAAGGAACTCCTGCTTGTGCACATGCAGGAGCAGGGAGTCTGTTTCCTGCTGTGGAACCAGAAATGGAGAGCCCTTAGTGTTTGGTGGGATGGATCCCCCACTCTGCACATGCATGAGCAAGGAGGGGAGAGAGAGAATCCAAGTTTGGGGGTTTTTTGTACAAAAGTGCTGCCGAGCACGCTGTGTTTCTGCTGGAATCAGCAGTTCCAGTGGCCCTTTTCTGTTGCATAGGCAGGACCCTGTGTGCCACGCTCTTGCATAAATTACCATATTATTTCAGCAACTTTCTTTAGGAGTCTACAGCCTTAGCTTGATCCAAACTACACAGTTCCCCCTTGTCAGTTCTTGTCCTCATAGCCAATATCTGGGCTCAACAAAGCACAAGCCATCCTGATTTGGAGGTGTGAAATCTTTGCTTTCAGTTGATTTTAAAAGCGAGCTCCTTATTCTTCTGTGGGTGGGCACAGCCCAGAACACATAAAGCGGCGTAAGGAGCAGTTGGGGATGAAAGCAGTTGAAAACATTGGGAGAGGGTGGGACAGGATGCTGTCGCTGGAGCCTGGCACAAGATGCTCCATCACCTGCAGGTTTTGTGTGGCAGGGTGGAAAGAAAGGGAGGGAAAGCTCCTCCTGTCTGAATTGAGAGAAGCTTTAAGAAACCAGAAGACAAATTACTTCTCATTAAAGCCTGCGTGATTTATGGCGTGTCATTTGCATGCCAAAACTTTCCCAAACAAAGCTAATTAGGGAGCTGAAAAAGCCTTTCCTCCAGAAACAAGGCTTTCTAGTCCAACTATTAAATAGCTGCAGTCAGACTGGATAGTTTATTACTGCATTAAGAACCTCGTCTTGACACCCGTGTCCCTGTGCCATCCATAGCAGTGTCTGGTACAAAAGATCCACCGACAGTCTTGGTGTGTAACAAGCAACTTTGGGAGAAAAGCGTGGAAAATGGAGCGTTTTCCCAGCCACACATTGCTGCCTTGTCTGCCACCGCTGGATGCCACCAGCCTTTTAGTACTCTGGGAATGTGCCTTTCCAGAGGCAGGTTATTGAAAATGTATGGTACCCGTCTAACAAGATATCTGTGTAGATCAAACAGCACCTAATCAGAAAGAAGCTACATTGTGCATTTATGTTCATCTCCCAATTCATGGTTTCTTTGGGCCCATTCCATGAGATTCCTTTACTCAAACACAGCACTGACCTCTCCTCATTCCGTCGCTGGAAAAAGGTGTTTGACCAGGAGAAGGGGAAGTTATTCAAGTTAATCCCATCATAGCTGCTGGGAGAACTAGCAGGAAGGTAGCAAGGCCACATGTAAATTAGAGAGGAATTTTTAGTGAATCACTAAACCCCCAAATCTTTTCACAATGCAGGAAGTTTAAAACAGTTTTTTTGTGTTATAAGACTTTCCAGGTAACATCTGTCCTGTCCTGCAGAAGAAACCGGCCATGGTTTGCCTTTACTCACCTGTGACACAAGACAATCCTTGGGAGGTTCTCCAAAAACTGGCCTGCCAAGAACCTGCAGGCATATAATGACTGGCTCCTCAGGTAGAGGAGCCAAATCCAACATGGATAGAGATGATAAGAAGCTATTAAGTCCCACAGAAATATGAGCAAAGGCAAAATGAAACACACACTTGCCATATCACTGAATACGTAGAAAACCACCAGCACAGCATCCTCCTGGTTTTATGAGGCACCGAGAGTAGCTCCCAGGGCAGGAAATTCTATAGAAAACATTCAGTTTGCCAGTTTACCATTGTGCTCCCAATCCATTCATCTACGAATCACCCAACAATTCCTCCTGATATTCTCTAGTTGGTTTTGTACTTGCCAAACAAAGTAAGCTACTGGCTGCCTAAAACACCCATCCAAATATATCTGAAATTGCCAGCGAGGGAAACTAAAACTGCTAAGTTACTTAATCAGAACTACCCAATGTTTTAGGTCAGCCCTTCCCCGCCTTCCCAGCAGTCTCTTGGGACACACAGGTATTGGGATTTTAGGTCTCTGAAAGGTCAAAAGAACTCTCTCCTAAAATCCATGTCCAAAGCAACCCACGAGCCCTTTGCCAGACAGATCAGCCCAGTATCTCCTGATGGTTCTGCCTAGGTATATGACTTATTTAATGCTGGTGTCAAGGAGTTAACTCTAAAAGTCACAAATCTGCCCCACTTTCACAAGTTAAATGTCAGGAACTCAGTCTCAAACCTTCTCTTCTTTTCAAAGAGATTTGGGGAACCTTTGGAGTGTCTTTGCAAACAATGTTTGTCCTTCCACTAAAGAGGCACAAATGAGCTTCAGCAGCTGGCAGGTGACCAGAGGCCATCCTTTATTTTAGGAAGGGGGACTGTTTTAACACCCAGAGAATGATGTTTCAGACCTCTAGAGCACCCTTGCCTCAGAAGCCTGGAGTGAGACATATCTGTCATACACAGAAAGCCAAAATGTGTGGGTGATACAGAAAGATTCAGAGAAGTATTACTTGCCCCAAACTTGTTCTTTCTGCATCCTTTCTGTTTAGAAACCAAAACTATAGGGCGTTCTTTGCTTTGTGTCTTGGAGTTTAGTACATGTGGATACAGAGAACTTAATCACATTCAGAGATGTTCTTTTTAAAGCAGAGTGTGACTCACACACTTTTCCACTCAAATAACTTCAGCTCCAGTGCAAAACCCATTTTTGGAAGGCACATGCTTCCCTGGTTAAATATTGAGCCCATTTTGACCTCTTCATAGTAAATCAAAAGCTACTTTTTAATACCCTGAACTTCCCTATAGCCTGAGCTGTTGTGACATTTAAAAATTGATCTCACCTGACTTGAACTGAACTTGGATATCCAGTCGACTCATCTCAGCAACCCAGGGCCAAGAAACAAGACTTGAAAACAGCATTTCATCTCTCCTGATTTGAGACGGAATGGATGTAGAGCTATTTCGATGTGCTTATTTTTTCCAAGACGTCCTGAACGGAATATCGAGACCTTATATTGGGCACCTGTTTGGAGCTTGACGAGTCTCTTCCTGCACCCTTAGTATGAACCTGTAAGGCAACATGGGAGAGTTAACCTCACTGCAAGTTCACACTGTTATTGTAGCTGACTTCCTTGCATTGACAAATCTTAATATTTAACTCTGAAATCCTGCTAAGGCAAAGCTACACCTGAGATTGGGTGCAGATTTCTATCTCTAGTCATGCATCCAGCAGCTCTCATTTCAGATAACATCAGGGTGTTGTATATTTATTGTATGTATTTTTTTTCTTTCAGACTGTTTGTCTTACACAGCGCTGGAAGTGTTATCAAAAAGGTGTTATGGAAAACAGAGATGCAAAATCGTTGTCACTAGCCGGGATTTTGGAAATCCTTGCCTACCTGGTGTGACAAAATACCTAAATGTCAGCTATGCATGTGGTAAGAGCAAATGCACAATCATTTTCAAGCCCTCATTTCTGCTTGCAAAGACGCACACATGTTCACATATGGGCACTGAACCTTCCTAAATATCTACTTCCCTTTAACACAGGAAGTTTGTGACACAGCCATGCAAAATACATGAACAACCCCCTGGGCACAGCAGCACCTAACAAAGACCCTGGCATTAAGGGGTTTTTTGCTATAAAGAAATGCAACCGACAATAAAATATCAACTATGTAGTTCAATATTTTTGAGAAATACTATCAAGATAAGAGTTTGTTCCACAGAGTTCACCTGCAACAGAGCTAGGAAAAATAAACTGGCATTGCCTGGCATCAGTGCAGGTGAAACAGTCCAGCATAATTGAAGCACTGTGTACAAGCCCAGTCCTGAAACCTGATTCATGTGAGTACATCTACAGCTTCTCCCTCACAGAGGGGGTTTCCTTTCTCATGGAAAGGGAAGTGAAAGTTTATGAAAAAGAAAGACTTGAAGTTATACATCCCTTGCGGGATTGAAACGTACTTCAGCTCCTTCCTCAGACAAGAGGGAACAGTTTTCCATACTGTTTGCTATAGACTGATATAATTTCATAAGAGGTGAGCAGAATTCCCTAAAATACTTCAATAGGAGCAGCTCCACAGGTACATACTGCAGAGTTCTTTGGCTGCATCCCTAGTGAGCAGTGGTCAAAGGGCACAGGTTACCTGAGACATGCTTTTAAGAACAGCAATGTAGGATTGATGGCCAGGTCACCTCTACCTGAAGATCAGAGGAAAATGAGCCCCGAGAGACTTTCAGTCTCCCCAGGAGTTGGTTGTCAGCTGGGAAAGGTGGTGCAGTAATTCAGCGTCCTGTTACTGGAGAGATCTGGGAATCTGCCATTGCATCAATACATATTATTGTGCAGCTGCCTTTATAAATCAGTTAATGTAATTATCTCCAACTAGCATGTACATAATTACAAGTTGTTCCTCTTTGCATGTCTGTGTACCAGAAAAGTAGAGTGAGTTTGTTTGCACTGGAGTTATGCACTCGCTTATTTAGAGATGTGGTTTTGCAAAAACACATGGGTAACAAAAAGTGTTCTTTTGTGTTGCTGCCACGTTTGGATGAGTTTTTCTTCTGCCAAATTTTACTGGGCTGTGCAATCTGAAGCATTAGCCAATGATTGCAGATCTGATTATTTTACAGATCATCTAATGAACATGGGAAGAATTTCATGGCATATTCATCCTCATTAGAGGATGTCAGCTAATCTGATGCTTCCAAAGATCATTCAAATAGATTTCCCCCTGTAGTGACAGAAACTCAGCAAGCAGAGCACTTTTGTTCTCAGGGCTGTGCCACACTTCAATGTATTTCTATCATGGTCAGGAATGTGAAAAAACCCCATACTCCCCACCCAGTGGTCAGCAGCTGTTTAGGGCTAGTGAGTCTGGCTGCATTTTTTCATTTGCAGTTCACTCCTGACAGCAAAAACATGACAGGAGCCGGAGGTGCTGGTTTCTTGAAGTCTCAGCACCTCCAGTGATCTGCTTAGCATCATCTCCTGTCTGCACAAGGTGGGACCTCCTGACTCTTGCTGAGCCTGCACTTGAGGATCAGGGAATCCTCTCAGGCAACATGGCTCCTGCAGCCCTGTGGTGTAGCCGCACCCCCTGGATGCTGGAGTCCCTTTGTGGGCTGCCTTTGGCAGCCTGCAGGAGGTGACTGACTCCTAATTGCCAAAGTAGTGCCGGCACAAGTTGTAATACAGATGTGATTATCTTAATAAAAATTCCTATGCTGGTCCCAGCTGTTCTGTTCAGAGACCTGATGTAGCCTATACCAGTCCTTGCATCTGAAAGGCACCGTAATGAAAATAAGCAAAGCAAGCAGACAGGGGCTCTTTCTGTCCATGCCATCTTGAATTAAACATTTCCCTGCAATAAATATTTGAATGGCAAAGGGGAAAAGGGCGAGCGAAGCCCTGGGGAGCTCCCCCTGGGAGGGGAGCAAGAGGAACATCAGCACAGGTGAAGGAGTCCCAGGCCATGCAACAGTAGCTTTGGGTCCCGCATGGATGCTGGAGACGGCACATCCTCCCGGGATGTTGCTCACAACAGAGGCATGTTGTTCAGAACAGCCAGGCCTGCAAATGCAGACTGCAGGCTGGAAACAATCCTGCTCCCTGTCTGCCCCACACACCAAGAAAAGTGTTTTGCCGCTGGAAAACAGCTACAAACTACCACGAGGTACAAGACAAAATACAAATGAGCTTACTTACCCATGTATCTGTTGGCCTTCCACTGCAAACAGGAGCTAGGACACCCAAAAGGATTCCTTCATCAGGAAAGGAAACAGCTCTGACTTTGAGCCCACACAGAAAGAGAAGTTCTGCTCAGAAAGAATTGCTATTTTTAGTTGTTTTCCAAACGAAAACTATGCTAAGCTGCAAACCTCAGTCTCCTCTGTTCCATTTAACTATCTCAACACTATTTCTTGGCAAATATTTCTATGTGGGATAGAGCTGAGTGTCATACTTGAAATTTCTTCCTTTTTTACCCCCCCCATCAGTCTGAAAATCAATGTGCCTTCACATAGTACAGGAACAGGGTGGCTGAAGGGCCCAATTCATCCATTATGGAGTATGTGAACTCTCAATGTCTCTACAATGCACCTGCTTGTAGTTCTTTTAATTATTTGAAGAATCCTGTGAACACTTATCAAGGGAATAAATTAATGAAATGAGAAAGATGCAGCTCATTTATTCCCATCCCCTCCACCTTCCTCAGCAACTGTCCATCTCAGAAACTTCGTAAATGACATCGCATAAGACTTTAACATTTATCTTAGAATTACAGTGAATTATCCTCACCCAAACCCAGTATGCAACTTAGCATCTGGCTGTAGCCCAGTTTATGCTGAATTTAGAGGCCAAATTTGTCTCCATCCACTGGCTGGGACACCCTTGAGGGGATGAAAACAAGGGGCAGGTTGCTGTAGGGCAGAGGCAGGTTGCTGTAGGGAGGGAGATGCACTGAAGTTCCTGGAGCAGGAACACTGAAGTTCCCGGAGCAGCCGATGTGTGAATCCAGCCACAGGCCCAAAGCTGTCCTGACTTCGCAAGAACCACATAACCATTAAGGTTGGAAAAGACCTCCAAGATCGAGTCCAACCTTCAATACCACTGTCAGAAACACAGATTATAAACCCAGGGTGAGCAGTGGGATTTGTAATTAACTGGAGAGAGGGTTCTTAAAACTAACAGAACACAATTTGTCTTTTGCCCACAGTTCCTAAATTTATCCTCACGGCTGTCAACCCCCTGGTCCCTGATAACAAGTCTTCTGTCAAACAGAATGATGGTATGTACCACCACAGATACAGGGTTTGGGATGAAGTAGTGGAAACCCTGCTGAAAGAGCTCCTCTTCCCATTGGAGAGCAGTGGACAGACTGGGAGTGAGATGAGAGCAGAGTCCTGCAGTCACAGCAATGCTGCAGAAGAGTGACCTGCCCAGCCTGCCCAGAGCCAGCATACTGGGAAGAGTAAAAGTGAAATTGTAGTTGTTTCAGGGTGAAGAATCTTTTACAAGTTATGCCAACACCAGCTCTTCTCAAAGGCCACAAAGTTAAGGATGAGGCTGATGTGTGTCCCCAGTAATAGGAGCACATGGCATGGTTGGGCTGGGAAGGCCACTGGAGAACTGTGAAGCTTCATGAAGTAAAATTATTTCAGAAACCCCAGTGGGAATAGGCACTAGGGGTTTCACTTGGCAATAGACTCTTAAATGAATTTGCCATTTTCTAGATGTTTAATATTTTCAATAATTCGTTAATTATTCCTTATTTAACTTATCAACCATTGTTTGGTCTAGTATTCTGCAGCTCCTTCAGCACAGTACTGGCCTGCCTGTGTTTTGGGTGGATGTGTTAGCTGGAAAGTTACTGGGTGAATATCAATTCAATAGCTTAACTGAATTTGCTTCACCTTCTCCTGTCACAGGTGTCGACCTTGATCCAAGGGAATCAAGACTTCCAAAGAAAGATGGAACTATTGTTAGCTCTAACTACTTGGCTACGTTTGCATACATTAGAGGTAGGAAATGAGACTGTGATTGTTTGGCTCCCTAGATAGTGGCATTGTGGGAAAAGGGAGGATCAACTCCAAAGGTTACAACTAGTAATCCCATGTTTATGGTAATGATATTATTACAATATAATCACAATCTTGTGGATGGGACAATCCCAGCATAATTGACATTTAGGGAATATTCCTAGTCTTGAAGGATTCAAACTCTGTTAGCAACTGCAGCCAAGATATTTTTAAATTTTCGATGGGGACTGTTGGTTGTTGAGTAGTTTTGAAAACCTGGTCCTGACCTGCGAGAGCACTGGAGACATCTGTCTTTGGAAATGTTGGGTTGCATACATGCACAGATCATGAAGGAGTAATAAAAAAAAGCAAAAAGCCATCCCAAACCCAGCTGTCTCTGCTGTGAGACGAAGCAGGTTTTGTGACTTAGCAACACTAAGTGTGAAGGAAGAAAAGTGCTCTGTACTCAGCCTGGTCTGGAGATGCTGCTGAGGCCCTGCAGAATCCCTCTTCTCATGCCCCCTGTTTGTGAGGGCAAGGCCTATTTTGGCTGGATGGCTGGAAAGACCAAACAAGGTGTGCACAGTTCTGGTAGCTGGTTGACAACAGCACTGACCTGCTCCTAAAGGGCTGGGGTCATGTTGTCATTTTACAATGTTATAACCAGACTGGATTTTTGCCCAGCAGTTCAGAGAGGCAAAGCTGGCAGGGTTAGGCTGTGAGTGTCAGGAGGTTTGGGTGCCCTGTGGCTACAGAACACTGCAGGAAGGGCAGCTGGGGGTTTGTAACCAGCCTTGGCAGTTTGTAAAGTGATTAAGCCCTGGCTTTCTTGCCTGCAGATCACCCTGAAAGAGCCGCTCTCCTGTTTGTGTCCAGCATTTGTGTGGGATTAATCCTCACACTTTGTGCCTTGGTGACTTGCGTGTCGTGTCCTAGTGACATCCAGAAACTGCACAGGAAGAGGGACCAGCTGGCGCCAGAGAGTGCCAGAGCCTACGAGAGCAGTGCACAGGAGGAGGAGGAGGAGGAAGAGCAGGGGGAGGATTCCTCCCTTTCAAACACCCAGGATGAGACGGACGGACTTTACAGACCTTCTTACTCAGGTTATAACTCAGCAGAGGCAGCGGAACTGGCCGAAAGGATTGAGCGCAGGGAGCAGATCATACAGGAAATTTGGATGAACAGTGGTTTGGATATGACACCCCCTAGAAATATGAATACATTTTATATTAATGAACAGTAAATGGCTTATTTTGGATGACACTCTATCCCTTTAAAAATAAAAATGTACCTTCTGTGAAGGAACATTCGTATCAGCGAATATAATTATTTGTAAAATAAAAATAAATCTATGCAATAAAAAGAGGGTTTCATACCCTTTACCATCTACAAATCCTTCTGTGAAAAACACTCTATAGTTTTAACTCATGGTACAGATTACTTTTCACTGCAATTTGGGATCAACTGCCAAATGCATGTTCAGGAATTTTTAAAAAGGTGGGAAATATTTAAGCAGATGTATTCAACCATCAGAACAGACCTGCCCAAGATGTGCTCCTGCTGCTACCTGTGCTGGCAAATCTGTGAAGGACAAGCTCCCAAATGGCTGCTGCTATCATAAAAGACTCTTGATGTTCCCACACACTAAGAATACTTCACTTAAGGGAAACACTGGGTTCATTTTTCTGATCCTAAGGCAGGGTTAGAGCCAGCACTTGAAAGCAGGTCATATTCTCAGGATTTTTTATCAGTTCACAATCTTCACTTGAAATTTGTTAGACTAGTCAGATTTGGTTTCAGTTGGAGAGAAAATTAAATCAGCAATGTATCTAAGCTGAAACCACAACAGCCTTCCTGGCTTAAAAATGTCTCCAGTATTTTAGCTGCAGCCCATAGGGAATTCACTGAACAAAAGGAGGAAAAATGTCACTTCCTATTGGTAATACTTCATGGGTTCATTGTGCTTCCCCACTCAGATGCTGCGTGTCCAGGTAGAGCATGGTATGAAACACTTGGAAAGAAAACAGTGACATGGCTTGTCATTTCCTACTGATACAAAGTCAAATGAAGCCTGGAAAAACTTTAAAGGGAGGAAGGGAGCTTGCTCAGACGACTAAGGCACAATCCTGTGCTCAACTGGAAAAATCTCACCAGCATCCTATCAGCGGAAGGAAGAGAGGCTAAGGAGACGGACAGAGGGTTGAGGTCACCCAGAGCACTGGGAAACCGCAGGAGAGGTTGAGCATAGCCCAAGGGTTGCAATCCCGCTGGGCCACTGCTCTCCCCTTTCCACTAGGAAGTCATGACAGCCTGTCCTATGCATGATATTGATTAATAGGTTTAGGTCTGGAGAAGCCCATGCCTCCGTCCTGAGGGTGGAAGAAGGCATATTTGCCTTTGGGGAGGGCTCTGGGCTCCTTCCTCCTGACTCACGGGGCAGGTGCCACCCATTTCCCAGTCAGATACCAAGGGACTGAGCTACATCCCAACAACTCCTCCTGCTGACAGACCATACTAGTGAAAAAAAAATCTGATCCTCTTCCTTTTACTGGAGTGGGCTGGGCTCTGCCCTGCAGGGCTCAGGGCAGGGGCTCCAGGGGCCCCGGCTCTTGTGGGCTCCCCAAAACTCTGAGTCCTGGTGAAACTCTCATCTGGAGAGCCTGGGACCACAGGTCAGCTGATCTCCAGCTGATCTTTTTTGGAAGTCATCTGTCTGGCAGTTGAAGTTTATAGCCACTAAAATCTGTGTGTTTTCTTCCCTCATTTTTTATTGGGAAACCTCAGTAGGGTTTCAGCCTGTAAGCTGACATCCTAACAAAAGCTGGGAGTTATCTTTCCTTCAGACTTCACTTTGCTCAAGACTAGGTAAAGTCAGCGTGCCCTAGGGGTGGCCCCCTGGAGAACACCTCGCCCAGCCAAAGATGGCACTCCACAACCTTTCTGGGCAACCCGTGCCAGCGCTCGGCCACTCCCACAGGGACAAAGTATTCCCTGATGTCCAGAGGGACCCTCTTGTGTTTCACTTTGTGCCCACTGCCTTTGCTCCTGCCACTGGGCTCACAGGTCCTTTCCGCCCTTTGTTCACTTCATCCACACATCCATCCATCTGATACCCCTCATTGGGATTCCCAGGGTCTTCATTTCCTCATGGCAAAAGAACTGCAGTGGCAGCAGATCAGCAGAAACCAATTTGCAGCTTAGAAGTTCGTCCCTTCCTTAGGGCAAAATGTTTTCCTTTCCCCAGCTCACAGTCTTATCCTTGCTTTTACAACCTTGGAGGAAAAAGACCTTTTGTATTGAAATAGCGATTTAACTGATGACCTGATCCCCTCCTGACTTTCCTCCCTGCCTGCCACCACACACTGGTGGGCAGACAGTAAAAAATTCCTGCAGTTGCCAGAGAAGCGGCTGCTTCCCAGGATGGAGCATTTCACAGCCATTGGGAACACGTTTGGAGGAAAAAAAAAAAAAAAAAAATAGTACAGTGCTTAATAATACATGCCTGTTTAAATGGATCCTCAAACGCAGTGACAGACCCTGTCCAAACCCCAGCACCAGGAGCAACTCAGCATGGCCGGGGAAGCAGCTTCTGCTCCAGGCTGGGAGGTCAAGCTTCACTCAGTATCTGTTCCTTTGACCGATCTATTTTTAGTCTGAGTTTGGGTTGCTATTTTATTCTTTTTGCATAAACTTTCCAAGTCTAACTGGGGAAAGCTGTCAATTAGTGGTTCACCTCGTTTCCAAATGTTCGCTGTTCACAGCATTCTGAGAGTAAGAATGAAGACAAACATGGAAAAACCTGATAAACAGACAGTGAATTATTTGGATCTTTCTGAAACAACACCCAAAGTAGCCAGTAGACAAAACAGAAAATTAATGAGGTATGCACTTATCTGTCCCAAGCCCCCAAAAAAACAGCAGCTGAAGTGGCGTAGCTGGAATCTCTCCAGGCTGAGGTATCCACAGGGAGGGAGCCATGAGGCAGAAGCAGCAGCAGCAGCAGCAGCAGCAGCAATGCTATGGGAAGAACACTCAGGACTGGCTGTGGGATGGAGTTTCAGCAGTAAAATCCCTGCAATTTCCCAGAAGAGCAGCCTAAGGAGAAAATACTGCAAAGGAGAGCTTGCAAATTGTGGACTAGTTGGTTTGTGCCCCACACATGGCTGTGGGCATGACACACATCCGGAAATTATATGATCCAGCATCAACGTCTGGACTTGCTGGAAGGCAGCATGCAGTGCTGATGTGGCTGTTTGAACTCCCCACTCCTGTCTTGAAATTAGCCTCAAGTTTGTTGCCAGGAATGCTGGGTGAGGTTGCAGGAAGCAGTAAATAAATCCTTCCGAATCCTGAGCGAGGCAGAGAATGGAACAGTGTGGGAAAGCAAAACTGTGAAAAGGAGAAAAGGAATGAAACCAGGTGTGGAAACCATTTCCATTCATCAGGATGGTGATATGGCCACAAACCGAAAATTTCAGCAATGTTCTATTATGTGTCTCCTTTGAGAGAGAATGGATTTTCTCCTTGGAAGGGCATGGCTACTCTCAAACTTCCAGAAATAAGTGGTTTAAAAGAAAGACAAAACGCTTTTGCAAAGTTACAAACCTATGCAAACAATGCGGTGCTTGATTATCTCCTTGGATAGTTAAGTACCCATAGGCTTTCCTGGGTTCCAGTACTCCTTAATCATTTTGCAGTGAGTTCATTCATTTTCAGCCACAATAAAAGAATCCAGCAGATCCACAAACACTGTTGTGAGAACTCCAAAACCAGTCAATGCTATGGAAAGTCTGCTCAGCTAAAGAAAAAACCAGCACCAATTACAGCAGAGAACAGCAGTCAAAGGGGTGCAGAATCCGTGTCAAATATTTCCTATGCCTGCTTTTCCCTTGCTTTCAGAGAGGAAATGAGAAAAGCTCCAGGACACTGATTTTCCTCTTAGGAAGTGGTAGAACAAAGCATTTTGTTAAAAACCTTTTTTGCCATGTGAAATAATTCCAAATAAATTTTAAATAAAAACATTTGAGGTTTTTCAATTCAGAAATGCTGATTTTTCTTTTTGTAAAAAGTCACGTTACTGTAAAGTTGAGATTCAAGAAAAACTACCAGACACCAAACTTCCCTAAAAGCAAAGAAATCAGTGATTGAAGTAAAACACTATGAACAGTTAACTGAATGGAATTAATTACCTTTTCTGCACCCAATCTTCAAGCTGTGAGTTCAGCAAACACTTGACTTTTAACTTGATCAGTGTTTCTTCAACCATACTAATACAGAAAATTATGATGATCTTTTTACTTCCATCCTAAGAGATCTGGTCCTATTAAACTTGGGTTCATCCAATCTACCTGCAAATGATGCTTATTTTGGTATACAAATTACTGTCAACCTCTATATACCAGCAAGAAAAACTAAACCCGGAGAACGAAAATGAAGCACTCCTTGAGGATGCAACTAGTGTTTATATAAAAATGCTTCCTTTAAGCAATTATTAAGATGTAATTTCAAAATGACAGTTGGGAAATAGCTACATTGAAATGTGAGCAAGCACATAAGAAACCTTAATTCTCCCTGGATCAGTTGGGGGAAACTGATTTCCTATAAAATAAATTATCTTCTCCAGAGCACAGCATCTGATAGTAACGCAAGAATGAGGAGAGGCTATAAAGACCACTCTGAGCAACACCAAACATTCCAGTGCATATTTACGAGATCTCTTATCTATGAAACAGATTAATGTCTCCATATCCAAATTACAAGTTTCTAATAAAATACCAAACATCAAGAGAATCCGTCCATTTCTTTGCAGAGAAAAGTGCTGCTGCAGTCACAGATAAATATGAACATTTATTGAACATCTAAGGCCACAGAAGCGACAGTTTCAGCTGCTCTCAGAAGAATCTACCACACACAACTCCTTGCTGCAAACAAGAACATCAACCAAGCAGCTTAAGAAGGGGTTTGCAGAGCTTCATCTCGGACCCCATTTGATGTCTTTTACACCGTGAAATTGCCTTTTCAGAGCATGGTTGTCTGCCCACTCAGCATTTAGAAACGAGTCGTCGTCCTCCTCCTCCAGTTTCTGTGACAGAGAGGGGAGGGAGGCGGTGAGGGACGCAGCCTGAGCTCTGTCGGGGCAGCCCAGCTCTCAGGCACCAAAGAACACTTACCTTGAGCTCCTCCTGCTTCCTGTAGTAGTACAGCATCATCTCTTTTTGCTCTTCATGACTGATCACAGGCTCCCGCCCCGGAGCTCCTTGTCCTTTCTGGAAGGGAAATTGTAAATGGTGCTGATGGCATTTGTGACACAAAAGAGAAGCTGCTACACAAAGACATCGAAAACCTTTCTTCAGACAACTGGATGCTCAAATTTAATAAGGCCCCTCAGGACAAGAAAATAAAAGCTGAGAAACTATGGCTGCATTCACAGAATCACAGAATGGTTTGGGTTGGAAGGGACCCTGAAGATGATTTAATTCCACCCCCTGCAGGGACAGGATCACCTTCCACTAGCCCAGGTTGCTTCACGCCCCGCCTAGTCTGGCCTTGGACACTTGCAGGGACCCAGGGGCAGCCACAGCTTCTCTGGGCACCCTGTGCCAGGGCCTCAGCACCCTCACAGGGAAGTGAGGGTTATTCTTTCAAGTGAGGTTTATTTTTTCATCTCTGTATCTGAATCATGCTGTCAGTTTTGTGGACATCAATGGAAGATGCAAACAGGATTGGGTCTATTTTACTTAAATTTCCATTTTAAAAGACATAACAAATCTGTTTTAATGGTTACTCTAGATATGTCAGGATGGACCCACATCTTTAGCTCCCCTACTAATACAGACACAGGATGGCATAGGATTCAGTAAAGTAAGGAGGAAAGTAAGGGAGTTACAAACCACTACAAAGAAAAGGAAATTTCTTATCCAGGCAACTGTGCTCCTGGAAGAAATGATGGACAAAGCAGGAAACACCTGCTGTCAGCAACTGCAAACACAACATCTTGCATGGAGATGGTGGATGCTCTCGAGAACAAACAGGGTCTGAGACGGTTTAGGCAGAGAGGAACCCCTGCACTGCTCTTGCTCTTCGAGCAAACCCTTCAACTAATTAAATAAACAACATTCCTGGAAGCCTACACTTCAGCAGCTATTGAGATGCCACACCATTTCCCAGTGACCCTGAGAGGAAAGAGAAAGCAAATCTGGTCTTCAAAGTGACAAACACGTAAATCACCTGACTTACCTGTCAGGGATGCACTGCAGAACCCACTGCAGGTGGCAAGATTTGCCATAAAAGTTTTCAGTTTGTATTTCATCTGTTCTTTAAATACCTCTTTGTTGTATTTCACAAAAATACTATAGAGCAAGAAATAGCAACTACAGAATGTAAATGACAGGCTAAGTACTAAAGAAAAACTCAGACTATAATCCATTCAAATCTTAAAATAGGTGTACAGTTTTAAGATGCTCAAACTGGAACTAATCTAATCCATTTTATACTCTATGGATAGTTCCACAGAGAACAGACAACCAAGGCTGAGGAACTTGTAAAGCAATCTCCCGGCAATACTCACTTTCTGGATCTTGACAATGATGGTTGTTTTCTCATTTTTGCCTACATAGTCAGAGAGCAACTTTGTTTCTTCCAACTGCTTTCCTGCCCACCATAACTGTGCTTCCGATTCTTTTATAACTTCAGTTCCAGCCTGTGACAAAATAAACAAGGTGAAGAGTAGGGGGGTGTTGTTTCTTGCTTTTTTTTTTCAAAACCAGATTTTTTTTTCTGGGGGGGAAAAAAAAAGTTTTCTGGAATTCCTAACATGAAGTGTAATTTTACACTCTACTTCTACATCTTTCTCCTCATACTCATCTATGGCATTTTTATTTATATTCCAGTCACTCTTAGTCTAATATAAACACTTCGGGCAACAAATTCTTCACACTGGAGGTGAAAACAACCTTCACTGATAAGATGAAGGACAGCATAGTGCATGTTAACCCAGGACTATGTAAAATGGGAATACATTACTGCGTACATGAGTTCCTGACAAGTCTTCTTTGTCTTCGAACTCCATCCTGATTGGATCATGTGGAGGCAATCCCATTGGATACACAATCATCACAGCCCCCCGGAGCTGCTCCAATGCATCTTTCACCATCTCCATATTAACACACACATTGGCCTGAACTTGTTTCTGAAATACAGACAGGGATCATTGGCAATACAAGCAAACCTGCAGAAAGACTTTGCTTTGTGGCCAGTTCAGAGGTTAAGCGATGGGATACCTGAGCAGAGCTAACAGGCCGCACAAAGATATTAGGAGGGCAAATTTCCTCATTGGAAGACTGACCTGTAGTCAGTATATTAGTGCTTGTTAATAAACCTATCTTTATTCCTTTTAAGTTTGAGCTGCTTTGCTTTCTCCTAATCCTATCTCACAGAAGAAAAAGAGTAAATGATTTTGGTAGACACTCAGGAACTGGCGAATGCGAAGCCACTACATGAATACATCTCTCACCTTTGGCCCCTCTGTTTAGCCTGCTTACGCGCGGTAGGGGAGGAAACAAAAAATGAAGACCTTCACTGAACTGTGCAGGAGACCACTGCCTTTGGAACACAGGACTCAAGCCAGGACACATATGACCACAGATGCCAGACAGGGATGCTTTGGCTCCAAGCAATTGTGATTCATGAACATGATTTAAGCCAGCAAAATTCAAGTGAGGGATGGAAAAGGGGCTTAAAACTTGAAAAAAAAAATAGAGCACATGGGAGCAGAAGTGTAAAGCCTGGGAAACTGCTCATGCTCAGAGATCTGTAAGACCAAGCCCTTGAGATTATCCCAAACCCTATTGCAAGGATAAAGGAGAAACGTGACACATCTGGAAGAAAAGAAATAAAGGTCTTCTCCACAGATTTAACAGTTTCTTAAGTACTAAGTTAAGAGAATGTTGCCTCCTTGTGGACATTCTTGATCTGGTTAACTGGCCAGTACAACCTCAAATACACAGGCATATTTCTTCTTTTTCGTCATTATAAAGTGGTGAACCAAACAAACCACTCCCCAAACTATCCTTAACCTCCATTCATAAATATTACTAAATTTTTGTTTCGAAGTCTTACAAAATCTGCCTACAGATTTGGCAATGTGAATCTGAATGGCTGAGAGCACCGTCCCTTCAGGGCAAACCTTGTGCTTGTCTTTGAAAACACACACTCAGCAAGACTAAGCATGAGTCCAAGTGCTTGTCAAACCAAGGCCTAACCCCTGCCCCATCCCTGAAATGTACAAGGCCAGGCTGGACTGAGCTCTGAGCAACCTGGTCTAGTGGAAGGTGTCCCTGTCCCTGCAGTGGGGTGGGACTGGAGGAGCTTGAAGGTCCCTTCCAAACCAAACCATCTGTGATCCTGTGATAATCTAATCTGAGACTAGAACACATTTTTCAATTAATTACACATAAAAGTCAAAAGACTTCATTAACTCCAAGAACAGCACAGAATGCAGTTAATTTTTCACCAGGAAGCATGACAAGCATTCACCCAAAGGACACATCAACAGCAAATTTCAAGGATAAAACTGTATGTGATTTAATCGTTCCACATGGGCTTGGCTGCCAGCATGCCCTTGGAGTTTAGTATCTGATTCCTTAACCTGTTGAATCACTTGCCAAAAGCCTTAAAGAAAATCATTAACCAAAATATCAGGTTTTATTAGACTATTTACATCGCTTCATGGCATTTCTCAACAACTGTCATCCCTTGCACTGAAAAAAGTCTGATTTTATTTAAGATGCCAAACTCCACAGCACCTATTAGGAAAGCCCCACATACCACCTGAGGAAACTTACCTTAGAGATCAACGCCTTGGCTTCTTCTATTGTCTTCTTTATAACTTGCTGCATTTTTTCATTTGGAGCTAAAAGTAAGAGACATATTTCATAGTGTACACTTACTGCAAAGAAACCAGGCACACATCCTGTCCAGATTCCACTGTGAGCAAATGAAACAGTATCAAATCATAAAGCAGGAGAAACATCACTAAGCTGCAGCCTATTTACCAGACAGATGGTTCCTTCCTGTATTTCTTACTAACTTAAGAAATAAGCAGTATTTTTCATGGGACAAACAAACTTAATTTTCCCAAAGACATGTGACTGGTATCTGCCCCATCCCTGGAAGCGTTCCAGGTTGGACAGGGCTTGGAGCCATGTGGTCCAGTGGAAGGTGTCCTGTCCTATGGCAGGGGAGTGGAAGTGGATGACCTTTAAGGGCCTTCCTTTCCAACCCAAACTATTCTGTGATTCCACGATTCTATGATCTGGAACTTCATTTAGGACAAAGGTTCTCAGTAGAAAGCAACAACCATAATCCCATAACCTCCACAACAAAGCAAGGCTCCTTCCCTGCTGGGCTACTGTGGACTGTACTGGCAGATATGCTTTAAACTGAGCATAACAACTTGCAGTTTTCTGACTTTTCTTTTGTAATTAAAACCTCAATCTAACAGTGAAGACAGTTTTGCAAATACACTGTACATTTCATATCACAGTTATCTATTTTAATTGCTATAAAAAGCCTGTCCTCAAAAACAAAAAACCCAGCTAAAGCACACTCATTCCCAGTTTATGACCCATCTGAGTGCATCATTTGATAATACTTGGTTTGGCTTACATACATACACAGTACAATATTCTAACTTTGTCAATATCACAAGGCTCCTCCCACTTACAAACACATGTTCAGTGAATCTGAGTCCCAGTCAGTGAGAAAAAAAGAGAAATATTAGAAAAATAACCTGTAAACATATCTTGGAGTCCCCAGGGAAAAGCAGCTCTCAAGTGTACGTTTACAAATGGGGAGAGTAAACTAAACTGGAGAAGTCCAGCTTGCTCCTACTGATTGTTTATGTGCTGAAGAGATATACAGCCTCATCAGCCTCTTTAGGCTTGTTATCAGCATTACCCCAGATTCTAACCCAAGACAGAATTCCTGTGTGTGGAACTTATAGTTTGACTACCCCATTCCAGAATTAGGGATTTACTGTTCCCTGTTATATTATAGATTGTCTGTGTCTGAAGGGAAAGAAACCAGCATTGACATTTGACTTACCAAATCCATTTCTTCGCCCCATTTCATCCTTCTTGAAGACACTTCCACCGCTTGGGACACACTTCTCTGCCCACTCATCCTTTAACTTCAGCTCTTCTATCTGCTCATCTGTCAGGCCTTGCATATTGTAAGGTAAGGAAATACCATGCTCTGCCAGCTCCTCCATCTCTTTAGAGTTTTTAAAGAGCAAGATTAAAAGTCTCTGTTACTATAGTCCATTTACAAAAGCCACATGATGTACATGCAGGTAAACCTTGCCCCTAGCTCTTAATTTTTATACGGGTTAAGTACAGGGAATAAAGAATAAGGGATATAAACACACATATATGGATATGGATGGTTTAATTATGTTGAAATTTATACATTTTCCATACCCGTAAAACAACGTACCAAATTACACTTGCAGGGATGCAAACGCTCATGGTACTCAGTGGCCATAAGCCTTTTTTTTTATTATTATTTCTCTGGTCAGATTTTTTAAAACTTCAGTGCAGCATCAGTATGGCCTCAGACACCCCGCAAACACTGTGGCTGCTGCACAGCAGGTGTGGGTGGGCTGCACCCCCAGGTCAGGCTCACCTAACAGGAATCTCTGCTTTGACAGCCCCCATGGCGGGGTGGGAAATGTTTTTTTGCACTCATTCAGACACATCACTGACTCCATTGCATGGCAGGGGATGCTGCTGGTGGCCAGTATAACCTCACACACACATGCTGGGGCACTGCTTGTCACGAGGGAGCACCTCACAGAGCCCTGAAGGAGGGCTTTGGACAGCGGCCTAGAGTAACGAGACAAAGGAGAATGTCTTCAAACTGCCGGAGAGCAGGGGTAGATGGGATACTGAGGAAAAATGCTTCCCCGTGAGGTGGTGAGGCCCTGGCACAGGGTGCCCAGAGAAGCCTCGGCTGCTCCTGAAACCCTGGCAATGTCCAAGGCCAGGGTGGCCGAGACTTGGGCTAGTGGAAGGCGTTCCTGCCCACGGGAGGGGGTAGGACTGCGCGAGCTTTAAGGTCCCTCCCAAACCAAACCATTCCGCGATTCCCTCATTAAAGCAGCCACTACCGGCACACACTGTGTAAGAGTTTTCAGCGCTGTGCAGCGCCCTCTCTAAAACCAGAGCCAGGAATTCACACGCGGTGGCGCTGTGCTATCAGGGCCCCATTAAGAGCCGAGGCGGCGCGTTGCCGCTGCCCGGGCGGTTCCTGGGGGCCGCTCCCGGCCCCCGCGGCCCCAAGCCGTACCTGAGCACAGGCGCTGCACCTTCAGCCGCCCGTTGTGGATGCGGGCGGCGAGCGGCGCCAGCTCGGCCAGGCGGGCGCTGCCCGGAGCCTCCAGCAGAAACTGGCTCTCGCCGCCGCGCTTGACGTGCAGCCGCACCATAGCCGGGCCGGGGCGCCCCCTCAGCAACGGGGCCGAGTCCCTGGATACCGGAGGCGGGGAGGGAGGGCGGGGACCGCCCGCGCCCGACGCTTCGGGAGGCCCTGGGAGCGCGG
The DNA here is from genome assembly GCF_015227805.2 of Hirundo rustica. Lineage (NCBI taxonomy): Eukaryota > Metazoa > Chordata > Aves > Passeriformes > Hirundinidae > Hirundo > Hirundo rustica. Next base: position 112,131 of record NC_053451.1, read on the forward strand.
CGGGGCCGCTGCCACCCCGGCCGGTAGCACCGGAATCCTTCGGGATCCGCGGGTAGCACCGGGATCCTTCGGGATCCGCCGGGACGCTCCGGCCCCGCCGCAACGGCGCCTCCGCCGGTCCCGCGAGCGCTTCCACTTCCGGCCACCCCGTGAGGGCACGGGAGCCGCTTAAAGGGCCCGCGCGCCCTCGCCCGTGTCGGCAACGACAGAACGTCGTACTAGTTGCAGCTGAGGAGTTTGATGTCCTGTTAAATTAACTGTTTTAATTAACCATCACCTACATGTACACAAACTATAAATAGCGGACTATTCTTATATTACTCTCAGCCAGTATTTAGCAAAGTTGTTATACGCTACTTTTGCGGGGACAGCTCGGGAAAAGTCCTGAAACATTCGGTTTTGATAAACTCACTCCAGTATGTCCAATGAACAAAGCCCGAGAGAGAAAGAGGGATCAGTGAGGTTGGGCACCTAGAATGAGGCATTTATGGATCACAAGGACACTCTACAGAAACTACCAGATAAAAACTCAGTATATGCACTGGAAATCCCCTACTCAAGAGAAAAATATAAAAAGACTAAAAATACGGACTAATTAGCATAAAAAGTGAGAAATCGATAACCAGTAAATGACAAAATACTAATTAATGAAAGATAATGATGTAATTTAGAACCAATGAACGTTAATGTCTTTGCTTACTAAAAATGTAAATAAGTGAAAAAGTTCTGTGTCTGTGTGGAGGCTGGAATTTTGTCAGGCACACAGCCCCTGGCCAAGAATAAAGTAATGCCTGACTTGCTGACACTAAAAAGATGGTTGCAGAGGGTTTTATTTATCCTGACAATTTAGGAGGATTTGGTAACACGGGGACACAGAGAGAGCATGACCTCCTAGACCACAAGTGTGGGAATATTTCACGTGTACCTGGGTGTCCCAGAGGACACAGCCACGGACAGGTGAGCGGGAACACTGGGACAGGGAACACCGAGAGTCCAGGGACACAGAGTGGGGAGTGGGTCTCACCTCCACCCTCTGTGTTTTCAGAGCATCTACTGTTGCTCATTGTTCCTGTCAATACTCGGCAGGGCCTTACTACAGCTCATACATAGATATACACACACACACATATATACACTGAAATTTTGGAGCATTCCCTGTGGTCCCCACAGTCCTGTGAAGTGCAGAGGTACCGCACGCCAGGTACAGTTCAGATAGTTTTTAATCACTGCAATTAAATATTTGACAACATGTTTATCACGTGACTCCCACTAGCAAAAGTTCCCACCTGAATTTGGTTTGCTAATGTAAGTATATACCAAAACATCAACCACACAGATGTTTGCAGCAACAGCATAAAACAAGGTAACTCACACACTGAAGCACACGTAGTACCACTGCTGTTCCAAATGTACAACTCGAATGACCTGAACGGAAAAAAGCGCAATAGAAAACTCACTATCACTCCTCTAGGCGGCTGCAGCTCGTGGCTAACCAGGGGCTGTCCGAAGGAACAGTGGATTATTTCATGGATCATGTCGTGAGAGCATCTGAGGAGTTAAAAAGCGTGCTGCCCTGGGATATTTCACTACTCTAAATACAATCCGAGCCTGTTGTTTCACCCCCTGGCTGGCAGACTACACAGTCTGCAATTGGTAAATACTGCTTTGTATCTCATAACCCAAGGCGACTTTTTTCCAGAGGTTGAGGAAAAGCTTGCTGTATCAGCTGTTTCCAATTTGTGGGGAAAAAAAAAAAAAAAGAACTATAGTTAAAATAGTAATGAATAAATGGATGATATGGAACAATTATCCTGAATTAGTGCTAGTGAGTGTATGTCACAATAGGATTCAGTAGCTGAAATGTACTGACACAGGAGATTAATTGAATATATTAATATGCAAAGTTTTGTTTCTATTTTGAAAGTAAACTTTTTGTTGTGCCTCGAATTCAAATATAAGCCTTACAAATATTCATAGCCTCTGTTATAAATTAAACAGCTTCTAAACAATACTTGTCAACATTCAAATCTCAATAAACTTTGGCAGCTCTTTGGTAAATACTTATAAATATCAACTACCAAAACAGTCAAAAGGGAGGGGGGAAGCTACCGACAGGGAGCCTCGTCTTGTGAAATTCCACAAAGGAGAACAGAAATGAAAGAGCTCCCCAAGCAAAATCTGTGTCCAGGATTGATAGGTTTTAGTGAGACAGTAGCTCACCCTTCTTCTCTTTTTGTCTATTCAAATACTATTACAGCAAGAATTTAATAAACTTCAGACTACTTTTTGTGCTCTACCATATATACACATTCAAAATTTATACACAAGCAGAAGTGGCTGTTTATGAGCAGAGTTAAGTTTCAGTGCATTTAACAATTAATTATTGCACACAGAATAATCTCAAATGCCCAATTATTCTACTGGATAAATGTAGCAACAAATATAACCTTTTGTATCTCTGACCATCTATCTGTCTGTAAAATCGTGAGTTGGTGACACCTTGGGTGCCAGGGAGGGGAAGGGATCTGCAGGGGACCTGGCGCCGGTTGCTCTGGATGGCACAGGGGGCGCGGGTGGTTTTCTTGCTGGCATCGTACAGAAGCAATCAGTAGAACTTCTATTCCAGTCACCATCAAAGTTAAAGTCTGAACAAAGGAAAGTCTTTTGTTCAGTTCCCAGCAAACCTGGGTATCCAGCTGATTTCCCAGAGCCGAGTCGCTTAAAATCCGGAACACTCGCAGATGGCTTTAGCGTCGTGTTAAAGTTATCGTCTTCGTCAAACGTCACCCACCCTTTGGGCTGCACGTTTTCTACCTTGAGAGACTTGCTTCGCAAGAAAAACGTATTTTCAGCTGCATCCACAGGAAATACAGGCTTGCTTGTGTTACAGCTCGGGGGGGGCAGAGGAGGGAAGGTGTGGGAAGCAGCAGGTCCTACCAGTACCTGTGAGGTTATCCCAGACGCCCGCGTTTCCGTCCTAAATGGGTTCCCAGCGTTAGGAGTTCTTTCAGTGAATGGATTTGAGCAGCTCAGCCCAGTAATAAATGGATTTGGAGAGCTGTGTTGATGTTCCTGTGATGTGTGAAAGGTTGGAACAGGAGGCATTGCTGGCATGCAATTTACAGCATTCAGACTATCCGCATCTCTTTGCCTTGCTGAAGGCCACTGCATCGACTCCTTCTGGTTTAAGGATGGAGCAGGTGATGTTCGGACAGACGTCTGCATCTTGGACACGAGCAGCTGAAATGACAGGTCTTCGAAAGGGTCACTGCTGAGCTGGGGTTCAGGGTTAGTGCCGTACGTCCTGTTGGGATCCAGCTGCAAAGGAAACAACGTGCTCAGGAATGATGCAGCTGGTTCCAGGTTATTCCTACTGCCCCACTTCTCACTCCTCGGCTGAAACTTTAACCCCGTTTTGTTTTAGCTAGAATGAAAACAACAGCCCGGATCCCCTGTCTAATGAAAGGCCTGAAAGTTGTTAAACACCACTCCCCCCTCCTCGGTGGTCGATGAAGCTGGTACCTGCTTCCTGCAGGTCCCAGTCCCAGCAAGAAACGCTAAGTGAACTTTGGATAACAAAATGTTCGGGAAATGCTACTGTATTCTAAGCAAGGGATAGCCCAGCACAACTATGAAATTAAAAGCTCCAAGTTAAATTGGGAATTTATCATACTGATGTTACGAGCAGCATTAAAGCACCACAATGAAACATTAGTGTTATTAGTATATGCAGTCAGACATTTCTATGTAGACAGGCATCTGTAGGCAACTCCAGTATTTCTTTGGCATGGAAACGGACAATCACTGGTTTCATAATTAAAAGAACAAGTTATCCTTGGAGAAGACAGAATTTCTCAGCTTTTCAAACCACAATATTCCTGTTTTTATACACTGCTTCAAACAACAATGCAACTTTTTTACTTGTACAAACTGTCCAAAAAGGTGGATTATCTACTTTGTTCAGTATGCACAGTGACAGAACAGAGTTTGGAGCTTCCCCTTATCAAATGAATTAAGCTTAAGTTAAAGCAGCTCCTAAGACTTCAAATGCCACAAAAAGATTTTATGATTTTAACAGATAAACTTAATATACCCAAACGGTTGAATTGACTGTCTATAGCTGAAGTTTTTTGCAGAATAACATTAAAACAAAACAACTGAGTAACTTAGGGGAAAATGTGAAAAATTGACGTGTAGAAGGAATAGAAATCAAATGCAGCTTGGCACCAGCTGCTTAAGTCCTGGGGTCGTTTAAAAGTACAAGATCCCAAAGAAACTATGAATCCAAATTGGTCGTTGCTCTAAGTCAAAATTTGCTTTGAGTAATTCTGGAACCAAATGATTTTAAAATTCCAACAAACAGATTGTTTTACTTTGGGTCACAGTAAGTTCTCTGTTCCTTGAGAAATGCGACATATGGGGTTTATTTTGAAAAAAAAAAAAATTGACAGTGCAATAGCATTAGGATTCACTTCCATTAAAGAGAACATTTACTACCAACACTGATCTTTTTTTTTCCCTGGACAGACCGAGATCAGGAGGGTCAGCAGTGACTAAGCAACATAGGTGAGGGTCTAATTGTTTCATAAAAGATGATGATGCAAAACAGTTGCTGTGGCCCTAATAAATGCAGTCTCATTTTTAATGCACTATGAAAGGAAAAAGCAAACTATGGTATGACAGTCAATCCATGGATGCAGACAGGTGGTTTTTAACGGGGATGGGACTGCAGATGTATGAAAACAACATTCATACATCTTTTCTGCTGGAATAGATGGAGACCACATACAAGATTGGTAAATAGTCAGATACCTGTTACCCTGACGGTTGCTCCTGCTTGTGAAAGAGAAACAGACATCAAAGGAAAGAAAATTAGGAAGAAAATCCAAGTAACAAAGCAACCTCACATTAAAAATACTTTCAGACGTTTTCACAAAGCCATTTTTTGAGCTATGAATATAAACCACAAATATTTACTACACACTACACTGAATTTTCAATTTCTGTTGTCTTCTACCGTAAGCTCAACTATTAAGACTATAAAAAAACAACTCAAGTCTGTTCTAATGATATTTCCATACAGACACTCATCGTGCAACTGATTGTGCTACTTTTTGGAGATGAGAAATAAGAAAAAAAATTGTAATTATCTGAGCAGAGGTGGTTTAATTCTAGTCATCTATTAACATGAAAAGCCCCATAGCTCTCATTCTGGGAACCGTGCTGGTATTATCCCTCATCTACAGTTTTGCAAGCTGAAAAAACCATAATGCCTCTCATTCTGTGGAACCTTAGAATCTCCTTTCTTTACAATAAAAAAGGTCTATTTACAATAACTAATTTTCTTTTTCAATGCATGGATTGTAGAGACTCCTGAATATCCACACTGTACAAGTAATTCTTTTTATAAGGAGAGATTTAGTTTCCTCAATATCATGATCAAAATTTGCATAGAAGAATGGGCTTGGAATTCACTACCTCTCAAAAGACTTTGTATTTCTTTAAAGACCTATCCTCAGAAAACTATTTTTTGGTCTAAGTTTCCAAAATGAAAAGCAGTTCACAGGCAAAGAAAGAGGTTCAGGAGAAAGAAAGAAAAAGCATTTAAAGATTTTTTCAATTTGAATTCAAAAATCAGCTCACTGAGGACTGAATCTGGCTGCTTCACTGTGGTACAAAACAGGCATGAACTATCATAGCAAAAAAGGGCTTCAGATACAGGCATAAGGAAAAAACCTGAGCAGCACTGAAAACCTGCTTCTGCGTTTTTAAGCACTAGTAAGAAACTGTGGCTTTTCCTAGAAAAAGTTGGTTTTTTTATCATAACAGTCTAAATTTCTCTTAAGTATTTACTAATATATTGATTTAATTTATTCACTTAGTATCCTCTCCCTTCAATGAATGATCACCAACATAAAGCACCGCATCATGCAACAACTATTTAAAACCTGTGCTAGGTACTTACTATACAGCTTGTCATGCACATATCATTATAAAATTAAATTTCTTAGATTGAGTGTTTTTCCATACAAAGTTGCCAAATGACAACACAATTTTAAGAACGAGCTGTCCGTAAGTTGTAAGGCCATCATAAGAAATCCTAAATTCAGTGTTTAGTATTTGAGATGTTAGTTATTCATGGACAATGCATAAGCAACCATTACTCTCCTACAGCCCCATGACCATTGAACCCAATCTTTGAACCCTTATTTTTGCTTCTGTGCTTGGTTTAAGGGCTCCTCACAAGCCTGCAGCATACAGCACAAGCTGTGTTAATCTACATAGTGAAAGAAGGTATCCACAATGGGTTTTTTTACTCACTTGCTGCTGGGAGGGAGCAGGTTCAGAAGGCAAACTGTGAGACGAGCGGCTACGGGGCGGCGGCTGGGGGGGCTCCAGGCTTTGCGGGGCACTTGCCTGAGATGGATGCGGTGCCACAGGGATCAGGGGCTCCTGCATCCTTAGCACAGGAGTGCTGGGCTGAGCAGGCGCAGCAGCCTGAGGCTTTAGTGGTTCAGGAAGCAGTGGTGAGCCTGGAAGTACATTTGCAGTGATTTTCACGGTAAGGAACTGTAACGAATCTGAAGGATGGCAGGATGGGGAAGCACCAGAGAGAACTGCAGAGATGGGGCTGTGAGAACAGCAGGTGTTGATGGAAATGGGACTGGAAATCATCAAAAACTCAGCAGACCTCCATGAAAAATTGTCACATAAGTTTAAGCCGACAGAATGCAGGGTTCGATGGGATAGCAGGAAGAAATTCTTTCCAGTGAGGGTGGGGAGGCCCTGGCACAGGGTGCCCAGAGAAGCTGTGTCTGCCCCTGGATCCCTGGCAGGGTCCAAGGCCAGGCTGGACAGGGCTTGGAGCAACGTGGACTAGTGGAAGGTGGCCCTGCCCCTAGCCAGGGGCTTGGAATTAAATTATCTTCAAGGTCCCTTCCAACACACACCATGCTGTGATTTTACACAAAACAAAGAACCAGTACATTTTCTCACTCCAAAATGTACTTCAGTTGTACTGAAAAGTATTTTCATACTATTATAAAAGGTGTATTTTTATATGCATAAAGATAAAGGGGTTTTTAAACTGTAAGTTTAGGAAGCTGCTTTGAGAGTCAGACATAAATGCTATTCCAAATCTTATGATTACAGAACTACCAATGCATAGAGTGTCTGGTGGCCGACAGCCAGAAGGGACACAACAGCGTGCTCAGACCAGACTGCAATCTTTACACAGTTTCTGTGATACATGAAATCTATGGGTCAAGATCTCATGTGGTCTTGAGATTAGCACCTAGAAAGGGTCTGCAATACTTTTGGATGCTTAACACAAACCGTCAAATGCTATTACATCCAAGAATCTTAATTTCTACTGAACAGTGGAGACAGCTGTTGACAACAAAGCATTCCAACCCTAGACTGTAGCACTTGACTGAACAGTGCCATTTATATTTAACTTCTAAAGGGAACTTACCCCTTGGTGGTTCAGTCGGCTTGGTCTGAGTTTCAGGCGCCGGTCTTGCCCCCGAGGGACGGATATGGCTTTGTGGGGCACTGATAACTCCAGCTCGGGGAGGAACAGTCTGACAGGAAAGTTGATAAAAAGAAAGTATTTTAGTTCAACTTTGGATCTGTAGTCATCTACTGCTAAATGATTCAGGACAATCAGGATTCTGTGAAAAATAAATTCTTTGATAACAGCTATTGAACTGGGTTTTTATGCACGTGCAAGAACAAAAAATGTACTTTCAAAACATGATGATGGTTCAATTCAAGGCAAAGGATTTTCAGAACTGTTTTCGATTTTACATAAATATTTACCTGTGCAATGATGCTAGAAACAGTTACTATTTTGCTAGTATTAGTAAGATAAATTCCCTAAGTCTGTGAATCGTAAGCAACAAAACCAACCAACAGGAGCAACTACTTTATTTGGAGGTCTCCTGTTTCTCAAGAAACATCATGAATGAAACACACATTTTGCCTCGTGTGAAGGCTGAAGTCTTCCTGAAGGTGATGGAATAGAAGTTAATATGCTGGGAATGTGAATTTAAAAGTCTACATCAGTATTTAAAGAGACATGGGAAGCTATTCCAGATTACAGCTGAAGCAGAGTAAATTACAAACACCATACTGAAAGCTGAATAAAAGGCCCTGGGATAAAAATGCCAGACATCAAGGGAAAAAGGATTGTGAGACAAGACAGTTTGTGAGATTTGTTTCCTGTAAAATGTTGTGTACCAGTGGACATTCTAGAAATGGTTTCCAGGGCAAACTCTATGGCACAACCATACACAAAAATTAATCAAAACCAAGCAAAGAAACTTCACCACTATAAAATAAAGCATCATTCCTCATCTTAGTTTTCCTAGCTGTATGTCCCTGACTTTGTATATCACGTGATTCCTTATGCTTGGCTAAGTCCCTTTACCAACTTTCAGCCACCTGACCTTGTAAATTCCTGTCTGATCTGAGATTGCCAAGATGCATTTTGTTATTTCTTTCAATATTCTGATATTAGGCAGGAGAATGATTGGATTATATACCAAGATGTATTTTTAAAAACTAAAAGTAGATTAAAATAGAACAGAAAAGGAAGAGAAAGAAAGTGTAAAGCAGCCCCCAGGATCCCTCAGTGGGAAGCAGCGCCCACTGTAGCTACTGTCCCTGGTCCTGAAACTCTTAAAATGAAATCCAAAAATCACCCAAGACAAAGGCAAGAAACATCCCTAGAATCACAGAGTGGTTTGAGTTGGGAGGGACCTTAAAACCCATCCAGTTCCAGACACAGGCAGGGACACCTTCCACTGCCCCAGGCTGCTCCAAGCCCTGTCCAGCCTGGCCCTGGGCACTGCCAGGGATCCAGGGGCACCCTGTGCCAGGGCTGCCCACCTCCCAGGGAGGAATTCCTTCCCCATATCCCATCTAACGCTGCCCTCTGGCAGTTTGAAGCCATTCCTCCTCGGCACTCCAGACCCTTGGAAATAGTCCCTCTTCATCTTTCTTGTAGCTCCCCTCAAGTCCTGGAATGTTAGATAGGAAATCCAAACAAGGGCTGAGCTAAGGCATCCTAACCTAGGAGATGTTTTATCAAGCCTTCTACTATGTTTGGGCTTTTTGGGTTTTGGAGCCTTTTTGGTTTGTTTTGCTTTTTCTGTTTTGGTAATATGGACAAAAAATGTTGCTCTTATGCCAGTTCCAAGACGTTGGTGAAGTCTCTTCTGTACCTCAGATTTTTCTTCTAATTTAGAAACAGAAAATCCTGTGCTAGCTCCAGATTATGAGGAGAAAAAAATAAAAAGGGAAGCATACAGTGAAAAATGAAAACATTGTTTCCTATATATATCAGTTTTTCTTTATCCAAATTTTAGAATAGGTCATTTTACATGTCCAGGAAAATAAAAAAAAAGAGCCAAAATCATGAACTGTTCACTGTGAGAATCAATCTCTGAGAAAAATGAATTGGTGAAATTTACTTCACTGAAGAGTTTCAACAGCAGTTTTCAGCAGTTCCAACACTGGAACATGCTGCAAAGTCAAAGAATTATCAACAGACAATCCCATTACTCAGTAATTCTTTAAGAAGACCTGTAGCTATTGAAACACTTTGCTCTTCCCTCACGCAAGGCTCCTACTTGCTACTGTTAAGAAAAATTAGGCAGATACATTTTATCTCTTGATTTCCTGCGTGGATTGAAGCATTCGAATGCCCATAAATCCCTTCATTCCCTTCTTTTAGTTCAGTTCCACAAATAAAGGAATGAAACACTAATGAAAGCACTAATATTAGCTGAAACAGTAAAATGAAGACCTTTATGAAAATCAGTCTTTAAAACAAGGTACAAAACTCCACGACACATCAAGTAATCACAAGATGTCTATTGCTTATGTAATCCAATAATGGCCTGTAAGCAACTAACTGCCATCACAATTTATGTTCCAGTAAGAAGATAATGCATTTTATCACACCAAGTCAGTAAGGACATACAATACAAAGAGCAACTTTTTGGTTATTTCAAAGGAGATGTAAAATGTGTATTTGGGAGCCTATTATGTGACTGCAGAATGCAAAACAATCAAGTCACATCCAGTGTGCACAGATGTGGTGGTTTCCACTCCCCACCCACCCCTTAGAGTTTTTAGTCAATAGACAAGAATTGTTGAGATAATGAACTCATAGAAACTGTAACCTGAGCAGTCAACTAAGCAGATTTCTTACATCTGTTATGACTAACAGAAACCTTGATGTAATGAAGAGCAGCCACTTAGCAGGAAAATGATCTTTAAAATGGTCTACAAAATGATCTTAAAAAAATACCTACCGGTCTGGTTGTACCCGCTGCATGTGGAGGCTGATTACGAACTGTAACAGATATTAGAGATTACTGACTTAGGACTTATTTCAAAATCAACTTCTCTCTGCATTATAATTAGTACAAAGCATGTATCTATTACCTAAGTTATCTTTTCTTTGTGTTCCAGGGCTTTTTTGTGCTTTGAAGCATGGAGAAAAAAAAATAGGTTAACTGTGTTAGATAAGCCACAAATGGGTAGTAGATGGCAATGTTACTTTACTGCTATTGAGAATGAAAGCAAGGAGATACCAGTGATTTTTTCAAAATTTATTACACATCCGCCAGCTGTCACTAACACGCTCCTATCCCACGGCACACATTGAAGTAATTTGACCCTTTTTATTACAAATTATTTAAATTACGTCCTATTTGTTGCAAGCTAAAGACACCCTCTTGCACAGGTACTCTGTGTTTTCAATCATGTAGTTGGGTTTTTTTGTGGTATATCCTGTAGATGTTCTACCAGCAGTGGCCAAAACAAAGAGAACTGATCTAACAGTTCCTGACCCCACTCTGCATTTATGGGATAAATCTGTCAGAGCACCATGGCCACGCTGATGCCAGCCTCAGATGCAACACTCCAACTGGGTACTGCAAGAGATGAAAAAATTACCTTTGGCTGGGACAACTGCACAATTTCTAACAGGCAGGGAGGTTTAGGATTCTGGCTTGAGTTTCTGCTGCTTATTTCCCAGGAAGGCAAAGTCACCACGTCAGTGACAGTAAGTGGAAGGAACTCTGTGGTGCATCACAGTTTATCAAATCAGCTTCCAGCGATCAGACTGCCCTGGAACCAGTCACAATGGGTTTCTGGGTACTGTCCTCAGTGAAGCAGCTCCCACCCTGAGCAATCTGAGCCAATTCACCCTCCTTGGAGCAGGAAACTGGAGTGGATAACCACCAAAGGTGCCTTCCCACCACAAATATTCTACGCACGGAGCGATTTTGCCAATTTATAAAAATGAACCAGCAACGCAGCCAGAATTAATTGCAAATACAGGAGGAAACCCTGCCAATGACTCTATTAGGACCTGTATTGCTACTTGCTGTGAAGGACACATTCCTGAGGGACAAGGAAGAAACCCATAACTCTGCTGGCATAGCTAATGCAGGACCCATCCAGCAGCAGTCCCACAGACTCCAACCAGAACAGCACAAGAGAAATGCTTCTCATAACTGTGCTACACACAGCTGGCTATCAGAATCAAATACCTACACTGCGCTCTTTAGAAAGAGGCAAAATATTCAATTATAGACCAAATTGTTTCAATGGAAGTTTCTCTCCTCAGAATACATGAATGTATGTAGTTCTTTACGAAAAGTCAGGCTCCCTAGACTCCTGGTTTAGTTACAGGTGTAATGGTCACTCCGATGACCAGCCAGCTCCAGCTTCCTCTGAGGGTCAGCCTTCAAAGCATTCTTGATTAGGGCACTCTAAGTTTTCACTTCTGCAACAATTCCCACCACTACTGAAAACCAGGAAACAACCTGGCTGGGTGAAAGCTAAATGAAAGAAAGATCCTACATGATGAATACCTTCATGAAACCAGCTTTAGCATCACCAGGGCAATAATACTACTCAGCTGTTAAATTAAAAATCCATTTCTAGAACACAAAAATTGTTATGTTACCTTCTACTTCTCTCCTAGCTACCCCAGGACTGGGAGGAGCTCCAAGACCTTTTCAGAGAAAGAAGAGAAGCTGTACATTGCATAAGAAAAGCAGAAGATTGAGAAAGAAAAACCAGAAAGAACACTACCACAAGACAGCATTACACAATTTAACTCTAAATAAATGACAGTCATCTGCGGGAAATGTTTGCAGCAGCATGGGGAACGAGACTGGTGTGAATTACAAATCATCAAGTACAATCATGTTCAATAACATCTATTATTTTAATTTTACATTACAGTTGAAAAAGAATTTAATTCCTTCAAAATGTTCACTCTCCACCAACTTTTGGCTACCCAGTGTGATCTGACACGCTGGCCTTGAACCTCTCATGAAGCAGAGCACAGACCTGTACTCAAACACCGGGGAGTAAATGAACACATGAAATGGGCACTTACACCCTGCAGCATTAAGGCTAATCTCTGTCATTCAGAACACTGAATAGTCTGTTTCTGCTACGGTACAGCCGAGTAAGGAATTCGATGAAAGCAGTGCTTCCCACTTCCTATAATGTGTTGTATCCTGAAGAACTCTATCGCTAAGTTGCCTCTACGCAGTACTCTGTACTTGGGACAGCTGTACCAATTGGTTTAACAGCTCAGATTGAGAGAAAGAAGATGTTCAATTATGCATAACCATGCTGAATTATTTTATCTCTGCAATATCATCAAGCATATACTGAGCTCCTAAAACTGGATGGCAAAAACACAGCATGACATAGGCATGATGGAAGTACTGAAGGCATTTCTTAGCTATGACAAAGCCTCCTGTTCTCTCACCACGTGCCCACGTGTGCGATCCGCCCAGGAGCTCTCTGATCTGTGAGTTCTGTCACAGAGTGGGCACAGTGAAGGCTGCACATGAGGCTGAAATGGGACTGTCTCCAGAGATGTCAGATCTCTGCTTTGGCTGAACACCTATTTCAACGATGCTAAATCCTAGCACGTGTTATCTGTTCCGGCTGAGATCCAGGCTCTGCCAATTCCCATCACAGGTTTCTGACTGCGAACGACTCTGGGAGAGGAGCAGCAGTGAAGCTGCGCAGGAGCAGGGCACTGCCCCGTAACATTCCTCTGCTCCTGCTTTATGCAGGAGGACAGCTAAAGCCACCTCCTTTCAGCAGAAGGGAGACACAGGCACACGCCGCTATGTCAGTGCACCAGAGAGCAAGATCTCCGGGCACGGGGATTTGGCAAGTTAGAAAATATTCACTGTGTGGGAGAGAAACAGCACAGAGGGTAAACAACCGAGATTTCATCTACTCATAATGCTCTTCAATAGGGGGAAAGCAAAATCATCCTGTTGTGATAATGCTATCACAAAGGGCAGCACAAGAATATTCTAATCGTTAACAGTTTAAACCAATGACAAAAGCCTCGGCCGCAACAATCAGGAAAACTCTGACTACTAGCATTGAAGGAAAAAAAGCCACAAATGTTATTTATTAACTTCAATTGACAACTGGCAGCCTTTATAGTTCTTAATGTTCTCTGAAAATTTAATCTGTAATATATTAAAAAAATATTGGGTAAACAGATTGCAATATTTTGATTTTTAACTATAAACAACTGGAGCTTATAGAATCCTCAGTGAAATTTTTTGTATATTAGCATACAAAAGGTCTACACTTTGTAAAACCCTGCAATGAGTGCAGAACCTTGCTCATCTGAATTCTGAGCTACTTCTGTTATAAAAAATGACCGAACAAAAAGACTTAGATGCCAAAATCCTCCTCTCATCTTCAAAGCATACTGAGCTATTATAAAAAATGCCATGGGCATTGAAGGGACTGAAGCACTTGGGGGAAAAAAGGTCAAAACACATGAGGAAAAAAAAGTAACATTTAAAAGGCATAACATTTTAAAGACATGATCAATGTCCCTTTGCATGTGCTATGGAAGTCTAAACCCAAAATTTGATCCACTTAGACATTACACAGGGATATTTCCACAGAGCTTTAGGAGCCTTCCTCCTAGGGAAGAGAAATAGCTGCCCTTTCCCCACTAAAGTAACCCATAAGGACATTTATTTTGGTTCCAACCCTGTGCTAACTTGCTTGGAGCTGAGCTCAGATACCAGTGAAAAGCAAAGTCTTTATGCTTATACACGTACACCATGAGTGGAAAATGGAGAGCAGAAGAAAAGTGAAGAGCTTTAGGTTGGAAAAATAGATGAAAAAATAAACTACAATCTCAAATGATTGCATAAAAAGCAAGTTTTATGCAAGTTACAACTCTATGGAAAGCCATGTTAGGAAAGAGGACAAAAGAAGACAACTGACTAGTCTTTGCACAATTGAGACTAACTAGGCAAACGGGATTGTGTCAGTGCACAGAAAACTACACAGGACAGAAGAGCAATGAATTAAATCTCACCTATGTCAAATGTGGTGTCTATCAATCGCTTGCTAAAGCACGTATTTCTGCATTTTAACTCATTTGAAAAATTACACGTTGGGCATAAAAGCTTCCTTGTCTCACCAGTATCTAGGAGCCAAGTACATTTCTGCCTGACACCAAAGCAGCCGCTGGTTACAGACTACGCAAAGTAGTTTATGTATTTTCTGAGATTACTCAAAACTTTCAAAGCATTTTGTCAAAAACCCCTCTTTCCTACCAACTGAGGGGCGGTGCCTGGAAGTGCCACTAACAATTCTCACTCTCTCTCATGTATTGATGAGCTGATTTAAGTCCAAGCAGGACAGCAAAACCTGTGACAGAGAAGGACGAAGACTACTTTGAAGGAGCACTGCACAAAAAAGTTAGCTGGATGTATTCACCCAGGACAAAGTAATAAAAACCTGGAACAACCTTTATCTCCGACTTGGAAATACCAGCTTCTGGAGAAATACTATTTCACCGAAAAGTCAGACATAGTTCAGAGGGGGAAGAAAGAAATGACAGTGACATCCATGAATTATCCAGTTCTATGACTTTGAGAATTGCCCATTTTTATACCTTTGGAAATCATCGTGTTAAGTACTGTCACAACAGATCCCCCATGGCAGTTTTGCTATAAAGTCATATTCAAAAACAATTAAAATCATTACCTCCAAATTCTTTTCTAGCAGGTGCAGGACTCCTACCGCCTGACAGTATTTAAGAAATGAATGCAGGAATAATGAAAAATATCAGTATAGTAGGAGGGAAGAAAAAGAATGAGAAAGTTAAAAATCACAAGGGTGAGTTTGTTATTAACTATGTTGCCCAAATGCTTCTGAACATCCAGTTTCTCTTAGTGCTCAATTGTTCACATTGTCAGATGATCCAAATGAAGACTACATTAAAAACTTGGACATGATGAAATGCGTATATACTGATGCCAAAATTAAAGGAATAGCAATGCATCAATGAACGCACAAGTTTATTTCTATTTTATTTTAAAATAGATGCTATAAAAAGGAAAATGTTGAGTAAACATTGCTGTAAATTTTCACACTTTTAAAAACTGTGAAAATAAGTTTTTATAAACTTATTCACTAATAATATTTAAATGGTAAAAATGCTGTTATTTCCCATGGTACTATTGCTTTTAAATGTACCAATTAAACACTTCAGTTAAAAACCAGGGAGCCTCAAGTGTAATATGCAGTTTGGGTTTGCACTTTCAAGTTCATCTCACAGACTTGAAAACAAATATTTCTGAGCACATAAAAAGGTCTCCACATTACCTGAGGGTGGAGGTGGCCGCTGTGGAGGAGCAGGACGTGCAGGAGGAGCCACGGGGCGAGGGGGTGGAGGACGCTTTGGCTCCAGGCTCTGGGGAGGCTCCTTCTGCTGGGCACCAGCCTGCAATTCAGCTGCAGGATATGAGAGAAAACAATGCAAAAATTAGTATCTTGGACATTCTAAAGCCAGCAAAACTTCTGTAATAGCAAGTTTTTCTCACAGAGAGGACAGTCGGTGCCCAGCCTTGGAAACAACGAACCGGAAGTTTTTGAGAGAGGGAAAACAAGAAGAATGAACCAATGATGAAAAGAAGCAGATTTCCTAAACCAAATCTTTTCCTCACGTGTTTTAATAAATTGATATTTTCCATGAAGTCCTGAACAATCTTACCAATTGCAGCATTCCAAATTCTGATTTTGACCCTCACCTGTGAATGAAGTTGGAAAAAAAAGTGCTACGAAGGGAATTCTCAAGGCATCTGAGCAGTTCAAATAAGCTCAATTAGAGGCCGTTCCAAACACCATCATTGTGTTCACTTCATCACTTAAAAAAAGGCTGCGTTCAAACCCAAGTTTTCATACTGTGCTCCCAATTTACAAATGCACTGGTTACAATATGTGCCTTGGAGTTGACAGGAGTAGGGATTGCCAGGGGCTGTACTCTGAGAGCATGACCGGGGTGAGCCAGGATTCTACAGACACTGCAGCACAACTTGAGGCAGTGGGGCCGTGCAATACACACCATGTGTGGACACAGGTGGTCCAGGAGCTTTTCCTGGGCCTCGGCTGGGTCTCGCTGGGAGCGCGGGTCCGTCCGACAGCGTCGGCGACTGGCAGGGGCTGGAACGCGGGGAAGAGCTCGGGGAGGTTCCGAGCCCTGAACTTGACGTTGGCTGTAGGTGCTGAGGAAGGATTTCTTCTACTTCAGCGCTGTAGTCATCGATGTCTCCTAAAGAACAAGCCCCAGAGAAGAAAAGCACATAAGAACTGATGCCGGGCATGGGATTTTATGCAAGAAAAACCCCAAAGTTCCAAGGAATTAGCTCGGCAACCAAAGTATGATTCTTGCATCCCAAGCTTACACATGAAGAATACATATGTATTCAAACCGGCTGAAAATACTCCAAATGTGTAATATATATCACAGATATTTATTAGAGGTAATTATAACAGTGTGGCAGTTGATTGATCTAAGAAACAATTAGCTTTACGGGTTATTTCCTTAGTTTGCAATATGGCAAGTTCTACTTGTTCTTCAGAAGGCTGGGCAGGGGCTTTCCAAGTATCTGTTATTTGTAATAACTTCTGCTTGCAAAATGTGAAATGGTGCTTAAAAAAAGGCTCAACATGGATGTGCTTTCGAAGAGTAAACTGTCAATTTAGAATGTATTTAAATGTAGACGAGAGTGAAGCAGACTGTCGGGATACTGTTGGAAATAATGTGATTTCTGATCTGTTTTAGACGGGCATAAACTTGTTACATAGTTGTACGTGCATTAAATTAACCACATTATTTAGGACTGTAAGCAGTTCAAAGTAAGGAAGGCTTTATCTCAACAAACCTTCCATATCGTAGTCTGCAGTAACCTCAGCATCTTCACAAAGCAAAGTGGAGCTTGTTGATGAAGGTAGCCCAATATTAATCTTCTCCAGATTCATTTCATCTTCCAAACTTCTGATCCAATCTGGATTTTTCAAGCTGATGTTTATAATCCTTCCTTGTAGCTGAATTGCCGAAAAAAGGTATGCACAAAACAGAAGTCGTTAAGAGTAGGAATATTAAAGCTCAGCACTTTAGTTTTAAAAAGGAAAAAATAATTCCTGAAAACATCACAAATAAGGTTATCAGAATTTCTGCACCTAAAGAAAAATAATTCTGATTTTCACCTAATTTTGATAAGTAACTACATTTAGCTAATTTAAACTGTTCATGATGACCATTTAATTGTTTTTTTGGTAGGAAAACTAGCAACTCATCTCCTTTTCAGTTAATCAGGAAGCTCCTGGTTTCTTTACTCTGATAGAAACGCTATTATTTATAAAGAAAAACGCTTTATGTGCTTATAAACTACACGAATAAAGTAATTTTTAGAGGCTAGCACAGAGCAGGTCTTCATTCTGCAAACTGACATTCTACCCAGAGCCCCTTTCCTGTCTGAACTGCCAGGGACATCTCAGCAGATCCAAGGATCCATCTGCAAACATCACACATTTTAAGTCTTAACAGCCAGAGACCAGTAAAAATTTGAAGGTCAGAAGTTAAATTTTCACAAAGATTAAATACTGACCCCATAAAAGTAAATGCAAGCTGAAATTTTGACATTTTTTAGAGTTTTCAGTACAGAAGTGCTAAATTTTTAATAAATGCAGGCTATAAAGATTTTAAATTGGTTCATTCAAGAAACTAAACTCTGCTTTTTAAATCACAAAACCTCCAAACCCCTCATTTGATGAAGGTGTCTCTCAGCAGGAGATCTTAACTTCTCTAACAATACTCCTCCCAAAAATAAATTAAGTTTGATACTTTTTTAACATGGCTTTTGAAATTCAACATACTGGTATGTGGCTATCAAAAGGAAAAAAAAAAAAAAAGAAGATGTAACAGTCTAGTGCGGAACAGAAAAAACTTCTAAGAATCAAAGACAAACAAAAAATCCAGCCCACTCAAGAACACTTTAAAAAGCTAGATTTTCTCTTGCTATACGAAGTTTCCATCATTTTTACATTACCTCAATGCCATTCAAATTCATAACACTCAGAGCAGAGCTTCCTTCCAGAAATGTTACCCACATCTTGTCTTCCACAAACCTGCAAAGTTCATTGGAAACAATAATCAGCAAAATACCACAACACTTAACAGTACAATTGCCAGCCTAGCGAAAATGCAACATCCTCATTTTCAGTTCATTTAAAACTACTAACTTAATTCTAGAATACAAACTTCGCATAAAATTCTCAAAAATACGAGTATCTGGAAAAATCATTCCTGAAAACTGAGACACATACAGGTATGCAAAATGAATTCTAAAGACATTTAAATTGAAATTCAAATGTTAAAAACTAAACAGATCAAAACTGAAAAGGTAGCTAAGTAAATAACTTCATTCAGGAAATTGGCTGGAACAATGAAGATGAATTTTGGGCTTGCTCCAGCAGGTTCAAGTCCAGACAGGACAAGGGGGGAATGACTTCCCACTGCCAGAAGGTAAAGTGGGATACTGGGGAGAAATTTTTCCCTGTGAGGGCTCTGAGGCCCTGGCACAGGTTGCCCAGAGAAGCTGTGGCTGCCCCTGGAGCCCTGGCAGTGTCCTAGGCCAGACCAGAGCAACCTGGTCTAGTGGAAGGTGTCCCCATGGCAGCAAGTGGGACTGGATGATCCCTTCCAACCGAAACAATTCCATGATTCTACAAGCAGAGATTGAAAGGAAGAAGTTCTTTTTAACCTTATAAGTATAACTTCGCCATAGCTTGCAAATTTTTGAAGAAGATCGTCAATCAAGTTATCATCAAAATAGTTTTCTTCTGCTGAAGAACTTCTGATGGAGACCATCACAGTACCATCAGGAGGTCCTTGCGTTGCAATCACCTCCTTATACACTTTTTGCCTCTCTTCTGCTTCAATTTCAAATATGTCAATGTCAATCAGAGCAACCACAGGCCTTGGATAAAACGGACAAGAAAATCCTGTCAGCAGAGCATCTGAGCAACAAAATACACAGCATGAATATTAAACTTTAGGAAGTAATGTATAAAATTAAACTGGAACCTATGATCAGATGTCTTCAGCTCTGCTCTTCCATAGTGCAACAAAGTGCCAGGATTCCACGTATAAGGGACATTACTGTCACTGTGAAAACTTGCATTCAGGAGATCCAGGTCTTCAGCTACAGCCAGCAATGAAAACAAAAGAGGAAAAATACAGTGATTGCAAGGATGTGCTATTTGTAAAAAGAAAAAACATAGAAAGTAAATCCAAACTGAGTGTCTTACAGAAATACCCCCCCTCAACATTCTTTTCCACTCCTCGAATGTCAGTAACCGGGATCTGATTCATGGCCCTCTCTTCAGCCTCACTGTGTTTACTGAAGGTCTGTTACAAGTGTTCCGTCTCCTACCAAGCCAGGAACAGGAGCTCAGCATCACTGGCATTGGGAACATCACTGAACGGATCCCTTAAGTCACTTAAAGAATATTTTAAACAGTTGAAGGGAGCCCTGATACCTGATCGGTCAAACGGCCACTTTCTTCTCCTCCAAAGGATCCGATCTGTCCACGCCGGTGTGCGACACTTCTCACTGGTGTCATAGTCATCAGAGAACAGATCGTATTTGTATGTCGGGGCAAAATTGATTTTCCCTTCCAGAAATCCCCTAAAAATCTGTAAAAACAGAAGAAAGAAACAGATGGGAAACAGCAGGAAACTAATCCGAATTCTCTATTCTAACACTGACAAGGTGTATAAACATCTCAAAACAAAATTTTAAAAACCCCTGTTATTTGTTAAAACGGATTCCTCTCCACATTTTGTCTGCTGATAACATTTGACACTACGACTAAACAGTGACCCAGACAATCATCCATGAGAAGAAGTATGCCAGCAATCATATCTTTAAGCCCACTCTTACTAGAGTTACTGTTACTTACAACCCTACTTCAATGTCATTACCAACTGGAGGTCACCCAGAACACTGACGCTGCATCACAGCATTTTAATCCGCTGTTTAGCTAGTTGGGAATTAAGGTTTGTATTTTAGCTATCTGAACATGCCAAATGTTCTCACAAATTCACAGACTCACGGGCTGGTTTGGGTCGGAAGGGACCCTAAAGACCATCGGGTTCCAACCCCTGCCATGGGCAAGGATGCTGCTCACTAGACCAGGTTGCTCAGGGTGCCATTCAGCCTGGTCTTGAGCACTTCCAGGGAAAAGTTGACAGAAGATGCCCCCTCAAATAAATGGGATTTTAGAAAGGAAAAAAATAGAGTCCTTAATACATTCAGTGTATTCAAAATGAGCTTCTCACTCATTAAGTGTTTAAACTGGACACAAGATAAAACCCTTTCGTTAAGTCAGCTCCATTCTTGAGTTCAGCCTTCTACGGGCATCTTTTCTTCACTTCAGAAATCCGTAAAATAGAAATCTAACTTGGATCTTACAGTCAAAGCTGCAGCAAGTGATAGGCTGACCTGCTTTTCTTGTTGGAAATACAGTTTGAAATCCAGTCAATTTAAAAGTCAATGTCAGAATGCTACAAGTTCCACAGCTTCTGAGACAAATTATTTGTTTGCCCTCAGTAAATATTTTCTAACCTACTTTGATGGAGCAAGTTTCTCTGTAAACACCTTTCCTGAGCAGCAGGTACAGAAGTTAACCTGCCACAGCCACAGAGCTTCCCCAGGGACACAGCTGGTACCCAGACAGCAGCTTCTGAACGATGGACTATCACCCCAACAGTGCAATGCTACTCCTGCTCCCCAGCCAGGAGTCCTTTTCATATTCTGGCAGTTTCCATAGATTTCTCCACCTTTATAACTGCTGGAGGTGTCTCCAAAACCTCTACACATCTTGTTTTGATCCAATTAACAGACAATCAGTGCTGTCTGCCCATGTGAATGTACATCTTGCTCTCCCTAGGAAACAGATGTTAAATAAAATAAAGAGAGTAAAAATATCCAGTGTTTTTTTCCTCCTGTTCTGGCGCACAAGATACCAGCACAGATGGAAGGGAACTCTAAATCTGCAAAAGCACTGCTTGTGATCCGAGTGCTGGCGAGCAGACAGAACCAACAACAGAGGATTGTCTCTCTTTTTACCAAATCCAGCCTTCCCACACAGAGCTGCAAAGAGAGAACAAGAAACCCTCCAAATCTAAAAAAATGTATCTTTCTTCAGACTTTGTTATTCTGTGTCTTCTTTGCAAATAAAAAAGCTACCATTTGGACTACTCCTTTTCCCAACAGTAACAGCAGTAGACCTATTACAATTTAACTAAAGAGTAACACTATGAAACATTACAAATATTCTTTTTAAATAGTTACAGCTGACAAAAAGAAAAATACTAGAAAACTCCATGCTGAGGATATAGATTTACAGGAGCATCATCAAATTGCTAAAACCAATAAAAAACCCCTGAGCATTCTCAAGTATGGTGATGTTTGAACACACCTGACCAGAGTTTTTTTGATTGATGAGCTGGTCTCCTGCTATGAGGGGATCCCAGTTCTGTTGTCGTATTAGGTCCTTCACCTCCTCATTGGGCAAATCTATTCGATAATTGAAGTCCCCACACCAAAAAATATAGTCATGGGAAAAGAGCATCCTTCCCTGTAAAAACAGCAGCACACGCTGGAGTTAAAAACAACAGTGACAAATTTACTACTTCTAGGTTCAGAAATTCAGTTTTTAGCTGTGAAATATGTATAATTTTTGGGCGATGAAGACAACCGAAATACATCCTAGTATTTAGTGTCCTTAAGGTTAGAACAACACGATCAACAGTGTGGTGTTTACAACAGTATTTACAACAGTGTGGTGAAACACCAGAGAAGTACCATTTCCTATGAGTTCCCATTTCTAAAGAAACACAAATCAACTGAATTGGATTCCAAAATTTGTCATCTTCCTACTCCTGTCTTAGAAGTCTGCTCAAAGACAACGGCTGTTGCCTGTGTCGGAGGAGAACAACACATCCCCTGACACTTTGTGGCACAGTCTCCAGACAAACTGCAAATTCAGAGCTTTGTCATTCAGACTGAAGACTTTTCACATTTTCATCACTAGAGAGACATTAGTTATATTAGTTATAGAGGGGTTTACTAGTTTAAACAAGGCCCAGGATTTAGAGTGAGAACTTTTACTTTCCTCTTTGTTTTGATTTTTCCACTGCCCATAAGTAAAACCAAGCAGATACACCGGCAGATTGAAATAGGAGCATTTAGGAAACTGCTAGATACAGCACTTGCTAGGAAAACTGGAACATGACAGTGGGGACAAATTTATAAAATGAAAAACCCCTGTAAAATAAGATGTAAGACTCCTGCACAGTGTCACAGAAATTAACAAATTACAGTTTGATGATAAAATTTAAAACAGTTTTAAGTCTCAAGGGAGCGTTTTACTGCACTGGTAACATTTTCAGCTTGGTGTTTGATAGTGAGAACATGGTGTTTGTTCATGGGAACATGGCATAGAATCATTCCTGTGTACTGAGAACAATGCTGTTTCCCAGTGATTTTTTCTCATAGGTGATTGGTCTCCTGCGCCTACAAAAGTTCAACTGCATGTCAGGGATCTATAAGGTCACTTTCCAAAGCTAAGTTCTCGATTTCGAATGCAAGTGAACTCACGTTTCATCATCTCCATCATTGCACTGGCAAGGTCTACTCTTTCTGCAGTCTTCTCTTTTAATAAACATTGTGGGAACTCAATTCTCTCTGAGATCTCTAACCTAAGGAAACCTGATTTCCACAGGGAACTGGGGAAGGAGAAAAATGCAAATGGAGCTTTGGGATGACACTTGGATGCTGGAGCTTCCAAGGGTGTCACTTTTCACTTGTTACGGAATTCGAACACCGCGCTTACCATCGGAAAGCCAAGCTTGCGAGATATTTCTACAAAGTCCTCATTTCTCTCCTTGACTTGGGATTGCCCTGCGGCAAAATGACTGCACACAAAGCAAAGGCTGGAGGTGTGGAACAGCATCCGAATGGCCACTGCACCTTTGTTCCCAGTGGCTCCTCCCATGCCAGTCTTGACAGTATCGACAGCAACATCCCTGAAATAGTGAAACAACTATTAAGCCTTCCAGGAACCTGGCACAGATGGCTCTGAGTGTGACACTGGGCTGGGGGGGACACATTGTTCTCCCAGCCACAGTGCTAGTTTTAAAAAAGTTCCAACAGCCACCAAGCAGTAACCAGATAAAATGTCAGCTTCTCAAGCTCTCTGGGCGACCAACGAGGCATTTGAAAGCTAAGATAAAAGAACTTAAACAACTACTTTACCAGAAGGTGGAAGAGCTCTTTCAGAGCCCCACATGGCTCTGAGGATGTTTGGGCGTTATCTCCCAACACAAGGCAAGGTGAAGGTGACCCAAGCTGGAGCCAGCTGCTGTACTCACTGACCTGATAAAGGGAGCGTGCTGGGGCCTGATGAATACGAAGAGGCAGACGCCCACAAGCTGCTCTGAAGCCAGCAGCACATACTTGTAATCTCTGGAGATGGTCTTCTGCAGCTCAGCAGCCCAGAGCTTCTGATTTGTGGTGCTGGCAGTGAGATTAAAAACACCAGGTTGGAAATAAACCAAACTGAGCGGGTTTCTAGCTGGGGATTGAGCTGACTAAGCTACACCTAAGAACCTCAAGTAAACCTTGAGGCAGTAAATCAAAGCCAAGTTGGGAATGGTGCTCAAATGCCTCCCAGCAGAGACACAGAGCTCTAGACTGTCATGACATCATTGTTTCAAATTCAGCCTCTACAAATGCTGCCTCAGCTTTTCCCAACACCACAGACAACTTGAGGAGCCATGGCTATTTTTGCTGTCTTTACGGGGCTAGACTAGAGGAGCAAAACCTAAGAATTGTTTTAGAGTTACTTCCTAGTTCAGTCAATATTGGAAAACAGGTGTCCACAGTCTTAGATCAAGAAGAAACATCCTGAGAGGCCTAATAGACTATAGTTTTCAGAGTCAGCACCGGACAGGAATGAAAAATACTAGGCCTGGAAACAGCATTAACTACATAAAGGGTGAAATTAAAACCCAAGTGTTTTAATTTCACCCTTTCATTTCACCCAAGGGTGAAATTTCTACCCAAAAGACAGAAATCTGCACAAAAGCTACAGCATTACAGGCTTTAGGTGCTCTTCCCAATGAGTTAAACCTTGCCTGACACCAGGAAACATGTAAAGCAGGCAGAGAAAGCAATGGACAAAGGGAATGCGCTCCTAGGACTACACATACATTTATCACTGGTATCACCTACCACTGGGAAAAATGTCTTTCCATAACCCAGTCTGCTAGGAGAGAAAAATCCCAACTCCACAGTAATATAACCATGCAATACATGGAATGGCAGTGAAAACGAACGGTATGGAAGGAAGCCTTCCTTTACAGAGATCACAGCCTGATACACAATGGCATACCAACAACGCATGCTTTTGGAAAGAGTTTCACAGGTTTTGCTGTTCCCAGCAATACAAGACACTCAACTGAAGAACACTGCAAGCACTGGAGAACCCAAAATTTTAAATGACATGTGACTTGCAAAAGGTGATTATCAGCCAAACTAGTAGTGTGTGGATTGGATCACCCACCTGGCATTCACAATGTTTCCTGCATTTAACTCCACCATTTCTTCAAATCCAATGGCAAATATGTCCACAGGTTTGTTTTTACGATCTGGAGGTAAATAGGGAAAAAGTTATTTCTTGTTTCTAATTAACTTAAGAATCAAGACCTCATATATATATATATTCATTTCAAGAAAAGAATTCCCTACTTGGAAAGAAATTCTTCTCTGAGAGGGTGGTGAGGCCCCAGCACCGGGTGCCCAGAGAAGCTGTGGCTGCCCCTGGATGGCTGGCAGCGTCCAAGGCCAGGCTGGACAAGGCTTGGAGCAGCGTGGGATAGTGGAAGGTGTCCCTGCCCATGGCAGGGGGTGGAAGGGGCTCTTCACAGTCCCTTTCTACACAGTTCTATTCTGTAATACTTGTTTCAATGTTTGTCATCTACTTAGAAAAATCAGAGTTTTCAAGAAAAGGTAATGACAGAACACAAATCCTACCTTGGAATTCATGGATCCCAGCTAACTTTGGTGCATCCAGAAGCCAGTCAGTGAGGGTTTGATTTCTGAAGGCAATACTTCGGAACTGCTTCCCCCCATTGACGTTCCACGTCCCAACGCAGACTCGGATTTTTTTCGGTTTTGCGTACTTATAGAAGTTCTCACACATGCTCTTCAGAACTTTCACAGATGCTGCAAAAACATTTGAAAAGACATTAGTTTTACAGCAAATGCATCAGAAAACCTGGCAGTGAGATCTTTCCAATGTACGTGCACAAATTAAACTGCAAAAGCACTGGGAATGCAGCTTTCCCGAGGCAAAGTACCCTCAGAGACACACTACTTGTGTGGGGAAGACACTGACTGAAAACCAGCAGCAATTTGTTCAAAATTTATATAGAGAGAAATCATACATGAAGGAAACAATTTCCATGTTTTATAAATATCTGCAGTTCTTTCATCTCATCTGTGACTTTAAGGGAACCATAATTTTTTGTACATATCAACAAGGCTATCTACCTCATTTTCACAGATTAAATTTATGAAATCTAATCTCTGTTACAGAACCAACATGTAGATATATTAATTTCTGGAAGTGTAAAAGTTGCTGATAAACTACAAGTACTAAAATAGAGAAGGTACATTATTTCATCATATCAGAGTATGTCTATTTAAGCCACAAGTCTGAATTATTTTTAGGTCAGTTGAATTCCTAAAGAGCTGCTTTAGTGAGGACAGCAAGCTGCAATTTAAAATAATTAAACTCATTTCTCTGTCCCATCAGCCTTTCCCTGTGCCTTGTTTTTATCTGGCAGATGAAGAGAGAGGAATGACCCATATATAAAGGACACTGGGAGAAACAGAAAGAAAAAAGCTGATTCAATCGCCAGGTACTTTACCTAAGTTATATTAGTTGACCTATTTTGAATGTCCTCATGGTTATCAGACTTTAAAAGAACAACATAAACAATATTAGATGGAATTCTTCCCTTCACTTGTTACTGCCTTGAAAAACAGGCAGTTACTGGGAACAGTACTTTTCATTTAAATTCCCCAAAAGTAACATGACTAGTGAGCTGCTGCTGTCTTTTCAGTTTTTGTCATCTTGGCTACCTGGTTAAAACAAAAATCAGGTATTCTCTATCACTACTGGGTTTGAAAAAAACTGGCAGCAAGAGAAGAAAATAGATTGTGTTCATTGGCTGCGAACGCTTTCCCTGCTGAACAAATCACGCATCCATAAATGGGCCAACCACACAGAAAAGACAATGAACTGGTTGGTGTCTCCTTGGGGTGCTCCAAGCAGAAAATGCTTGGGATCACGCTTTCCTCATCAAAATCCAGGGAAATAAAGTCCAGAAAACAGGAAGGAGCCAACGGTATACTCTCACCCTGCAGGTGAGAGCCCAATACTGGGTCTGCTTCTGACCCACACCCCAGGTGATTCCAGCCAGGAAGTCCAGCACATGCCCAAAAGGCCACGGAGAGCAGAGGCCAGGAGCTACCTCAGCACCCAGCCACCGAAGGGAAGCAATCCCAGGAATGCTGTAGCCACAACACATCCAATAACCCAAATCATCCAAAGGGTTGGCTGAACCCCAGGAACCCAAACCGGCATCGTAGGCAGCTGTGCTGGCCTGCAGAGATGAGCCTCTGCAGCACTCTGAGAAGTTTCAGAGCAGAATTTGGACGTTCCTCGTCTGAGGTTCCATCTTTTTCTTTTGAAAATATTTCAGCTTCATTTTAGTTACTCCAAATCATTCTGTTGCTACCGAGCAGCTTTTAAGAAAAGCTGCAAAATTTCATTATTGCCTATTTAACTCCTGATGTTGTTATGAGACCCTAATGTGAAAAGCCTTACCAGGTCAAACTCTCAATTTAGAATTGAACTGACAACAAGCTCATTGCAAACAAAAAATTTCTATCTTTAAACTAGCAGTCTTCCTAAATTGTAGAATGACTCTTTTTACAAATTTGAGTAATTATAAATAAACATTTCTACTGCTTTCCAAAATACTGAGTGAACCAAGTGCTTTTCAGATCTCCTGAGACTATGATTTTCCTACATATTTCTAGTTAGTTATCTTTTCAGCAAAACTGTGCCTCACTCTACAACATAGGAAATCCAATCAGTTACGTTTTCCATTGTTTGCAGCAAAAATACCGTGATTGCTGCACTTACTAGGCAAGCAGAAATTTGGAAATCAGTTCTACAAAGGGAGTGTTAATTTAAAATTCTCTTTGGGATATTCTGTGAAACTGAATGGAACTGTTGGAACTTGATGGAACCGTTTTACTGCAACATCCAAATTCCTGTAGGAATCTTTAAATATATGCAATTCGTACCTCGGTGAAACTCTGAAATGCTAAAAAATAGTTGATTTACAACTCTTACAAAAATAGGCCTTCTAATAAATAATAACAATTAGACATAAATAATAAAACAACAATAATTTATACATATATAAAAATAGTTTCTTCCAGAGTTATGCGATAGAAGGGTAATACCATCAGTGCAACTGGTCATTCCAATAAGCACTTGGTTACACTGACAAAATGCCAGTGAATCACTTAATTTCAGATGTACATTACTTGTGACTCAGATTTCATTCCCTAGAGACTCACCACGAGTTAAGCAGGTAGAGTAAAACACATATGGGAAAGGAAAATTGGCAAATGCAAAGGCCATTTGAATTTGCTCAACACACAGCAAAATCTGAATAGAAGAGCATTAGGAATATTTTACTTTAAATAACGGTTTCTAGGAACAAGAACCTGAAGTGCTGCACAGCTGACAAGTTTCCTGCATGAACACAAGCATGTTAAGCCTTCTAGCAGCAAATAAAGTAAAATTACAAATTGTAGTGAAGCATTTCTACTCTTATCCTAAACAAAGCAAAAATACAGAAGCCTCCAAATCAGATAAAAAGGAAAATTCCTTTACAGCCAGAGCACGTGCAAAAATAAGCCCCTGCGAATCGGTTACCTCATTTCCTAACTCCCACCCAAGTTCAACTGCAGCATTTTACACCTCTTATATTCTCGCTTTTCTTGGATTAAAGCATGATAGGGCATAGGAATGCCAGCTCCAAACACCACCAGGAAAATGTGAGCCCATAGCCCAACGTTACACAAACAGACACAAGAAAAGCCAGAGGACAACAACAGCTGATCAGGTATTCACAGTTTATTTTACTGTACTATACTATACCTGATTGTAATGATTGCTCTGAAACTACGGATGCAGTAAGAGGGAAACAAGAAAAGATTAGTCAAATAAGTCATTGCTTTTTAGGATTTTCCAGCAATGTGTGAGGAAACATGCTGTTAATACACAATTTATTACACATAACCATTTCCATCAGTTAAGGCACAAGTTTTATGCTGCATAATCTACCAAGTTTCACAACGGGATCAGCAAATTTTCTTTGTCTCCTTTATTAATAATGGATTCACACAGGTTGAAGTACCCCACTGCTTAACTTGCCACCTAGCAGAGAATGCAGAGAGATTTCAGGGAAGAGGGATTAATGCTCCTCAGCTGTCAGGAGATGCAAATACAAAAGGACAGCTTGCATTCCCAGACAAAGTGGGAAGAAATGAAAACAAATTTTAACTAATTTTGAGGTGAGGCCGATTTAGCAGGTCTTGCACATAAGAAAAACCACAATAACGTGAAACCTTGTGCTAAACAAATGGGACAAAAGCAACACCTTGGACTCCACATCAGATCAAGATATGGACCCTCGAGATGAAGACTACAACTGGGCAACAATTTTCTTCTTAAGCCAAAGATTTGCACTGAAGCTTTGACATATTTTTCCTCATTCAAGGTTAAAATGCGTCCGGGAGAAGGAAAAAAAAAAATGAAAAGGTGAACTTAAGAATGTTATCAAACCCTAAAAATTGCAGTAACCCAGAACATTATTACCTGGGATCTTGGAAAGAAGACTCAAATTTAAGTTCCTTCTTTGCCCAAATTTGAGCTCCTGTATCTTTTGTGCCCCAAGAGAGGACTGATCACAGCCCTGTGACTGACCAGACCTGCAGAAGATGGGATCGGATGCAGTCCTGGGCACCACGGAGGCTACGTCTCTTTGGGGATGCAGGATGCTGCTTCAGCGCCCTGTTCTCACAAGGGGAGCCCCTTTCCTGGTACCAAACCCCCAAGACTCAGTGGCTGCTCTGTGCAAGCAGAGTTTCTTATGTATATCTCTCTGGTTTTGATGTAGAACTTCACCCACAAATCATAAACAGGTAAAGCAATTTCTGCAGCACATTACTTTGGCGCTATTAGTAAAGCAGAAGTAACTTCCATTTTTTAATAAGCCCAGAGAACATAAAAGAGCATTTATACTTTACAACAGTGCTTTGAAAACAAACTCTACACAGCTTTCTTACACCAAATAGTTATCAGAGATTAAAATCCTGAAAGACACATACCGCGTAAACTGCTGGTGGTTAAGAGAGCCCGTGCTTTATCTGCTAAATCACTATTTAGGGTATTTCCCAATAACAAAACATCAATGGCCTCCTGCTTGGAGCTATCAAAAAAGTTATTTTGGATCGTTCTGGTCACAGAACGAGCACCATCCTTCAGCTTTCCAGCCTGTTAGGGAGGAACACGTATAAAATATTTTATGTCGGACACTGCTCACAATACATTGGCAATATTCAGTAGATATACGTAAACTATGCTAATGATTTTAAGGGCTAAGGCAATTTTCTTCTTTAAGTATTAAATCAAGTTGTCTGAGCTTACTGTGCTACATGTGCTTTCCCCCCCACCCCCAAATGCTAAAAATACACAGTAATACCTACAAGGCGTATCTAACAAGCAGATATAAATTAAACTAAATAATGTTTAGTTTATATATTACTGCAGGGAGAGGAGGGGTTTTTTTTTCCTAAACCCTAGGTCTTTAAAAATTAATTTGATATAGTGCCATGTTGAGACCATGACGGGGATTTTGGGCTTTTCCCCAAATAGTGAGAGATGAGCAAGCACTCGAGTCCAAATGCCATGATACATGAATGTATATGTTTATACTTAGGAGTTCAGAAGAATTCGCATTCTGGAATATCCATGTTAAAAACAGAGAGAGCTTCGACTTAAGACCCCCCTAAACTTGTTGAAATAACATGCAAGTCTCATGCAGCATCCCAGAAGGAGGAACACAGACACCAATCCATGGCTCCAGACACACCCAGACACTGTCTCTGCACACTCTGGCCTGACTGAGCTGCAGTCCAGAGGAACAGGGCTCAACCACCTGGGCTAAACAAGAGTCTCCAGAAAAATGTGCTGCTGCTGCAGCTGCGCCCAAGGGTCACACACACCTAAAGGATGATGTAAGTAACACATAATGCAGCCTGGTACTCGATTCCAAACCTGGCAGCGTTGATTTTGGCCCACAAAAACCCCTTTCTGATTGCACGCATTGCTGCGTGTGCTCTGCCTGTGAGGTGTCTGTGAACACGCTGCTGCAGGTACATGAAGTACAGCTCTGCGATCCACCAGGGATGCTGCAAGGGATTGTGTTATTATAAAAAATACTCCCAAGTTTGCAGCTTGCATTGTCCATGAAAGCCTCTTAAATGCACGTGGGAAGGAAAGAAGGCAAAAGCTTAACCAAACTACCCGAGGATTTGGTCTTGTGAATTGTACTGGACAGTGAGACAGGAGCTCCTCCTTTGGCAAGGCGAAGGGACTTTGGCAGACAATGGGGATGAGCTGGAGGGAGCGCTCTATTGCAAGAGGATTTTGATATGATGCACTCCCTTCCTGGCAGACAACTTTCAACTGATGATCCAAAAAACCACACTCACCATTCACATATCAGGCAGTTAATTGAAAGGAACCCCGAGAAAGCAAAAGAAAGAGCAGGTAAGGAGTTAGATGTAACGAGTAGTAGAATACTTTAAAAAGAACTGGTTTTCAGTATAGAAAGGTATATTAGCACACTTAAGGTTAAAATAATTTTCTCCTCTGTGAAATTTCTATATTTTTACTTCTAAGTATTCTTCAGCTCTGAAGAATCAAACTGACAAGTAGGAAATTGAACAATTTCAGGCATCAAACTTTTCATTTAAAAACGAGAATGCAACTTAAAAACTACATTTTAAAATATACTCAGAGTACTCAAAAACATAATGAATCAGATTTAATTGAAACAAGAGCAAGTATTGTAAGGCTTTCCAAGCATGAGATATCGTCTTTCAATAGATGGGACTTGGGTCAGAGATGCTTGATTTGATTTATGAGATGTGGTAGTAATTAGAGTTGTCCCAGGGCAGGGATCCAGAATTATTCCAAAGACAGTAGAGCAAATGTACTGCCGTGGTTTAACAAACTGAAACCAGGAAAACTACTCTGTGTTTTAAACGTTAGAAATGGAAATGGAAATACATTAATCACATTTTTTAAGTAAAAAAAAAATAAATTAAAAAAAAGCCAGATGAACTAGATGAAATAGGTAACTATTAATTTAGGAAAAGGAACTAAAGAAGGCTGAATGGGAAAGTCAAGACAAGGGAAGACACTCCACAAAATACTTACTGCAGTTTTCCTGGCAGTCTAGGTAACATTTTTGTAAGAAAATAAAACTAAACATCTTGAACCAAATTCCACTCTATAGTAAAATACAAGCAATTCCCAAATGAAGAAGTCTTGTATGCACCAGTCAAGGGGCAGAATAAGCAACAAGTTCATTTGTTTTGTTTTTATGCGTTTTACTGTGATACTTCCTACGTGAGCAGAGAAGAACCCCGGCACAGCGTGAATGAACAAATGATGGAAAATCCAAAACAACTGGCCATGGGTACATAGGATATAACATGGAAAGAGAAGAAAGGCATTCTTCAGCAAAAAGAGCAGTGTGAAAAGACATTCTCGAGGGAACTAAGGGCAAAAATTGCTATGGGTTAACATTTGTCTCGACAGGTATCACCTGGCAAGGGACAGGATTAGGGAAACAAAAAAGCAACATTGTGAGGAAAAAAAAAAGGACAGCATGAGAAAACGGGAATAACTCAGGCATCAACCCAGATAAAACAAGCTGAAGGAAAACATTACACTGTCACGGAGCATGGAACAGTTCTCATAGCATTAGAAAGCAGGGTAGAAATAAAATTTGGGTTCTTTTCAGTAACTGCAAAACTAAAAAGAAAAAGCTGGATGGACATGCAAACAAAACCACCAGGCTACAACTAGATTAGTATTAACACTATTAAACACTAAACCCACGAACAACTTGTTTCCCATCAAACATACTGGAAAAGGAGATACAGTGATTGGAACTGAAATTATAGCAGGAGAGGTAGAGAGGAAAGTAAAAATATTCAAAGAAACTAAAGCTGATTTGAATATACATTTTTCCTGGACTATGTTCTACAGAAATGGAAGATTTCAGACTTATCCTTTCATGCAGAATGGTGTTATGTAGGAGGCAGGAGCATGGCTAGGAAGGGATGTACAGGAACATGACCTGGTTATCAACAGAACCAACCATTTCAAGTTAATTTTTTTGGCTGGTTGGGTTTTGTTTGGGATTGTTTTAGGATTACAAAGCGCATGTTTTTTTAAAGAGAAAATCTCATCGTTGCTACGTTAATGGCAGAATTTATTAAAACCCATCCTAAACACTGCTAAAGCATTTGAGAAGACGTATTTTACCTTTGCTTTTCCTTCAAGGGCTCCAGTTCCAGCATAAATTTTACTGACAGAATCACCATTCACAGACCACATGGATCGGAAAACTTCCTGAAAGCGAGTAACTAACTGAGGCTTCTCAGCTAATCCTAATACCTCCAGCTGTTTTGTTAGCATCTGTAACAGGGGAACACAACAATAGCAAAAAGCCCCAACAAACCAAACCAAAAACAAACAACGCCGCCCCCCCCCCCCACTTTAAATATACTTTTTAAAAGGCACATCCTATTTTTCAGCATATATGCATAAAAGCCCACAAATCTTGGGTTTATATCTATCATTTTGAGCAAACTGTCAGCACGTTATGCTTGAAAGGATGAATTATACATGTAGTTTAGCACCAACAATCTTCTTTGAAGATAGGTAGCAATACAGGAAAAAAAGTTATGTAGCTTATTTGTAAATGTTTTCATCTTAAAGTTCACCAAACTAAATGCAAAGCTATTTTCAAGAGCTTTTAAAAATCTTTAAAACCTTAGGGTGTCTGACAGCAAGAAGGAGCCTCAAATAATAGACACAGAATGGCAAAGGCAAAATTCTAAAGGCTGGGCAGGAATCAACAAAAGATACAAAAGGAAACTTGCAAAACAAAATTAAGAAGAAATAAAAAAGAAGTTTTAGAAATTGGATGCTTGCTCTTATAATTTTAGGGGGTCATCTAGAGTTCAATATCTGTTATTTTAAGTATCTACTGTACTAAATAAAGTAAGAATTCATATATCTAATTTAATAGAATTTTAAAATTAAGTAAGCAGTTCTTCAGGATTAACCATTTCCTCTCTTACTAATTAGTTTTATGCTTTTAGCTCTCCTATTTTAGCTGAAATCATAATTTAATTCTCATTGCTGAAAAATCTGGCATACCTGGTTTAAAAAAAAAGTTGTATTTATGCAGTTCTTGAAAGGATATGAAAGGGGAAAAAAAGGGCTACATAGCTAACTTCGACATGTAAGCACTCTACACATGGAGAGTGTACAAAGATATTCTTATGCCATAGAAAACCTGTGCTAAAGCAGCAGCCAAGCACTACATATTTCAGAATCAGATGTGTCTGTTCTACAACCAGCGCCTTTTAAGTTCTCACAGAAATTTCTCTTAAGAGGAGCATTTTAACGAAATAAAATTCAGAAAACAGAAGCATAACGATTGTGCTACGTTTGACCTTACAGCACCCATATTTTTTCATTTTCAAACGTGCTGAAGGTCCTCTCTCTGGAAGTCAGAACAAGAAACAGCTCACACTAGAAATCCACCTACAGAAAGTTGCTCCACCCTTCCTAGGATGGTTCCTAGGGAAGGGGACATGACTTTTATGCCCTGCGAGCCCCAGGAGCAGCAGCTGGATGCGGGATTCCTACCTCCAAGCCAAAGAAGGCCTGCACACTGTTTGTTCTGTCCAGACAGTCCAAGCAGTTGGTCCTGACAGTGCCACTCTGGGATCTGTGCCAAGGACAACAGGAGAGGGAAAACAACTGAAGTAACTCATTTGACACACATCTCCTCGACAGAGGCGGGGACGGGGAGATCTGAACCAGAGCAGTAAATCAGCGCACTCTCAGCACAACGCTCCTGCCCCACGAGGCCACTTATAAATGTGTCAGCGGCAGAAGGTAAGCTTCAAGCGCTCACTTCTTCTGCAAATAACATCAGGGCTTCTGCTTCAGTTTCTCCCAATCCTCCTTGCCTGCTTGGTTGAAGTGTTATGCAAGATTAAGGCTTCTTTTCGAACAATTCAACTGACACGCTTCCAAAAAACCTCGGAGAGAAATAACTCCTAGTTACAACAAAAGTGAAAAAAGTACCGAGACACTTCTTGAATTTTATTTAACTAAAAGTAACAAGAATTTGTGACGTAACTAAAGCCAATTCCAACGCCTCATTCCTTGCCCATAAAAATGAAAAAGAAGCCTCTCCCCTTTAGCTCAAGGGATGTTTGAGGCCCTCAGGAACTGCTCCACTTCCTTCGGGAGAAGCCCAGTAACTCCTGATAGAAAGCTCTCAAAAGGATCATGTTAAGCAATATCCATGTGCTGCTTGCTCAGCCAGGAGTCCAAAATTCTAACGACTCTCCCAAGGACACACACTTATCCCTTACTTTTGTCATTCCAACCACACACTTTGTCCACCAAAGTCAGTATGGTTTCAGCACCTTTACTTAGAGACCTAACCACAAACTGCAGCAAGTTTCTTTGAGACTTTTTTTGGCATTACTATCTCTGCAGTTGATTTGAAATACAAAGCAAAAAGCCTGACATTTCCCAAAGGAGACAGTCCATGAACTCACAAACGTTATAACTGTATCTCTTATTAACACAAGTCTTTGAGCTGTCACAAGCCACAATTTTTTTCTTGCTTTCTATCTGTGGCATTTTGATTTTTGATGGCTTTATTTGAATCCCCCAATTAAAAAACAAAAAGCCACTTTTAAAAGTTTTTTAAATCCCCTAATCATTCAGCAACTCTTTCTCAGGGAGAACCCCACTCAGCACTCTGCTCTGCATTAGTTAAAAGGAGGAAGAGTGTGGAAGGGAGAAGAGAAGGAATATTGCCTACTTCTACCCCTGCTTCTGTTTTCCTGCTGAGATAAGCGCAGCCTTTGCTCCAGGAACCAGGAATGAGTACAGAGCAGAGCAGGAAACATGCATCTCAATCCTGCTCTGAGAGAAAGGAATCTCTCAAATGGGGGATACAGGCACAGTCAAAAACACTGCCCTGAGCACGAACATTCACAACACACAGAAAATAGAATGTTCCACCACTGAGGGAAATACTCAGCGTGTTGTACAGGAAGATGAAAAAAAAAAAGGCATTAATTCCATGGGGCTGCCCTCTAGAAAGAGGACTACTGACCATTTTGACAAAATCCTGAGGTCAAAGGCCTGAAATTTATTTTTGCCCCTTGAATGTTTCACAGAGATCTTCCTCAGAGACTTTTAGAGCATACACAGAATGAGACAAGATCTTACCAGAGTAAAATAGGTGACTCATATTTCAGCTGTTAAGGACCACCCAGGATACACTAACACCACAATAACAGAGGCAACATTCTTTCTCTTGTCTTCCTACTGAGAGGTGAAACACATCCCAGCACCACAACTTAATCTGAGGAAACATACGAAAATTATACACACAAACCTTTTCACTTCCTTTCCATCAAAATAAAAAAATCCACACTCTAAGAATTTCTGGACTTGAGGTTTAAGCACACTGTGTAGTTTTTCTGCTTTTCCACCTTTAACCATCTGATGATAGTCGAAGTTCACCATTTTGATATCAGCTGCATGTTCAGATGCTTTCAAATGGCTCTGGCATTGTAAACAGGAAAAAAAAAAGAAAAAAAAAAAGGTATAAATATACCAGTACCTGAACAAACAGAAGCAGGATCTAAACAAGAGATTACAAATATTTAAGTTGTTTTATTAGCTTTCCTTTAGGTAAAATGAAACAACTTTTATCACCACAGCAATAAATCACTCAGAACTGATTCATATTTCATGTGTATTTTTGTTTTCCTTGTCACAAAGTCAGGCTTTTCCCTTACTGCCCCAGGGGTCACAAAGGCAGCGCACGGCCCCTTCTGCTGTTCAAATGCTTTCACTTGCAAAAGGCTGTTTCAATGAAACCCCTTTTCAGCAACAGTCACTGACATGCTGGTCAGCAATGGGGATTGAGTCAACACTTCATCAGCTACTACCGACAAAAAACCCACCCAAATTACTTAGGTTGCTGTGGAGAGTAGCTTGAGCAAAACTTTCCCCAATATTCCCTGAAACACCTTTGAGTGCCCACACAATGTTTGCTGGCAAAGCCCTGGGTATCAATGCACATCTGGGAATGCTCCTGTCTCCTACGAGAGCTGGATACAGCAAATACCCCAGTGAATGCCTCAAGCTATTCAATCACTACAACACAGAGGGAAAAGGGAGAGGGAAATAACAGATGGTTACTGCCATGTTCTCTGCCTCCAGACAGAACTCCTCAAACGGTCAGCATTTGTGAACTGCAAAGTGAGGTTTTCTTTTAAACTAACCAGTGAGAATTAATGAGAGCAGCTACTTCTAGTTAACATCTTCTGAACAAATATTTCCTGCTAATCATGAAGAAGTTCCATATTTAAACTGATAAATTGTATTTTTAAAAAAAAATATTAAGGGGCATATCCATTAATTTCAAAAGAAATATCCTTAAAAAGAAACCTCACAGCATTAAATATCACAAAGTGTAATGTATTTATTAATCAATTTTATAGTACAAAAAGTCTTATGTTTTCAATAAGACACTAGTAAGTATGAAATATAAGAATAACTTAAAATTCCTCAACACTGTCTACACAGCTGTTATAATTTTCCAGTACAGTAACCAATCTGATCAGAATCAAACAGGAATTAGATAGAGAGAGCTTTTAACAATTCATTTCACATCATGCAGCAACTCAAGCAGTGCTGTTATGATAAATCAAATTTTAGCTCCCAGAGCACAGCATACCTGGAGGTTTGGTTTCCAAAGTCTATGTAAAAGCTTCACTGCAAACAAGCAAATTTCAAGGACACGCGCAATGAAAGAACTGTCATACTCACCTGGAAAGCTTTGCTGAGCATGTGCTCCCCTTCTTTTGCCCCAAGTAAATTTACGATAATTTGCTTGCCATATAAATTTTTAAGAGTTTGGAAATGCCTGTTAACAGAAGAAAAAATCCACAGTCATCTTCTGGCACACAGAAAATTAACAGCAATACCTGCAACACTGAGATGTTGCAAAGTAGTCAACTTAAATTTTATTCACAGTTTCCAACAAAGCATTGAAAGGCATAAGCAATACCCGGGAAGTTCCCAGCTTTTGTACAGACCCCACATTTGTACAGACAAAGCCTCCCATTTGGAATAATATCCCATCTCTGTGATGCAGCAGAACTATCAGAGGTTTGTAGTGCGTTAGCAAAAATTATAGATGTTTTTCACCTGTCAAAAGCTGGTGCATTCGCCTCAAAACCTCTTGACATCCTGACACGATGGGATCCCACCTACGACACCGAGATTACATTAAATTGTCTTGTTTTGAGTAAAAGACACATGAATGTTTCAGCAGTTCTACTGCAAAATGCTGGTATGTCTAAAGAACCTGAAGTCCCTGTAAGGCACAAACTTTTTTTAACCTTTCCTGTAAAAAATGTGTCACAGCAGTAGTTACTGAGTCAGTCTCTGTTTCAAGAGAATTGTGATGAAATTCTACTACAGTAACTCTTGATCCTTACTCACTTCTTGAAAAGACTTCTCCTCAAGAACAATTCAGAAGAAAACAGTCTCTTTGGATGCCCTTAGATAGCACATTTAAAAGAGGAAACAGAACTACAAATAGAAGACACGGAAAAAAGAAAGGACATTCAAGTCAAGTGCAAAGCAACTTCTAAACTTGAGAGGAGCAGGCTTGGTGAACCACAATAGCATGAACGTGCTCCCAAAGGATCACCTCATCCTCACAGGCAACTGTGAAGAAGAGCCCAAAGGCCAGCAGATGATGTTTAAAAGGACACAAACAAGAATTATCTGTGTAATTAAATCTATCTCCTGCTTACCTGCAGTCCTGGCTGTTCCCAAAATAATGGAACAGATCCTCGAATCTGTATGAAAGATGACACAGAATCATCCAAATATATCACCTGTTAAAGAAAGTACAGTATTAATAATTATCACAGTGTAAGATTTTAGAATTCTTAGCCTTAACTAAACATGGAGCAAATAAAACATATTTACGTATTACGTATTCCACACTACAAGCTAAAATATTGTTTCCCAGACTCTGAACAACTCCAACAAAAAGTTCTGTCGCTCATGCTCCCTTGCAGAATCACAATTCACAACGTCTAAGGAAATTGAGCTTTTATTTTTTGCTCTTGAGTAACTTCTGCACTAGGAGTAAGGTGCTTCAAACAACTC
This sequence comes from Hirundo rustica, assembly GCF_015227805.2. NCBI lineage: Eukaryota > Metazoa > Chordata > Aves > Passeriformes > Hirundinidae > Hirundo > Hirundo rustica. Next base: position 151,251 of record NC_053451.1, read on the forward strand.
GCTAAGACTTTCCTGCAGGAATAGTTAAAATGAACATCACTGCACAGAAAATCACCATGCAGCCTACTCAGAACGCTTGCACAAACTTTCTGCATCAGAAATCAACATATCACGGTCCATGAGGTATCCACGAAAGGAAAACTAAACAACACACCGCAGCCAGTCAGTGACATTGGCACGCTAGGAAACTCGGGCAGAGAAAGTGAAACAAGAGTCTTGTGACTAAACTCCTGACTGGAGGCGTACAGGCAGAGCCCTTCCGGCACAAAGTCCTCCTGCAGGCACCTGGGTTCGGGAAGGAGTCAGTGAGTCAGCCAAAGAAAGCCAGGAGCACGAACACAGCTGCAGGAACAACCCCTTGGGAATAGACTACCATGGAAAGTGAGCCAAGGAAAGCCAGCAAAGAAAGATTTTAACAGGTTCTCACATTTCTGTATAATGAGGGCAGAACTACGAAATCCAAGGCAGCAGAACGACAGCGGCTTCACAAGCTGCCTTTCAGATGAGCTGCGCTAAGGGGAACGCTTTTATCCTTCCTGAGCCACCAAGGCACCGGTGTTTTGTATTTGTCAAAAATCCCCTTTGCCTGTTTCTTTTCCTTTAGATTAGCTCAGGCCAGAAGTGGAACACGCTGCCACGCAGCTCAAGGGGCTCAGGAGAAGCACAGCCACCCACAGGAGTTCAGCACCTTCTTAAGCTATTGCAACTGAGACACAGGCGTGCCCTGACCATAAGCCACACTAAAAACCAAGATCATCAAATTACATAACCTACTTAGCCTCCTAATTTAGTATCAGAGAAACTATTCCAATATCTGCTGGTGGCAGACTTGACTTGTGATCTGTTGATTTAGAGCAAAAATCTAACCGCATGGGGGCTTGTCAGCCAATCTATGGGCACCGGAGCGTAACATACCTGCTCTGTTTCAACAAAATTGGCAACGTGACCATCATCATTTGTTCCCCGGACGTTAAAGCGGGTACCAGCCCGTTCACAGCTTAGTCGTGAAATGAGACAAGCCTTCGCCTGCTTGTGAGCTGCATAAATTGTCCTGATCTCCACTCCTCCACACATGAGACGCAACAACCAGTCATCACAGTTCACACCGTAGTGCTTCAGATGTAAATGCAGTGACTGGTTCCTATCAGAAAGAAAACAAGCATCAAATAACTGGAAGGAGTTACAATTCAGTTCGAACTGTTAAACCAACTACTAACTCCTTACATTTCACACCTACTAACACAAATAAGACCAGGAAAATAGGCATGCTACAGTTTTGCGGTGTAACTCCCATTTAAATGTTCCTGAAATAGCAAATAGCACAGTAAGAAGATGGAGTGAAGTTATGAATTTCAATGACCTGAAAATAATAACCCTTATAGCCTTTGCTTGTCACCCACCAACAAAACAACACTCCAAGCTCGTTCCTACTTCTCTGCTCAGCCTTGTTTTGAGAAGCCAAAGATTACAGCCTCTAGGAAAGCAAGAAAGAATTCCAGTGACAGGGTTACTTTTTTTGTAGGGTGTAAAGCACCATTCAATCTCACACCACCACGAATTAAAGTGAGAAAAGAAATTCTTGTCAATATACATTGCATACTTTCATTATATGCCACCTAACCCCATGCCACCCAGCAGACAGGCTTCCAGGATTACTTTCCCAGCCAACTGGGAATTTCTTCTATTAAATTTCTTTCAAATTTCTTTGAACACTAATTTCAGGGTTAAGTGCTGGTACTTTATATACTGCATATATCATTCTCTAATAGCAATTACTGTTGACATGAAAGATCCACAGTTTGAATATACCAGTGCATTTAGCAGCACTGATCAATGCTGTGTTAAGTAAGAAAGACTAAAGTTCAGGTTTTGTGAAATTTTTTTGTTTGCCTCACTCTAGTGGGGCTTGGCTTTTGATCTTCTTCAGAAACATTCACTTGTATAAAAAAGCAGCAAATTTTTCTGCCTAGCAAAGGAAAGCAAATTCCAGAAAGATGCCTGGTTGTGTCTCTGCCCAGAAAATTCTACTGGAATTGCAAACAGCATGTTTTTTATAACTGTGGAAGCCCTCTAATGTTAAGTCTTTTCATCCTAAACCTAAGTATACAGGTGTATTATAAAGGACACTGAAAACAAACTGAAATTCTTTCCCTGGGCACTCTGAGCCTGGCTGGATGTTTGGCACAGAAGAATCCCCAGGAAGCTCACTGAAGTGCATATGCAGAATACTTCCTGTTCTTGACTTTTATCTGGACATTCCACCTACCTCCTGTGAGGACTGGTTCTTACTGAAAAAAACAGAACCAGGTAACTTCAGAAAGTTTTACAACAGGGGTCAAAATCAGCCCAGCTTATTTGGACAAGGTCAACAGGCAGCATTTCTCAAGCTCTGAAGTACTGACTGATCAATGGAGAGCCAAGTCTTTTTCCAGAAGCATAGACAAACAGCAAGGTTTCTACAACCCCTGTACACCTACATCAAGGAAATAATGTTTCTGAAGACCCGAGCTTCTTTCCTACCTTAACAATTTTTTCTTCTACTTCACCCTGATCAGATTCCTCTACTTGACCAAAATAGCAGCTAAGACTAGAGAAGCATTGGCTCATATGCCAGAGCTGGTTTGGTGTATTTTGGCCAGGAGAGGGGGATGGATGTAGCTTATGCCTCGTTCTAACAGTGTAAAGCCAAGTCCTCAGCACCTTTCCAAGATCCCTGGACACACAGAGCATTTTTAACAAAGGCTGAAGGCAACAGAATTTCTGACATGTCAGTGTGCATTACTGGCATTATTTAAGCTGCTGATGGGCAGAAACACCACAAACATTCCTCTCACCAAAAATTCTTCGTGTGAAAACCTATACTTTATTCAAAAATATCCAGTAAAAGGATAGTGAGTGCAGCAGCCAAGCAAGAGCCTACCTGCCATCCCAACAAAACCAACAATATCACAATATTCTGAGTAACAAGACTTTTGAATGCTTTCATAAGTTGGAAACCCCCTTGGAATCTATCTATAAACACATTCGAAAAACTGACACAACTGATGAAGAATTAAGAGGCACCAAAACTGAAACACAACAACACAGGAGATGTTCAGATGAAAATGCAATATAAGCAGTGAAAAATCTGTGTACTGTTTCCAATTAAGAAACTCCCAAGTGGTCACAAAAACATCCTGTCATTAGTAACATACTTGCGCCCTTAGTGCTCAAGTGATGCTATTCTATCTCTTCAAGATTTGGGGGAGAAAGGTGTGCATGTAAGAGCTGGGAAAGACAAGGATAAAAACTCGCCAGGCATTAGTTTGTAGAAGAATTCATTACTCTATGTAAGAGCAGCTGAACCAATCCTGAACTCACCAGAAGAACCTATTGTCAGTGGTGTGCTCCTGCATGCTGCGGTGAGCGCTGAGACTCAGGTCTAAGCTGACACCAGTCGCAGACCAGGCAAAATAAAAGTTCCCGGAGTTCAACACTTTGCGCACTTCCGAAATACGATCCTCGTCTGTCGGGTCAACTCGCAGTGACACAAACTCGGTGGAAGTAACTCGGAAAACTTCAGAGTCCTGGATCTTTCCCACCGACATGCATCCGGTTACTAGAACCAGATAATGTAACAGGGTGTCTCCTGCAAAACAAGAAAGGGCACAGGGAAGAGAATGGATCTTAGCAGAGCAGGATGTCGATTTATTTATGCGCTAAAGGCACACAAACCCACCCCAGTTTGCCTGAAAAATGTACAAAAAGAACCAATGCCAAGAACACATTCCCAAGTTCTACAGAAGAAAAGGAGAAACTACAATGCAAAGAGTAGAGATTGCAGAAACCAAAGTTATTTTTGTCCACTCCCTCGTTTCTGGGAGTGCTCCAAACCTGTGAGTTACTCTGCACAGAGAAAACCAAACCAAATAGATGAATAGAAAAAAAGAAGCCCTGTTGCTGTTGCAAAGAACCAGTCTTAACAGGAGCAGCAAAGTATTCTGCTCCAAATGAAAAATTCATGTTTTACGTATTTGACTCACCGAGGTTTAATCTTAACACACCCAAGAGCCCATACGCATCCATGACTTTGGAGTACGTATTCTTGATTGTGTCTTTTTCTGCAGAAGCTGTGGAGAGAAAACGAAAGATTTGCTGATGCAAAAGCCCCGATACTATGGCAGCGAGAACGAGCCACTCCAAACCAAAAAACCTGAGGGATTACAAAAGCAGAGCTTACGTGATGCTTCTGGAAAGAAATCAAAATGTATGAGCATATGGCACTTCACAATGGAAAATGAGGGTTTGATTCCGTGACAGAGTATCATCAGGCTATGTTTTTAAGCAATAAAAAAGCAAAATGCCGAACGATATTAAAGGAAACGCTGGCATTTTTAACATCATCTCTTATTACAAGAAGTATTTACAGCACCGCCAGATAAGAGGCCTGAGAATGCTCTCCTGTAATTGAAATTAGTGCTTAATGTTGCTTTTTTCATGAAAAAAAAAATCACTCTTTTTCTCCAAGAATAAAGCCATGGTGAGGCAGTATAATCTCTGAACAAGACTATCACAAGTCCATTTTAACTGTCTTAGATATATATTCCAAGCAGATCAAAACTCATGCAGGTCCACAAAAATTGGTATTTAAAAGCCATGTCTTAGATGAATTAGGAAGATACAATTTTCACAGACAGTTTGGGAAAAAAAAACCAAAACAAAACAACACAACCCCATCATATTTTAGGAGAAATTAAAGTCTATCTGCCATTGCTGTCCTGGGAGTTAAGCGTACATTTCAGGTCTTTCACCAGCACTGTAAGAGCCAGGCCCACAAGCCTGGCTGCAGAGCCAGCTGAGAGATGCTGCAGAGCAGGAGGATTCCTCCCATCCTGAGCTTTTTTGCTCATGACCAAGACTGCACCAAAAGGGCAACATCAACAATTCCAGCTTTGCCACTGGATCAAGATTTCATGGTTACCAACAATCAGCACCATTTTGCCCTGACACTAAAAACCTCACAACATGACATGAAGAAGAGTAAATCAAAATTGCCTATTTGCCCTGGCATTCTGCTTTGCTCTCTCTCACATTAGCTATGCCATTTAGAACAAAATCTCTATTTTATTTAGAATTAAAAAACCCCTCTATTTTACCTAGAATTGCTCTTCCTAACAGGTATTGCCTTAGCATAGCCCTGCCTGTGCATAAGCCTACTGCTTCTGTTCAAATACCTGCCAGCTCTTTTATTAATGGATCAGCCAATTTAATATAGATGAAATAATTATTTAACCACAGCTTGAAATCCAACCCCATTCGAGGTTTTACAAAGAGGATTTTTAAAAAGTTTCTTTATCTTATTGCACTGATACCCATTGCACTAACACTCCTGTAATACAGATGTAAAAAAAAGAGCTTTATAGCAGCATGAGGATTTATTCCTAAAGTCCTCACCCTAGGGCGAGTGTAAAGAACCGGCAGCCAATCTAAAAACATTTTGTCAGCCTCACCAAACTGTGTTTTTCTTAACCAGAAAACCACTGGGCTGGAAAGAACTTCTAGATTTCAGACTGTGGTTCTTTCCATCTGTTTTTTTGAAAGGTTTTAATGATAGCAATGTACTCTTCTAAACTCAGCTTTGCATAACCAGAAAGCTGTCCTGTTCTTCCTCCACATGTGAAATTACTACAGAACGTTTGGGTTTGGTTTCAAACTTCTTGCAGGATTTTTTTTTTAAAGGTACCAACAGGCATTTAATGACATGTCAGAACAGTGCCTTTTCTGTCTTCTATGGATTTATTCTCATTTTCCATTGCAGAGAATGCTGGATATCCTTGTTAAGCCTTAATAAGTAAATGCCCAAAGCAAATTAAGTAACATGGACTTTGCAAATTCAGACCAACAAAAAAGGCCAACAAAGGCTAATAAAGCAGCAAAAGGCTGCAAAACCAACTAACCAAATAAAAATAGAGAAACTCACTGTGGCTAGTCAATTATTATTTTCTTAAAGTGCCCAAGAACCAACCAAAAGCATTTCATGACATGTTTTTCATTTACATTGGACCTAATTCAGTGTGAACTCAAAGCTTTTCCACAGTGACCATCTAAGTGGTTCTCTCTTACACTTTTCCCACCTCAATGTGTTTTTTAAGGCCAAAATTCACATGGGAAAACGTCAAATATGGCATGACTTCCCCCATCCTGCCCTGGTCCGTGCTCACCAGCCCCAGGCTTTTGCTTTTGAGGCAGTGCCCAGTAAGGAACTTCCTGTGGTCAACATCAGGAAAAAGCACTTGAAGCTTCTGAAAATCAAGATGAAATCCGGAAGACACAGCTTCACCACACTCCTTTCCGTTCTCTCCCCAAGGGACTCTTATCCAGTGTCCCCAGTTAGCCAAAGTCTGCTCTCTAGAAGCCCAAGGCACCGGTCCTACTGACCCCTATCTTTACCCTCCAAAAATGGAAAGATTTTATTCTTTCATCATCCTATTAACCATTAAGAAACCGAAACCAAACTAACAAAGAACTCCATAAAACCACAACACTTGCGAAGTGATTTTCAAAACAATTTGTAATGTACCTCTGGAGAAAGCCAGAAAGCCCCATTTCCAGTGTCAAGAGAAAAACAACAAAATTTCAAGTCACTATTCATTAAGGATTAACAGGTAACAGCATTTTAAAATGCCATCTGTAATAAGCACACCTTGTCAATCACAGACTCACACAAGAAAGGTGACCAATTCAATTATTTTGAAGGAAATATGTCAGCCCTCCCAGTGCTACACAAATGGAACCCCATCAACAATCTTGTTTTCAGGATAATCTGGACCAATTCCACTTCATTCCAGGTGCAGAAATCAGTTTCCCAGTTTTAACAATTAAAAGGTTCAGATCACATTGAAAGTCGCTATGTAGGCTTTCTACAGCTGGGTTCTCCTCTTGGTGAGCTCACGGGGTGCCATGAGACAACATATTTCAAGTTAGCGACTTCAGTTAGAATGTGGGACTTTGAGCTGCAAACAAAACCACAGTCCTGAAATTACGTGCATTTCCTTCAGGCCCAAGACTTCTAATTTACATTAGATGAGAAAATGTCCACACAACCATCACTTTAAAAGGTTTAGAATCTGAAAAATCTGGAAAAAAAAATCTGAAAAATCTCTGAACACAATTTGGTTTTGATCTTTTAAGGCTAAGGTTTTCAAGGGTTTTGTCAAATAAGGACAGTTAAATTTTTAGTATTTAAAGATAACACCTGAATATTATCACAGAACTATTTTATTACTTTTGATACCTCTTTTTTTGACACACCCCTAGTACTGGCTCAGCTCAGGATGCTGAGGATGAGGAAACCCTACCAGATTGCTTTTCAAGGCCTGCTGAGACCACCTCAGTTCAACTGCGTGGAAGAACATTCTTACTAAGAAGTGGTCTGAGCAGCACTGCTAACCACGGCGGTGAACAGCTACCAGAGCGCCTGCTGCACATGGGCTACCACAGCTCTTACTTCAGCTCCAGAGAGCCCAGGTGGGCAGCGTGCCTCCTCCTGCTCAGACCTGCTCTCTCCTCAGCTTTGCCACGACGCTGAAGCCCAAGGATGCGCGTGAAGCTCCTGCTCGGTGCGCTAATGGCTCAGTGCTTTCCCAGACAGAATGTTCTCCACGGCAGGCGACAGGAGTAAAGACAGTTTGGCATGACTCACCAGCAGGAAGAAGGAGAGAACACACTCCTGCTCAGTCAGGGAGGCCTTTCCACTTAAGACATCTCAGAGAGCCCTACTTCAAAGAATAAATATACTGCCCATTTCATATGGAAAATAAGAAAAAATAGATCTATGACACCCTCCCACTAAATTCTAAACAAATCAGCAGTGAAGCTGCTGATATATAAACCCAGGTGCTCTCACCAGGATTGGAGAAGGATCCCTTCAGACTCCAGTGTCTGGGGCTAACCCACTACCAGGACCGTGCTGACCATAGAGGTGTTAAATGCACAAAGGAAAGCAGAGTATTGCTCGGGCGTCTCAGCCACAGCAACGTTAGTTAATTCACACAGAACCCCCAGCAGAAGCACGGCCTGGGCTGCTCCCACGTTCAGACCGAGTGGTTACAGGACAGCCACCTCTGGAGTATCCCATCGACCCCCTTCCTTGCTTCCCTCCGACTCAGCTGACGGAACAGCACACGGCACACGCACTGAAAATCACCCAGCACCTGAGCTGTGCAGCATCTCCTACCGAGGCCGAACTAAATCCTCTGAACCGTCTTGCAGTGCCTCGCCGAGGGCACGGGGGAGGAAGGTTAACGCAGTTATCCTTCCCTCAGCAAAATGACAGATGTGCTTCCTTTAAGATGACACTGAAAGGATCAGTAAGCATCCATTCCTCTCTCTTAGCCCATTTCAAAGCCAAATTTCTGTACGTGGATATTCCAGGAGGTGCAGTTGGCTAAGGCTCTCAGAACTGAACCACATGGATCAGTTTTAATGCTAAAATGCATTTCACTAGGGGCTGTGCATACATTATCCACTCCACATACAGTTAAGAACTATGATCAGGTATAAAGGCTAAACACATTACTTAATCTCCAGTATTTATCAAAATATTTGGAAAAATGTCTAACAGTTCTGAGGTCAGTATTGTTAATTTTTGTAGTCTAAAAAGTGGCAGCACCATCATCAAAACGCAGAAGTTTTTGACGGTTTAACGTGATGCTGTTTGGATTTAAATTGATATATACTTGATCTGACCATTTTTCTACCTATTCACACGGATTTTACAAACACAGGAAATCTTCCCCAAGGGACAGCAGCATTTCATTAACTTTGTCTATTATCTGTACTAAGACCTGTAAGTTTCTAAAGCTACAGACTGGAATCTTCTGGCTGGGTTCTGTGACCAGACCAACGAGATGGAGAAGCAGCACTTCACAAATCTTCCCCGAGCACTAATAATCCTACTGCTTTAAATACGCATTAAAAAGAACAGATACCAGATGGGAACAGCAAGCGGAAAAAGAGAAGGAAAAAAACCTGAGCTAGGGAACTTCTGGGCTTTTTCTGCAGTCAGTTTAAGATTGCGATATTCCAACCATTAAGAAAAGTATCAGTACCTAAAGAATTTAGGGAATTATATGGAAATAAAATAGAGGGAATTGAAGGAAAATGCCACTGCTAAAAATTCAATATGCCCATGTACCAGACAGAAAAAGAGTAAGCAGTTTCCTGATTAAGCTTACTGAAAACAGTACTCAGTAACTACTCCCAGCTGAGTATAAACATTTCCTATGATGTAACCTACCAATCAGAATTCCAAGGACAGTGCTTTGCAGATTAATAACGAGCTATCACTAAGTACAGAACCCAAGAGGAGAGAGGCCTTCAAACTTCCTTCAGGTCTGGCTTCCCCTGCATGGTAACAACAAGGCTGGGAAGCAGGCAAGAACTCTGGGTTTTCATTTTTAGGGAAGGACATTTATCCAGGTGCCTGCAGTGTATCCCAGCATGAGGATTTAGTTACTGCCCTTTCTGAGCATAACCTTCAGGAATAAATAATTTTTCATCTCTTGGCCCTTAAGTAGCTCAATCATGTTCCATAATTATTAGACACAGGCTAAAACCTCTTCCACATACCTTCAAAACATTTAATGGCTTGCACTAAAGTTGTTCACTACCTTTACAACTGGACACTTATTCCAAATCCACACTAGAGTGCCTTAGGGATACTGCTACCAAAATCAAGGAGATTGCATACTAAAATGCATATTAAGAAAAAAACTGTACCAGAAAAAAAGGAGAATTTTAAAAATAGGAGAAAAGCACCCACTGTTCACCTGGACCACCATACAGCTGCAGCAAAAATGTCAGTCATTGCTAGGCCTCTAACAGGTGCTGGCTAAGGAGAGTTTCAACTACTTCGATGGAATGAAAGCTTTCTATAAAACAGCCAAAATCAAGCTCAGAAATGCTGATGCTTTGACTTCCTAAAGAACACAAAAATATTTTATAATTTTATGTATTTTAAAAACCTATGTATAGGCCTTATGGTTCTCTTCCGCACTTCTCATTTTAGTGTCCTCCAACAAAAAAATAAAACAAAACAAATAAACAAATAAACACAAACAAAACAAACAAACAAACAAGAGTGGGGCAAAAATTTAGGGAAATATCTCATGCATTTTTCACTTAAAACATGTAAAAATAACTCTGCAATGCAAGACACCCTGCCCCAAATATTACTCATTTTATTACAAGACAAAGCAATACAGTCATGAGGGAGGTTAAAAATACAGGGACAAAATAAAACTAAAAATCAAAAAGCTATCAAAAATCACACAAAATGAGATGAAATCAAATTACGATATAACATTTAAGAATATAAAATTTATTGCTATGAAATGCAAAACGAGGATTAGCTTGTCAATGAGTTACCATGTGTTCAAAATAGGGTCGTTCAGAACCCAAGAAACAAGATGATGTTGGAAGCAAAAAGAAAATTTAGTGGATCTGGAAATACAGATGCATAAAGAAATGTAATTAAATGTGTCAAATCCTCCCTCGAGAGATAAAGATAAGAAAATGTCTCCTTTCTCATTTAAATCAGAAGCCTCTCCCTCAGCAAATAGAAAAACAGAACAGCTGCTTCTTTACATTCCACAAATAAATGGCTCACACAATGTTCAGTCTGACACCTTTCTAGCACAGTAGTTACCAGAACAGATCGACTTACAGAGGACAGCCACAGCCCCGGACTCAAACATGAGACATTCTTCTCTGTTCCTGGTTTCCACGATCACGCTGAAGGGAAGTGGATCCAGCTTGTGATAGACACGGTATCCTTTACTGAAAGCCATTTTGCCTCGAACACAGGCGGCTCTGTCCAACACAAAACAACGTTCATGAAACCTCCCTGTACTTCCAGATGCCTCCCGCAAAGCTGGTTTGACCCACGTCCCTTCCTAGGGATTTTACGTGTTCAACAAAAGCAAACAACAAAATCCCCTGCTCCTTCATTCTACCTTAGTTTATCTATGTCCAAAACAAATTTAGGGATTACCTAAAGATAACATAAGTGTTTCAAAACCAGAACTACCCAGAGAAACACCTTTCAAAATATGGATTTATTTAAAAGCTTCTTAGAGACAACTAGAATTTTACAGAACCCCAGACTGGTTTATATTGGAAAAGACCTTAAAGTTCATCCAGTTCCACCCCCTGCCATGGGCAGGGACACATTCCAATATCCCAGCCTATTCCAAGCCCCGTGCAACCCGGCCTTAGACACTTCCAGGGATGGGGCAGCTATGGCTTCTCTGGGCACCCTGTGACAGGGCTTCCCTACCTTCTCAGGGAACACATCTAAATCTAATCCTACTCTATTTTAGCTTAAAGCAATTTCTTTCCCAATACTTAATAAACAGGACCTCTTCTTAAGGAAATTAAAAAAAGAAAATGTTTTCAAGTTACCAGCAATATGGAAGAGTAGCAACCACCTTAATGGTAAATTAGTGCCAAAAGCAGAGGGGCAGCCTTCAATTTTTATATCTATTTTACTGATTCTGATCTTGTACAAAAGGACAGTATATTTTAAACACTGAAGCCGTCAAGACATTTTAAAGGCATTTGATGTACAAAAATGTTAACCTATTTCTGGCTCCTCCCCCTTTTTCTTTTTAACGAAAGCAGGGTTTGATTCGGATTTAAACCCTGCCCTGCGGCGGATGAAACATCGCAGTGTCGTACTGCTGACGCTGCCCGCCGGCCACACGAGAGAGATCTTAAAAAAAAAAAAAACAAACAACAAACCACTAAACTCTCACACTGCAGCAAACCATAAACAAATGCGAGAGCAGCCAAATTTTCCGTGCTAAGGCTCGGGAAAACACAGCGGAGGAGGATGGCTCCGGAGCGGGGCTTTCCGCCCTCCCCTGCCGGCAGCTCCCTGACCTCCGGGGCGGACACGCACTGCCCGCTCCGGCCTCCCCCGGAGCCCTCCGCGCTCGGGCGGGCTCCGGGCACGGCCAAGCCGCAGGGCTCCGGCCGCCGGGCCGGCACATTCCCACACCGCGCAGCGGGACACGCCTGGCAGCGCCCGCCCCAGCTCGCCTGGCGCCCGAGCCCGTACGAACCCCCCGGAGCCCCGGCCCGGCGCCGCGGTACCGCCGCACTCACCGTCCGCCCGCCCCGCCCGGTGCCGCGGAGCCGGCGAGATCCGCTTCCTCCGGCCCCGCGTCCTTCCGCACTGCGCCGCCCGCCCCGGAAGGGAGGGGAATGGGGGGGGGCAGGCGCTGGGGCCGAGGCGGGGCGGAGCTGTGGTTTGAACAAACCGAGGCGCGGGTAGAACACGGCCGGTTCTAAGTCCCGCTGCGGGATTATTACGAGCAACGAAGCCCAAGGAACAGCCTCAGGAACAGACTGAGCCACCTCTGAGCCACCGCGCTGCGATTCTCACAGCGCCTCGGGTCGGGTGGGAGCCGGCTAAAGCCGGCGTCTGCCTAACAGCAGTCACGGAATAGATCCCCTCAACCCCGAGTTGAAGGGGATCCACAAGAATCATTGGGTCCAACCCCTGTCCCTGCACAGACACCCCAACAATCCCACCCCGTGCATCCCTGGCAGCGCTGTCCAGACTCCATAGCTGCCCGAGCCGAGGGAAAAGGTTATCCCCGTTACTGGCGCAGCCACTGTCACGGTAGGGGCGGAACCGCAGCGCCCGGTGCCCCATCTGCTCCGGGGCCCGCCCCTGCTCCACGGTCCCCACAGCCCCTGCGGGTACAGCCCGTAACTCCCGCTCCACGGTCCCCACAGCCCCCGCGGGTACACCCCGTAACTCCCGCTCCACGGTCCCCACAGCCCCTGCGGGTACACCCCGTAACTCCCGCTCCACGGTCCCCACAGCCCCTGCGGGTACACCCCGTAGCTCCCACTCCATGGGTCCCCACAGCCCCCGCGGGTACACCCCGTAACTCCCGCTCCACGGTCCCCACAGCCCCTGCGGGTACACCCCGTAGCTCCCGCTCCACGGTCCCCACAGCCCCCGCGGGTACACCCCGTAACTCCCGCTCCACGGTCCCCACAGCCCCTGCGGGTACACCCCATAGCTCCCACTCCACGGTCCCCACAGCCCCTGCGGGTACACCCCGTAGCTCCCCCTCCATGGGTCCCCACAGCCCCTGCAGGTACACCCCGTAGCTCCCCCTCCATGGGTCCCCACAGCCCCTGCGGGTACACCCCGTAGCTCCCACTCCATGGGTCCCCACAGCCCCTGCGGGTACACCCCGTAACTCCCACTCCACGGTCCCCACAGCCCCTGCGGGTACACCCCGTAGCTCCCGCTCCACGGTCCCCACAGCCCCTGCGGGTACACCCCGTAGCTCCCACTCCACGGTCCCCACAGCCCCTGCGGGTACACCCCGTAGCTCCCGCTCCACGGTCCCCACAGCCCCTGCGGGTACACCCCGTAGCTCCCGCTCCGGTGGTCCCCACAGCCCCTGCGGGTACACCCCGTAGCTCCCGCTCCACGGTCCCCACAGCCCCTGCGGGTACACCCCGTAGCTCCCGCTCCACGGTCCCTGTGAAAAGTGCATATTATATGGCTTTACGCAAGATATTTACTATACGTGTTGTGTTGTGTTAATTGTTGGTGTTGTATTAATATTTTGATAGTATGGTAAATGTAGTTTTGTAGTTAAAGTGTAGTTTTTATGTACCAACCACAGGAAAACGTAAATCTTTCAGAGAAAAAAAAATTTACTACTTCCTTATCAGCAGAGACCAACTTCTCCTGCCTTGCTCAGCCCTGTTGACGCCATGGAGATTAAAAGAAGAAAGTGATATTAACCAGAGACAATTCTTTGTTTAAATGGAATTTATGCATCATGTATGAAATGTATGAATATTCAACAGTCTGTTGCTTTTAAGAGATAATCCTTTGTTAACAGGGGTCCTTCTTCAGAGCTTTTTTGCTCGGAGAGGCGCCCAGACGTCTGTAACTTTGTTTTTTATCGTCTCATATTGTCCTAACTCTGAAATTGTTCAATTTTTTACTCTAATTCTATTTTTATAACCATCTTATTTACTATTAAACTTTTAAAACTTTAGAACAAGTGATTGGCGTTTTTCACCGTCCCCCCAGCCCCTACATTCCCTGCCCCTGCTGGGGGATTTTTTTCCCCCTCGGTCCTGTCCGGTCTGCGAGGTGATGTGCACCAAGGTTTGGGGGCAGACTGTGCTGGGGCCGGGGTTTTGTCAGGCAGGAGGATTTTTTTTTTTGAGGCTCCTGGGAGCTGCATTCCGGTGGATTGGTGCAAATGTGTGCCGAAGGCCCGTGGCGGCCAGGGAGTACCGGAGCGGCAGAGGTGAGTGTGAGGGCGGGTTTGTCCGTAAGCTGAAGAAAATGTGCGTCGTGGACGAGTGTTACCTTCTCACTTTAGTTTTCTGTATCTCACTGTAGTTCTGTGTTTCTCTGTTTCTGTTTTTTTTTCTCACTTTATTTCTAACTTTATGCTAGAAACAAAGATTGTTTTTCTCTTTAGCTCAGGTTTAAAAAGCAACAGTAGAAAATGGCAGACTTCCTGGGAGTAAAAAAAAAAAAAACTTTAAAAACAAAACCCCCAACTTATTCCTAGGAGCCTACCATTTTCTACTGCTGCATCAGATTTATTGGTTTTCTTCTTTTAATATATCGTATATCGGCACCTCAATGCTCCAGATGGGAGTAACTAATGAACTAAAAATTGCTAACATTCCAAGGATGGCGGCAGAGCGCGGATGCGCCTTGGGTAGGGACGAAAAAGGCCAGGAAAGGAAGGAGCCCTCTCCGTGTCTTTGGCTGCGTGCACGCGACACCGAGGCCGCCCAGCGCGATTTTACGCAGCGTTCCCAGATGAGCCTTTGGCTTGGACTTACATCTGATTCACATCTCTCTAGAGAAGCGTCCAGCCCAATGTCTTCTCAGGTCTTGTTCTGAGCTGTATCGACAGCTGTGCACTGCCGCGATCCGTTAGGGCGGGTTAGGACTTGTACAAATGCAAAGATGGAGGATTCTGACTGTGGGACTCTTGGGCACCCGTCTTTGCTGTTCTTGGAGTGAGTCCTCTTGTTAGCACCTTCTTCCTGCAGGGTTCTCTGAGCCTGGCCAGTGCTGCTTGTGTCCTCAGAGCGCAGTGGGAAGAGCCCGAGAGAAATGCCGGCTGGCTGAGGGATCCTTGCGTCCCCTCTGGAATAAATCCTCGGAGCTGCTGCTTTGCAGTCCGGTTTGGACACATTTTGCTGCCGCTTTGGTTCTGAGGAAGCGGAAATCCGTGGATTTCTGGATGATTTCCGTAGCTTCCCCTATTTTGGAGGAGCTGCAGGGTGAGGTCAGTATTCTGAGGGAGCATCCCGGGGGCTTCTCCCAGCCGAGTTTCTCCTGGAGCTGGGTGCTGGGTGTAACGCCGGATGTGTAAGCCGGCTTTGGGGCGTTGTGCAGTCCCAGCTCTAAGCCTGAGCCCGGGCCTGGCTGTGTCCCAGCACTAAAGCCGGCAGCTGGGTGTGCTTTTCCAGCCCTTCCATCACGCAGGCGATCCCAGATTCCCGGAGCTCCCCGGCGCACGGCCTGGGCTCGCTCCCGGGGAGCTGAGCTTCTGTCTGCCCGAAGCCAGGGCGTCCTGCCCGGGTTTGAAACTTTATTGCTGTTGTTTTTCCTCTTCCAGGGAGCTGGCAAAAAAGGAGAGAGCCGCTAGGAAGCAAAGAAGCCGCCCGAAGGCCTTATCCCAGCCCAGGGTTCCCACTTTTCTCTCTGACTCCTGAATAATTGCTTGAGCGTAACCAGGGAGCGTCCGTTTGATTTCCGGCCTTTTCCAATAAATCCTTGCCTTCAGCTGGAGCGCGTTCCTGGTGTCCTCCTCCTCCTCCTGCTGCATGGATTTGTAAATAAAGTTCCTGACTTCTGTCCCACTGAATTTTGTTATTCCAGCAATTGTGGCTCTCTCTTTCCACTGAAACTTCCCCGCTCTGCCAAGAGTTTGAGATGTCAAATCCAAGTAAGACTGGAGTTTCTTTGGATTGCTACTCCCACAAAACACAGATAATTCTTGGAGAAGTGTAACGTGCCATGTTTAGTTCTCACTTCCCTTTAAAATCAGAGCAGAGGAGGCAGATTTTAAATCATCCTTCCATGAACTTCCAGCAACCTCCTGACTGTTCCAAAAGTTTTCCATGTTAGAAATTCCCGAGCTTGTTTTCCAGGCAAGCTGGGATTTGGGTGTTATTCCTTCCTTTTATTTCATGGTTTTCCTCTCTCTGATTTTAGTGAGGGGGTATTTATTGCAAATGCCGATTTTCCATCCCGGTTGGAATTTTTGTACCTCTTAGGTCACATTTGCAAGGAAATTTGCCAAAAGAGTGTCGGTTAATGGGCATTGTGGATCACCGTACCTGCAGGATGCTGTAAATTCCCAGGAAAACTTGCTGCGTGTTTAATTGCCGTCATGAATCTCTCTGTAAAGTCAAATTCACTGCATTTTTAATGCCGTCAATCCCATTACAACCTCACTCCTGGCCTAATTGCTGTTCCCTGGACACAATGGGGTGGCTCTTTCCTGCCTTGGCACATTTGGATGTTCATCCGAAGTGAGTTTCCCTCTAAAATAGAATTTGTTTCCAAGCAAAACTGGGAATTGTCTCAAAACCTTCTTGCCTGGGAGGCACTGGGTTTGTTTTCCCCAACCCTGTGTAGTGCAGGATGTTCCCAGAGTTGTGTTAGGCAGTGGCAGGAGAGGAGAGCTGCGTTTATTTTATTTCATGACTTTTGTATTTTTTTCATTATCATTTATTTTATTGAGTTTTGTTTTTTCATCTTATTTTTTTGTTTTGTATTTTTAAAAAGGTTTCATATTTTATTTCTTCTATCTTCTTATTTATGTTATTTTTTAATTTATTTTTCTGTATTTTTAATTACTTTTAATTTTAAAAATATTATTTATTTTTTATTTTCAAGTTATTTTTATTTTGTGTTTGTTTTTTAATTTATTTCCATTTTATATTTTAAAATTTTTATATAATCTTTTTACCTTTTTAAAATTACTTTTAAATTTTATTTTTATTTTTTAAAAATTTCCTTTTATTTTTTCATCTTTTCTTTGTTTTGTTTTGGTTTTTTCCCCCCCCTTTCTTACCCCGAGTTTGTGGCAGATTGGCTGTTGGCAACAAAGAAGTTGGTGTCCGAGGGTAACTTTATGATGCCTGTATCCCCAATCGTCTGTTCTGTTTGTGCTGTACATTGAGTCCTGTGCCTTTAAGACTGGTTCTAAGAGCAAGGAGAAGCGCAGAGTTTGTTTTGAGAAAAACTGCCTGACTCCTCCACATTCTTCTGCAGAAGGGGTGTGTGGCAGAGGCTTGGAGAGACTGCAGGACAGAGATTTTTTTTTTGCTTTTAGTTAGTTTCAGCTAGCTAGGGCAGAGAAGTTCCCTGGACTGTTTTTTTTTTTTTTCCTTTTTCTTGGAACTGTTTAAACCTGCTCTGGACAGAAAACCCAGGGGAGCACTGGGGGCTGCACCTGCGGCCCACCGGGGCCTGGACCTCGGCATTTTCCAGCAGCGCCGGAGGGACTGGGACTGAGGAGAGTCTGAGAGAGAGCCGAGCTACACCCATGGCAAGGACTTTCTCAGTTTGCCATCTCACTTCAGGAGAGGTTTTATTGTTTCATATTATTCAGTCTTTATACTTGTATGCACTTCATTTGTTTAGTAAAATAGTTTTTTCCACTTTTCTCCAAAGAGGTTTTTTTTTTACCGGACTGGTTGGAGGGAGGGGTCACTTGGGTTTGCTTCCTTGGAGGGATCCTATACAGGGGTTTTTCTCCCAAATTTGTCCCAAACCAGGACAGTTGGAAAATGACATCCGTGGCCACCGAAGGCCTGGATATAATGGGGAGTGAGAGCAAAGCCTCTGTACTTTCTGCTCCATTGAGGAACCCGAAGGGAGAAAGCTGTAAACGCCACGGTGCCGTTTTTTTTCCTTTTTATCCCCTAACAGGTCTCATTCTACCCACGAACAGGGTTCGCAGCAGTCACTTGATGTCGGGGTGTATTTCAGAGGCAGCAATAAAAGAAAGTAGATTTTTCATTCTGTAACTCTCCAAACCTCATTGTTTAGTAACAAAGGAATCCGAAACAAAGCAAACAAAAAAAAACCCAAAAAAACCCCAAAACCCCCCACAAACAACCCCCCCCCAAAAAAACACAGAAAGAGAAAATATGCCAATATTATTTTATTGATAATTAAATATTTACCCTTTAGAAAACCAGGCTAATTTAATTCTTATTAATTGTGGTTCTGATGTTATGTTAATGACTTCATATAGTTTAAAATACAGTTTAAAATACAAACAAATAAACACAAATTTTCAAATATCAATAGAACAATAGGAAAGTATAAATAATAAAAATAGAGTTGTAAAATACAAAAAAATATATCAGTAATATAAATAAATACAATCTATAATATTACGTGTTATGTATATTAAAATATATAATGTACATAGATATGAATAGAAAAGAGAAATGGTAAATATAAATAATAAATATAAACACAAACACAAACATAAATATAAATATAATAAATACTAAAAATCAATATATAGCCTAAGGTAAAGGCTTTTTTGGTTTGAATTTGGTGAGTGGCAGGGTTCTGGAAGTTGCACTTGGGGCTCTTTTGGGGAATTTCTTTTACAGGATTTTTGGAAGTGGGAGCTGTAAACGCGGTGTAGGGCTGCCACCCTGTGGACACAGAGCGGTACTGCAGCTCCCCCCCGTGCCCGACCCTGACGTGCTCGGGAGCGCCGGACTGTAAGCTCGGTGTCGTGCTGCCACCCTGTGTACATAGAGCGGTACTGCAGCTCCCCCCCGTGTCCGACCCTGACGTGCGCGGTGCGGTGCTGCCACCGTGTGGACACAGAGCGGTACTGCAGCTCATCCGTGTCGGACCCTGACGTGAGCCGTGCGGTGCTGCCACCGTGTGGACACAGAGCGGTACTGCAGCTCCCCCGTGTCGGACCCTGACGTGCGCGGTGCGGTGCTGCCACCGTGTGGACACAGAGCGGTACTGCAGCACCCCCGTGTCCGACCCTGACGTGCGCTGTGCGGTGCTGCCACCGTGTGGACACAGCGCGGTACTGCCGCTCCCCCCGTGCCCGACCCTGACGTACAGGGCAGCGCTGCCGCCCGACCACGACGCTGCCCAGGCGCAATTTTCCGCGGCATTTCGAGGCGCGCGGGCACGGGTTGGGGGCTCAGCCTCGCCGCGGGCGGGTTCGGGCAGTCGATTTTAATCAGGTACCTGTGATAGGGGCCTGGAGGAGCCTTAGTGGTACCACAAAAAAGATGGCGGTTTGTCCGGAAGTTACTTCAACCACAAACAAGATGGCGGCGAATAAGGGCAGAAGTCACGTGATGAGACTCACAAGATGGCGGGTCGGCACGGGGTGCTTGACCTTCCAAAGATGGCGGCAAAAAGGGCGGGAAAAATCAAGGACCCTGAGGTATGTCTAACTGACTGCCTGTGTGCAACCCTGACTATGGTGCCGCCCGGGAGCAATTTTCTGCTGCTTTTCCAGGTCTGCAGACACGGGCTGTGGGCTCATACTCGCTGTGGATGGGTTTGGGCAGTCAATTTTAGTCAGGCGCCTGTGGTAGGAGCCTGGGGGGGCCTTAGTGGTACCACAAAAAAGATGGCGGCTCAACCGGAAGTTACTTCAACCACAACAAAGATGGTCGCGGATAAGGGCGGAAGTCACGTGACACCACTCACAAGATGGCGGATGGCTACATCAAGTTTGACCTTCCAAAGATGGCGAAGGAGGAAAAAAAAAAAAAAAAAAAAAAAAAAAAAAAAAAAAAAAAAAAAAAAAAGACGGGAAATGAAGGACCCCCTGAGGTACGTCCAGCCAACTGCCTGCGCGCTATCCTGACCACGACGCAGCCCAGGAACTGCCGCTGCACCGTGCCTCAGGCCGCTTCCTTCTCCTGCCCGGAGACGGTGCTGGATGGTGACGGCTCTCAGCGGCTGCCCAAGGTCACGGGCTGCTGCTCACTCCAGCTCTTTGAGCCGGCCGAAAAAGAAAATTCCAAATCGGCCCACCAAAACCAAGAAGGGCTGCTGGAGAAAGACATAATCTGGGTTTTTTTGGTTGTGGGTTCCGTGTGTTTGGAAATATCAGACGCTGCCCTTTGTGGTATTAATTTTGTGATAAACGCCAATCACTTGTTTTAAAATTTTAAAAGTTTAATAGTAAATAAGATGGTTATAAAAATAGAATTAGAGTAAAAAATTGAACAGTTTTAGAGTTAGGACAATATAAGACAATAAAAACAAAGTTACAGACGTCTGGGTGCCTCTCCCGAGCCACAAGCTCTGAAGAAGGACCCCTGTTAACAAAGAATTATCTCTTAAAAGCAATAGCCTGTTGAATATTCATATCATTCATACATAATACATAAATTCCATTCTAACTAAGAATTGTCTCTGGTTAGTATCACTTTTTTCCTTTAATCTCTATGGCGTCCACCAGGCTGAGAGAAGCAGGAGGAGCTGGTCTCTTCTGATAAGAAAGTAGTAAATTCTTTCTTCTTTGAAAGATTTACATTTCCCTGTGGTTGGTACATAAAAACTACATTTTAACTACAAAACTACATTTACTATACTATCAAAATATTAATATCACATTAACAATTAGCACAACATAACACATATAGTAAATATCTTGCATAGAGCCATATAATATGCACTTTTCACAATTTAATTACAGCTTTAGGTGCCCACACAACACGATCAAAGCCAAAGCTAAACCCAGGGAAAGGGAATTGTCCACCAAACCACCCACAGCCCAGTTACTCCTTGGAAGGAAGCACCAGATAATACAAATTATTCCCTATAATGTTGCATTTCCACGTGGAAAATGCTCCCGAGAGATCTGGGCAATTCAACTTCCAGTCTACAACCAGGAATGTGGGAAGGAAAAAATGTCTTCAGCTGGGGTGTGACACACAGAAATAAATCCAGCATCAGGTTTGTACCAGGGAGAGGAGTTGTACATCACAGCCAGGCAAGGACAATCCTGCCATGCAGAAACCTGAGGCACTGTGCTCCGTGCCACAAAGGAGGAGATGAAGGCAGGAGTCAGAGATGGGTCTGAAGGAAACTCCCTTCTCTGGCAGGACGCTGCTCCCTCGGAGGAACACTGCACACCAGAGCTGTGCTACTGAACTGGGCAGTCTCCATCCATCTTGCTGCACTCCCTTTACCTCTGAATTCCCCAAACTGCTTTGTTTTGCATTCCTTATTTTAACTCCAGAACCAGAAATCAATTTATGATGGAAAATCCCTCTTAAAACCAGCATTTAAATGTCATTTTTTGCTCCTGAAGGTGAGCACAGCTGGAGCACAGACCATGCCTAATGCCCCAAATCCATTCTCCTGCCCCATCTCTCAGGGGTGCTGGAAACAATTCTCCCTTGGATGCTCCAGGAGGGTCATCAGTGAGACCATGCGGGAAATCACCAGGGCACAGCTGCAGAGATGAAAACCGCCCAGAAAAATGGGATTAAAATGCAGCAATACAACCAGGGAGGGCCAAATGGCCCAGTGGGGTTCACTGGTAGTGGGAATCTGGGGGGTGAGACCCTGTGCAGGTGTCAGCAGGAGAGGGGGACACCCAGTGACACTGCTGGCATCCAGGGGACACCCAGTGACACTGCCCAGGTCCAGTGGCAAGGTGATTCCTTTTGTTGGAACCTGAAGGGAAGGAGGCAGCAGAGGGAAACCACCAAATGGAATCTCTTGAGGCAAATTTCAGAAGCTTAAAGGAGTTCCAGGGCTTTCAAAAGGTTACAGGAGACAGGCTGGGATAAAACCCCAGGAATATCTTGGATCAGGAAAACCTCCTGAACCTCCCAGATGCCCATGAGGTCCTGGCTTTGCTGACCTGTGCAAAGAACCGTGTTTTGCAGGTAAATCCTGTGTTGGGTCAGCCTGGAGGGGGCTCTCACAGCCCTGTGCCCCCAGAGAGCTGCAGCTCCATTTGAAGGTGCTCAGAAAGAGAGGCTTGGCTGGCTGAGGCGCTCCCAAACCTCCCTCCTCCTCCTCCTCCCTCCCTGAACCTCTCTCTCGGAGCAGAGACCCCGCACAGGCTCCCAGGGTGGGCACAGCAGATACCAGGGATTTGGGGTCAGATGTGAGGAAACAAAAGGAAATCCCTGCTTGCACCTGACGACTTTGGGAGCCTCCTCACCGTGCCCCATCCTCTGCTGTGCTGTTGGATGCTTCCCTGCCTGGAGAGGACAAGGCCAGTTCCTATGCAAACACCCCAGCGTTGCCTTCCAAGAGGAGAATGGGTGACTGAGGGAGCGCAGAGCCTTGCACCTCATCTCTCCCGGGATCTTTCTGGGATTTACATTTGCTCTCCCCTTCAAATCAGGATGATCATTTGAATCTCTCCCTGGGGCACCACCTTCTCTTCTCTCTCTGGCTCTTTAAGCGCTGATGCTCCTTGGAAGGGGAGAAGTGGAGCATCCCCAGTCCACAGGATTGACAGAACTGTCAATGAGCCTCAGTGTTTAATTACTCACGGGCATCAATGACGTAAACACCGGGTTGCCTCCCCTCGAGCAGGATTAATTCCTCTTTGAATAACCTCTCTTACCTGTCCTTTCAGAGCGCTCATCCGTACACGTGCACCTGCAGAGAAAGCAGGAGTCTCTAATCCTGTGCAAATGCGCAGCCGGGATGTCCAGGGTTCATGATGTGCCCTCCTCAGCAGCAGGGCCTGGCTGTGCCTCAGCCCGGCGAGCTGAGCTGGAGGCTCTCCAGCACTCCAGGAGCAGGAAGATGTGGGGACGGATCAGAGGCACACCTCAGATCCGTGCTTGCTGGAGTTCCAGTGAACTGCAGCTCCCCGTTAGCCAGGCACAGCCCGGCAGGCTGGGGCTCCCTGCATCCCTCCGTGGGCAGGGGGCTGCAGCCGGACCCTCCTCTGCCACCAACCCTGCTGGAAGAGCACAGGGAGCCGGTTCGGGCTGGCTGGGATTGCTTATTTTGGGAACACCAGCTCCTTCCTGCTCGTGGCTTTCACTCCCCACTCATTACCTGCTGGGTTCACCGCTGTGTTTTCGGCTCCTCTGAGGGCTGCTCAGTGAACTCACGCTCCACTCTAATGCTCCCACACCTTGTGGTATCTTGATTGACTACAGCCTCTCCAGCCTGCTGGTGAGGCAAAAGGTGATCTTGAATCTGTTTTTACTTCGGGAGAAAATGGCCCGAAACCAACAGAAGCTTTTTTATTTGTGCTACCTTTAATACTGCTGCCTGTGCCCCTGTTATGTTTTTAATGTTAAAAGATGAAAGGGTGGCACCTTTTGGGATGAGAGGAATACCTGCTCTGCTTAGAGAGGGGTTTCCCCTGGTCACCTGGGGCATTGACCTCCAGCTCCAGCCAAAGGTGCCCAAGAGAGCTTCAAGGGACTGCATTTGGGCAGGATTATTTGAAACCAAACTGCTCTGCAGCTGCCCCAAGCCTGGAGTTTGCAGAAACAAAACGAGCTCCCCCTCCTGCCTCATTTGCTGCCTTCTCTGATTGAGGGAGAACCACACAATGCAAATGATAATAGGGAAGATGGTAAGAGCCGCCCAAAGCCCCCAGGATGGCTGGCACCAGGGTTCACTCCCTCCTCTGGCTGATGGAACTCAAACCCAGGTGTTCTGGGATTTAAGGAGAAGAACCCAGCTCTGCCGCTTGCTGTTCCACTCCCTCCCACATTTGCACAGCAGGAATATCGCTGGGCTCTGCGTCACGCCCCAAAGCAGCAGCCCTGGCACCCAGAACACTCTCCCCTTCCCAGACACCGAGCTGACCGGCCGGCCTCACACCCTCCGAGGGCAGAAAATACACGAACCACTAACAAATGGGGGTTTTAGACCAAACGGGACCCAGCGCAGGGGTCAAATATCCCAGGCTGCGTTCCTGAGCATTCCCAAGGCTTTTGGACAGGAAAGCAAAACTTGGCACATCAAGGACCGTTTCCCTCGTAACAATATCCTCCCTAAAACTTCCCACGTTAAGCCCGGGTATTTGTAACGTCCTCGGGAACACGTTCCACAGAGAGCAGCGGGTCCCTCGTCACAGGAGCGGCAGCAGAACCCCGGCCATAAAGGGCCATTTACCTTGCACAGCATCCTCAGGAAAACTTCCCACATAAAGAAGGACCGGGCCCCCCTGCAACAACCTCGGCGCAACAGAACGCTTTTCCTTCTCCCGCACCGCCCCTTTTCCACGCCGGCAAAAACAATTCCTGAGCGGAAACAGATCCTCACCCGCTCCAAGGACCGAAGCTCTGCGGCTCATCCGCACGGGCTGACCCCGCTCCGGGGAGGAATCTTCACACAGCCCCCGAGGCCTGGGCTCAGACGCTGCTACCAGCAGAAGACAAGGGCTTCATGAAGCTCTCCGTTCTCAGCGCTCCAGCTGCAGCGTTCTCGTTTCTCACGGACTCTCCGTTCTGTTTCCAGGACTCATTCCCATCAGGAGACTCACACCACGCCGTTCCGGCTGCAAATCCCCACGGTACCATTGGTCCCAATCACCGCTCCTCTCCCAGCCCCGCTCCATCCTTTACCCTTTTATAGCCACGGCCCCGCCCCTTTGGACACAAAAGGAGGCTCTCACGTGCCTCCTGAGACCCAAACCATTCCAGGTGGCTCAGGAAATAAATATCAGTATAAATAAACTCGTCCGTTTTGGGATAACGAACTGCCTTTGTCCCTATTCCCCCTCCTGTTCCCTGTTCCTAAGGCAAAAAACTCAGATCAGATGGGGTCGGGGGGGAAATGCCAAGTCCAAAACCGAACAAAACTTGTTTTTCCATCGGTTTCCATCAGGACCGTTCGGTTTTTCCCACTGACCCTCGCCGCAGCCACAGGTGCTCCTGTCACCCAACCAGGGGATCCCAGCCGTGGCCCAAGGTGCTCCCTGGTGCCCAGGTTACCCTCATACCTTGGGGAAACTGAGGCACAAAGCAAGCAGGGTTGACTTCCTGACAGCAGGGAAGGGTTTGCACAGGGGAAAAACCCCACAGGAATGGATTCCTGTCCTCAGCGGGGTTCACCTGAAACCCTGGGCGGCTTCGGGACCACCACACCCAGGTCAGTGCTCTGTTTGTCCTTCCCCTGGTTCAGAGGTGGCTCCTGTGCCCTGCCAAGAGAGTGGGATTGTTAATAAGGATTTCTCCCACGTACCTGTGGGTGTTTCTAATTAGCCAGGTTGGGGTATTTCTGGGACATGGGGGCTCCTTGCTGAGCACGAGCCTGTCCCCAGCAGCAAGGAGGGGTGGAGGTGACACCGCCAGGGATGGGGGAACTTTTCCTGAGGGACAGGGGCTGGGGACACTCAGCTTGGCCAGGGGGATCACGGGGCAGGTCAAAGTCCCTGGAATGAGCAGAGCTGTGTGCTTTCCCCAAGCCTGGCTCCGGGCAGCCCCTCCGGGAGCTGGCACAGCACTGCCCAGGCAGATGGGGAAGGACATGTTTGCACTAATCTGCCCCAATCTGGATTATTTTTCCAAATAAACCTCTTTTCCCAGCTGTTTTAAGCAAGTTTTTGGCAGGCTGGGGACAGGTGGGATGCTGGGGACGGGGGAGAAGCTGGCAGGGGCAGAGGAGATGGAGGGGATAACATCTGCTGGGTGTCCCTGTGCCACCAGGCTCCCATCTGCACAGAGGGGGGGACAGGATGTCTCCGGGGGGGTGTTGGCAGCACATCACCCAAATCCTGAGGCTGGGATCACCCCGTGGGGGCTCGGGGCTTTGCTGAAGTTTCCTCCTATCAAAAGCCAGTGGGAAATAACTTGTGCTGAGGGTCTGGTGTCCCCCACCTCCTGTCCCACCCAAAGCAGAGCTGGGATCCTCTGCAGCTCCTGTCAGGATGAAACAGCCCAGAAAAGGCCCCTGGTGCTGGCTGTGCAGGATGATCCACATCAGCCAGTTCTGGGGGTTGGGGATCTCTCAGGGAGCCAGGATCAGCCCAGGGCAGAGCAGCGCAGGTCCCTCACCCTGCCTCAGGACACACGGGCACGGACAGAGCTGCTCCATCCCCCAGCACGTTCCCCAGCCACTCGCCAACTTGACATTTCCAAATCCCTATTTTTAGACGATCCTCATCACTTCTAATCGTTCGGGCTCCTCCGCCTCGGAGACGCTGCTCTGCGTGGGCAGGACGGGTCCCTGCACCCATTTCTCTCTTCCCCGTGCCTCAGTTTCCCTTCGGGCAGACCGCAGGTGAGGGTCGCCCTCTGACTCCGGGGACCAGGTTTTGGGGGCCATCGGTCCCGTTCCCACGCCAGGCCCTCAGATGGGATTTCGGGTGCTCCAGCCCGCTCCACACAGCCAGACGCCGGCCCTCAGCCTTCCCCCAGGACGGGAGAGCGGGAAGCACCCAGCCCTCGCCCCCTCCCCAAGTGCAGCCCAGGGGCACCAGCCACATCCTCCCGCGGCGAGAGGCGGCCGAGCAGGATGGATCCGGGAGGGGCAGGCTCCAGAGATGCCTCCGGAGAGCCCAGGGGACAGCCCCCGTGGGCCGGGCACGCCGGTAATTAATTTAGTTACTAAATTAACAGTGAAATGGACGAGACCCGAACGCGAAGCCAGGCACTGCCGCCTGCCAGGACCCGTCAGCTTCCAGCCACCCTGGCCGCTCCCAGGCCGCTGTCCCCGGGTGCCGGCGCCGTGCCGGGGCAAGGAGGGGCCCTGGAGCCTGCAGGAGATGCTCCGGTGCCCCACGCTGCTCCCAGGAGCCCCGAGCAGCCCACGGCCGCTGTTCCTGGAAGAAACGTCTGCCTTCAGAGGGACGAGGACGGCGATGGCCGCGCTGGGCTCCGTGCCCCGACCCTGAAGTGCCGGGGGTCCCGCCCGGCCCTCGGCTCCCCCCCGCCCCGAGGGGGACACGGGGCACCCCCGGGGCTCCGTCCCTCCGCAGGGACCGGCGGTGACCTCCAGTGCTGGACCCTGCCGGGAAGGGCCACAGCTGAGCCGCTCCCCGAGAGGGGCCTGCAGAGGAGGGGCCGGAGCTCACAGGTAGGGGCGGGGAGCTGGGAGCGGGAGAGGGGCTCAGGGAGAGCGGCCCGGGCAGATAAAACAACCGCGGGGACGCAGCAGCCCCGGGGATGGAGCCTGCAGCCGTGGCTGAAGGGACGCTCCAGGTCCCAGCCCCCCTCAGCCCCAGGGACACCCTCCACCACCGGGGAGAGCTCGGTGCCAGCAAAAGGAGCGGGTTCTTCTCCCCTGACCTTATCCACGTGGCACACGGACATCCCTCCAAGCCCAGGCAGCTTCTGGGGCAGAAGTGTTTGGCTAAAGAAGACAAAGAGACCCGGATTGAGACTACAAAGGGAATCTTTTATTACTTGTAACACTCCATTCAACTAAATCCACATAGCAGTACACAGAAACTCTTCAGGAAAGTGCAAATTCTCACTCTGCATTTGTAATACACCCTACTTTTACAGAACAGACATTGGGTAAACAGGAGTACAGATGCAGAACGCCCCGAGGTTCCAGGCAAGGAGAACGATGCAGCTTGAGACACTTCAATCACCTCGCACAAAGCCGTTCTTGAGCAGAGGGAAGCGAGCTGGACTGCAAGCACCCAGGTGTCACCATGCAAGGAGCCCCCTCTTAGTTGGGAGAGGACAAAAAGGGGGAGGGAAGGCAAAACAAAGTGATAACAGGATCAGTTTTAAAATTGGAGAGCACTCAGGGGCTTCCTAAAGCAGCACACACACATCCCACCCTGCCCAAGTGGCAGAGCCCATCGTTCCTCTCCTGGCTCCCACCGTAGTGCCACAAACACTCTTCCTGTAAGGGAAAGGGGAACTGGAATCCCCAAAACCTCAGGAGCCTGGCAGGGAGGGCACCCAAAGCACTGCCGGAGCACAGCTGGACCAGGGAGCAGCACCAGGCATGTCAGCATACAAGTAAGCAACCACCAGAGCTTGGGAGCAGGCAAGGCAGGGAAGGGAGCCCCAGGGAACAATGGGCAACTCACCTGGACAGCTGAAACCCCAGAGGGTCTGCCTTCATCACTTATTGATGTCCCCAGGGATAACACCAGCGTCTATCTCCCCTCCTCAGAGGGAAGGGCTGGCTATTTCCAAGGAGGGAAAAGAGCAGAGCTCCTCAGGTGAGATCCCAGTTCTCCCACAGCCCAAGGCAAGTCCAGCTCCTTGGAGTCACATCCTGCTGGGGACCAAGGGAAGCAGAGCTGCCCCAACAGCCCAGCACATGGGGGCTTACACTGCTCCTCTGGGTCACAGCTGCAGCCCAGCTCTCCCTGTTACACACATTCCCTCCTCCTCTGCACACCAGAGTATGCAGTTCCCTCGCACACCCTCACAGGGGCTGGAAGAGATGTGGACAGCGCTTGCAAATATTTAATCCACACCCTGGATGCTTTATCGCTACCCCAGTAAGTTATCAATCACTAAACCCAACACAGTGGCTGGATGACCGCAGCTTTAGCCATTACCCAACTTTTGAAAAGATGTTTTAGCTGGAAGCACCTCAGAAACAATATCAACAGCATCCTTTGATCTGTGAACTGCTTTCTACTCAAGTTAGAAGAGCCTTTGTTCTTATCTTGGAAGTGGGAAAGAACAGCTGACAACTCAAGGAAGGTTGTGCACAAACCCAGTAAACTCTAACACGATGCATAACAAAGTTACAGGGCAAGGAAACGAGAATTCCAGTCCTTCACAGTAACAGAAGTAAGGGATGGAGATCAGAGGGAGGACATAAAGGAGTTCCACAAATGGAACAGTATAAATATATCCAACGGTTCCAATACAGTAGGAAAACAACAGCAGCAGCAGCTTCAAAACAGCAAAGAGTTACTATGCCCTGAAAGTACATTCAACACCTTGTGCCTGCTGCTGTCCTCCCAAAAGCATCACCACAGCTACAGCTCGCTGTCAAACCCATCCATGGAGAAAATCCCAGACACTTAACACCCCGCAGCTGGGTTTTCTTTGTTCATTAAACAGAGGATGAACAGTTACCAGCTTCTAACAATGCCCATTTGAAAACATTTTCTCCACTGCTGACGCCTGCCTACTGACACAGAGCAGATCTCCGGGAAGCTGCAGACTCCTGCTCTTGGCAGAAGCACAACCATCACTCACAAGACTGGACTGCTACAGTAACACCCACCTGGGCTCATCACACACACACACACTGTGCTTTTTACAGTGCTTGTTCAGAATTATGTCCCCAGTCACTCATTCTCTTTACTGCTCGGAGAACAAAATCCTCAAGCCTCACAATTTAATCTACTATCAATGGAAGGAGTGGCAAGAGCTCCAAGTTCATTTGCAGTGGGGATCCACATCTGCACCCTTCCTGAGAGAGCTGAAGACAAAACAGCAGTCAAAAATGCCTTCCCAGCCCTACCCAGCACAAACAACAACAAACACATCCTCTGAGTGTGACTGGGTTTACCTATTTCCCCCACCATGTCAGTCAAATGTACAATCAAGGTAAAAAACCCCAAGCTTTTGGCATTAGATACACTTCACTCAATGGCAGAACAATTTGGAGATACTTTTCTTAAAATAAAAAAATAAATAAATAGCAGTGACAGGTCAGAACTTGTGCAACACAGACTTTTCTCTAGTACATGTACATTCATAGACACTGAAATACTTCTCCATGGATATAGTGCAAAGCTGCTGGCAGCAGGAAACCCCCAAACCTCAGGGCTCTCTGAAGCCATGGAGAGAAAACACACACAAACCCACCCTGTGCCGTTCTGTGGCATCCAGCTGCGAGGGCACCATCAGAGGGAGGATGAATTTGAAGAAGCAACAATAGTGGCAAAACAAGAGCTTGAACTCCAGAGCACATTGGGGTCTGCTTCCATCATCTCCAACACAGGTAACAGCCAGCACTGAATTGCTGCTGCTTCTCCTGACTTGCTGTCAATGACAGCAGGGAGCATCCAGAACCAGCTCTCCTGAGCCAAAACACAGCCTTTATTGCTCAAAAGCCAAAAAAACCACGAGGAGGACTTGAGTATTGGTTTGGGTGGGTTTTTGGTTTGTTTTTTTTTTTTTTGGAAAATGTGTTTAGCAGTCTCACTTGCTACTTGAGCAAAGGGAGAAAACAAAGGAGAGAAGCTGGTAAAATTTGCCCCTAAAGATAAAGAATAATAGAATTTGAAAAGTGCTCTTCTAACAGAAAAAACCTGTGTCTGACAGGACATGACCCAAAAAAAATTCAAAAATCACAACTTAGTAACTGTGTCAGTCCCTCATCTCCACTTTCTTCCTTGGTTCTTTTTCCTTTAATACACAGACATATATATAAGGGCAGCAAAAAGCAACTGACAGGCATTTTCATTCAAAGTAATGAATACAGAACACCAAGAAAGCTGAAGACCCTTCAGAGATGTGGGACATAAGAAGCAACAGAGCCTATGGTAGTCAGAAGGGGCAATTCTACCAAGGAATGACCAAGTTCCTGCTCCTTTGGAAGCCTTGGAAAAGCACCGGGCAATTCCAACCCCAAACCGCAGAGTTGCCACTATTGTTCCACTGTCAATTATTTTAAGACACACAGAGGCAAGCTACAATGCCCAAGAACACCTTTACCAACAGAGGAATTCTGAAGTAGCTGAAAAATGTCAACAATTTGCCTTAACAAGAAATGCTGAGCTCTGCTTTGATGCTTTTAGAAGTGCAGACCCGTGCAGAAGGTCTCAGAGTGCTGAGGGGAAGAAGCAGCCTTTGTTGTCATTTTGGAGTGATCACTCCTTCTAAACTTTAAAAACATTTTCCCACACAAAAAAGAGGTGTACTGAACCAAATTTAAGACAAGATGTAGCAGCTAAACTCAGTTGCCTCGAAGGTACTAGGGCAGTTCATTTGCATTGGCGTAGGTTAATTAAACTTTTGGTCAAAAGGACTGAAAACTGCAACAACTTCTACACTTTCCTCTGACCTCCTCTCCTTGTCCCAGTTTGGTGAAAAGTCTGACAGAAGGATGCTTCTTCTTTACAGAAAAAGAATGCAGCTGTTTCAAACACACACACACACACAAAGATGAGACTGGTTCTGCTCCCAGGTCCTTTGTTCCACGCGGTGCCTCCGGGGCCCTACGCAGAGCGCCAGGTCAGCCCGTTCTTGGCAGGCTCCAGGAAATTCTCAATCAAAGCCTCAATCAGCTTCTGGAGCTCTTCTTCCAGCACACTTCTGTCACTGCAGGAAAGAACAGGGCCAGGTCAGGGGGTTGGGAAACGTCCAAACATAAATAAACAGCAAGACCTGATGGGGGATGGACTTGCTCTGCTGGGTGTCCTACCCCACCAGGTGTAGAGACTCCAAACTGCCTGCTTTAACAAGCTCCTTTTCAGCAGGGATTATCATGGAATCACAGAATGGGTTGGGAAGGCAGGGACTTTTAAAGATGGTGCCCGGAGCCCTCTAGTGGCCTTTTACTTCTTTAATTCATTTCAGTTAATACTGCAATAATCCAGTGGGGAGGCCCTGGCACAAGTTGCCCAGAGCAGCTGTGGCTGCCCCACCCCTGAGAGTGTCCAAGGCCAGGCTGGAGCAGTGGAGGATGTCCCTGCCTGTGGCAGAGGGGTGGAATGAGATGGTCTTTAAGGTCCCTTCCAACACAGACCCTTCAATGATTCCATAGCACAAGAAGTTTTTGTTGCACAAAAACACATGGATTTTTCACCCCCCTTTTAAACTGGAAGAAGCTGAACTCCGGTGAAAAACATCGAGTTCCTCTCTGGTAGCTCAGAGTAACACAGCAGATTCCCAGAGGTAGTGGAAACCCAGCTGGCTGCAAAGACACCACCAGCAGCAGCACAACCTCAGAAGAGAAAAACGTGCAACACTCAGTGCCTTGGTCGGGTCGACAAGGTGAGGGTTGGTCACAGGTTGGACTCTGATCTCCGAGAGCTTCCCTAGCCTAAATAATTCTGTGATTTTGTCACCTGCTCCCGACTTAACTCTAAGTAAGTGGGGAATTGGGTTTGTTAAAGAAGCCCTTTCCTCTCTGTGTCCCTGCTGCGGGCAGGCAGAGGGCCGGGGCACCGACCTGTGCCCGGGCAGCGCGCACATCTCGGCGTAGTATTTGATCTTGGGCTCGGTGCCGCTGGTGCGCAGCGTGGCCACGCAGCCGTTCTGGAAGGTGAACGTGATCATCTGGCTGCTCTTGCTCACCGGCAGCACCTAGAAAACAGCAGCAGCCCCTTACTCCCACTGGAGCAGCACCTGGAAGTTTAGGAGTGGCAGGAGCATCAGGCTCAGTGAGCCAACAAAGGTCGCTGATCATTGTACCGGAATAACCACTGCATTACTCCACATCTGCCTCTTTCCCAGTGTATTCCCCTTCCGGTTCCTGCAGGCCCTCCTCTGCAAAACACCCCGTAACTCACCGACTTCTTGTTCAGCTGGCTGCTGTCATAGCCAGTGGTGATGTCTCGGACGTGTAAGATGTTGTAAATCCCACAGCATTTGGGATAAGACTGAGGGCCATCGAAGTTCCGCAGTCGCTCAAATATCCTTTTGATAGTGGGAGGATCATAGCACAGGAAATAGGAAGTCTTGGATATGTGATATCCATACCTACAAGCAGATTAATGTCTTCAGTTGCAAGATTCAGGTTTTGGCACATTTGGTACCCAGAAGATTGCGGAAGAAGGCTTAATTCTGACAAACAATCCTTGTTTCACTGCTGGGATTGCATCCATAGCTATTCTTCCCACCTGTAACCTTGCCCTGTTACAGATCCATTCTGGCAGTGAGAAGCCATTCCCTGTGTCCTGTCCCAAATCCCTTTCCAGCTCTCCTGGAGCCCCTTGTGGTATCTGCACTAGTGATGGGCTGTAAATTCATCCTACATCAATAAAACCCACAACAATTTCCAATAAGAAAACACCTGAAGGACACAAACATTTATTTATGTATGTATTTATATTTAAATAAATATTCCTTAGATCATTCCCAGCTTTAAAACAGTGGGGTAGAATATTCCGATGAATAACACCACTCACATTTCATAAACATCAACAAGTTTCTGTGCCAGGGTCAGGTTCTGGCCCTGCAGGTAAGTTGCCATTTCAGCAATGACCACAGCTGCACTCACTCCATCCTTGTCCAGCACTGATGTGCCACACATGAAGCCTAGGAAGAAAAAAAGATTGTGGAACAACAACCTGACAGATTATTTACACTGACTTACTTGACTGAAGTTTTAACCTTTGATCCCGTAGAGGAAAATTGGCCAGTACATGGAAGCTGCTTTATTGCTGCATATGCAGGAGGAATCTAATTAACTTGGGGGTTTATAGGGCTGGAAAGATAAGCACAACACCAGAATCAGAAAGTCAGGTAATTTATTATGGGAGCTGGCAAGTCATCTTGATGAGAGCAAAACACCAATGCTATTAACTACTAGGATAAAGTACTTTGTGTTTTATTTCATAACTAAGATCAGTCCTTCCTATTTACACTCCCCCCCTCAGCTCTCAATAGCTTAAAGGGATATCAGCACTCATACCAATAGACTCCTCAAATGCAAAGAGAACTTCTTTTCCATTATCTATGAGATTTTTCACTCTGCTTCCAATCCATTTAAAACCAGGGAGTGTTTCCTAAAACAGGAGGAAAAAAAAAAGAGTGCTTAAAATACATATTTTCGACTTAGTTTCAACTTAAAGAAAAAAGTAGTGCCACTGTTGCCTTCACTTCAAACAAACAAACAAACAAACAAAAAACCCACCAATCAAAGAAAATATAACTATGTATTTTGAATTTTAGGGTCAATGGGAAAGACTGCTGCAGAGTCAAAACACTAAGGCTTAAGGATGTTCTTCTAATTTTCTTTTTTAAGCGATTTCCTTAAATTCAAATCTAATTAATTGACAAGCAGAATAGGAACAGTAAAGAAGCATCAGACAAGTCACATCTTCAGTTAAGATGTTGAGTCCAAGGCCAAGAGCCACTGGATAGCATTTTCCTAGCAGATACTACTCAACTAGGACACGAGTACCAAACCAAGGAAGAAGCCTGTCAGGGACTGCGCTGCTCTGAGACCGCATCAGATCATCTGTGATGCTCATCAGATGAGACACAGTTACTCTGGAGGAAAAGCTACAGAAATATAAAAGCAACACTTTTAGATGCTGGGAGGGGAAGAGTACTGTTCTGGGGATTTTTTACATAAATCATGCAAAGGCAGTCAGAAGCTTAGAAGCAGTTTTTCTTGAAGAGAAGGAAGTTACAAATAAAAAGGAGGGAGAGCTTTTAGAGAAGGCCAAGAGGTTCTGTAAATTCCTGGCTTCTCTTTTTCTTTCAGTCAAGCATGTCCTTTTCCAATTAAAGAAAAAACAACAGTATTTAAAGAGAACCAAATCCACTACAAGGAACTGACATCTACCCTGATTAGGCTTACCCAGCCAGTCACTCAAAATGCTTTTCAGAGTTGCTTTTAATTCTCAATTCCTCATTGTTTGGAAAAATATTTCTTCCTACTGCACATGGATTTAATTAAGACATGGATAAACAAGGCTCTTTGTATGTTTGTGCTAGGATTTCAGGCACTTCCCTCTCTTCTGGCTAACATCCAACAGAAAACAGATTTAATTTGGATGCAGGAACTAAGCTTCAGTCTGGGGGGAGCATCCCCAGTAACTTTTTTAGCATATTCTCAAAGTGGCATTAAAGATCTGAACACAAGTGTTCCTCTGCCTGCCCCTGCCTCAAGTAAACCCAAATTCAAAAGCCACTGGCACTGGGCACCTGAAGGGCCATTGTGCAACCTCCAAGTGCTCATTACAAACCCATGAACACTTGTAGTGAACTCTCAGACTGCACAAACCTCCTTTCTCTCTCACAGAACAATTTCCCTCTAGGGAGATAACAACAGCTAAGGTATTCCTGTTATCAGAACTCAGGTGTCCATTTGTGTCCCTGAGCTTTGCCCACACTGACCTCCCAGTCTGAGAACACTGAGGAGACTGAAATCAGGCTTACCTGGGTGAAAGAATGCTCTCTTCAAGCGGGCATCCCTCAACACTCCAGCCAGAAGCCTGGAAGTCCCCTGGCCTACTTTCCATCCTGTAAGGTGGGGGCTCAGATGGAGACAACAGCACGTAACCCCACTCACCTCAAAGTGAAATCCTTCTTTAAGTGCAATTGCCCTCAAAATCTTGGAGGAGACCGTGGTTGCCAGCATGTAAACATTCCTCACGTCGGCATCTTGGGAGCAGTTCTCCTTCCAGCGGGAAAACATCCACCAGCCAAACAAGGCTGCCAGCTCATTGCCCGTGAACACCTTCCAGCAGCCACTGTGAGGAGAGGCAGGGTGAGGGCTAGGGGACAGGAATTCCACTGGCACTGAACACCAGGAGAGGAATCCCACTGTCACTGAACACTAGAGAGGCAGGGTGAGGGCTGGGGGACAGGAATCCCAATGTCACTGAACACTGGAGACAGGGTGAGGGCTCTCCTGGGAGCACCACTCGGGAGACAGGAATTCCGCAGGCACTGAACACTGGGATGTGAGCACAGCACTGACAAGCTGCTCTAGGCAAAGCCACCGTACCAACAGGATTGCACACTTCTCCCATCTCAAGGATTTATGTGCCCAGAGCGTTCTGCCAGCAAGGAAGGACACTCCTCACTGGCAGCTCTGGCACAGCTCAGGCTGTTGAGTACCCAGCAGCAGGAGAGCAGCCTAGAACTGACCCATGCAGAGCAGCCTATGCAATCTGTACACTGCAGTCAGGCAGGGCCTGCACAGCTTTTACTTACACACCATCAGAACTGGGGCCTGCTAGTGGGAGAAAAATAACTGCTATTCAATATGAACAGGCAGGGGAAAACAAAGGATTAAAAATATTTTTAAAAAAAACCCCAACCAAACAAAAAAACAGAACACTCCATCAAAAAAGCCCATGACAACTGCCAAGGAAGGTTTGCCTGACATAAATGAAAAAACCGCAGTAAACAACAAGATTTTACCATCTTTAGTAACCACTGAGTCTGCAGCTGAGCTTTATTTGGCCATCTCCTATTACACCACTAAGTACTTAATCTACTCTTTGCTGAGTGAACTGGTTTAAAACACATTTGGAGCTATATCAAAAGATAAAACTAGAAGAAAAAACATCCATATACCTAAGGAAAAAGAGTGGATTGAAGGCCTGTGCCTGGCAACCATTTGGGGACATTCTGTGACTCTCACCACCTTTTCTGCAGGAGGGCACAAAGAAGGGTCCCATCACTTACTTTTCCTGCTGTTCTGCCACTGCCAGTCGATCTGCATCTGGATCAGTGGCCACTACTACTCTTGCATCTTCTTTCTCTGCAAGCCTCAGCGACAGCTCCTGTAGGAGAAGAAGGAAAGGGCAAAAAAACCCCCCCAAACATAAGAGTAAATAAACCCACAGTCTTCCTACTTACACCTAACACCCAGTGAAGAAAAATCCCCCATGGACTGCCTGCTGTATTAATACAGCTGAAAGCAGGTTCTCCCTGTTTTCTTCCTCAATTTTTCCCCCACTGAAATCTGATGAAGAAAAAAGCCAAAATACCAGCACAGATTCTCCTTCTTCAGGATTTGGGCACTTGACAGTAGAGAAGTCTGGATCTGGATCTTTTTGTTCCGGTACTGGAATGGGGGGCTGAAATCCAAAGGCTTTGAAAGCCAACTGGACGTAGTCATGTCCAACTCCATGGAAAGAGGTATGGACAAACTTCAAACTGGTCTGCATGTTCAGCTCCCTGAGGAGAAAACAGAACTTCAGTAAGATTTCAGCTATTTAACAAGACTACTTTCATGAGGGAAAGCAAACTAAACTGCAAGTTCCCTTGTGTACTACTCTGCTGATTTCCACATTAATTTCAAAGGAAGGAGGGAAACTGCTTATTCTGCACTAGAAATTACTAGGTTAAAGCTTCTTTTAGAAAATGTAATGCTTACCTTCTGCTGAAACAGATCAAAGTCTCCCAAGAATAAACTGCTGATTTCTACATCAAACTCAAGCTCTTCCACCACCTTAAAATGTTATTCCAGATCTGCTTCATGTCATCCATCCTCCTCCTTTTATTCTCATCTTTTGCCCCACCTAACTTTTAGACTGAATGTATTTTATGCACATGCACCTCACTTCTACTCTGAATTTCTGCATTTTATTCAGAACTCTCAGAGCATATTCACTTGTATTAAATGGTTTCCAGCAGCTTAACTCCCAAAGGCAACTGATCTATTCTCAACCAAATGGTTTAATCCTAAGGATGGTCAGTGACCCTTGAGTTTAATGACACCTCAGAGAACACAGTGAAGTCTCTCTGCAATCAGTTTTTCCACATGCAGCCCACAGCTTACTTAAAAACATGACTCAGGTACCTTGTGCTTTATACAATACCTGTGATAGCAGATCTTTGTCAGATCATCCATGTAGCTGTCACAAATTTTCTTCAGAGGATCCTGCCTGAGGGGACTGGTGTCCACCAGATTCTCATTCCAGGAGCCACTCCATGGTTCAACACACTCTTCTATACATTTTATAATTTCCTTATCATGAGGAGAGGTGATCTGTGCTCCATTTTCCCAATAAACCTGGTCAAAGTCGAAGGAAAACAAGACCGTTCATATACAAAGATTATTAACCAGGTAAATTCTTTTAGCTATAGGATTCCACCTACTTTCTGCCTAAGTGATACAGAAAAGTCAGCACCTGACTGGTTTGATTCTCAAGACATTTGGAACCATTCAACATGAACCTGTGAGTTCCCAAACGAAGTTGTGATAAATGGAGCTTACACAGCAACACAACCTGTTTTCACAAAATTTAACTGGTATTTAACCATTATGCCTGAAATACCAGGATGTGAGAAACCAAAACTGGGCACTTCTATCTGGGAGTGCTCTGCAAACTCTAACAGTAGAAAAACATCACCTTCTCCAAGGCTGGCATTCCTTTTGAAAATGGAGTACAACTTGGTTTTGAATCCAAAGCAAAGCAGATAAGCCCTGTGCCAAGGTCCTTGTTTTTCCACAGCTGAACAACTGTAATCTCTCAGCTGGAAACACTCCCTGGAGTGGAAACACCATATCTAACCCTCAACTATGAAAAAAGTCTTTGTTAAAGATTTAGAGGCCAGTTTTCCCACAGTCTGTTGCCAACAGCATGGCTGAGCTCACAGCGACTCTGAGACTCTGCTCAGATATCTGCACTGCCTCTTGTTTCTCAGTGTCAGTGCCCTCTGGGTTTGTCACCTTCAGTTAAAACTGTCCAAAACCTTCAGATGCCACTGAAATTCACACAGGAAATTGTCAAAGATGAAACAGCTCTTGGGAAAGTCTAGGAAACAAACCAGCATCCTGGCAAAAGTAAACTGCTGTGTACCAGAAGGCAAACATAAGATTGCTTCTCGACAAACGAAGCACCTGGGAAATTGATGTGGCTCCTTTCCTTACTCATTGCTCCAGCTAAGCAGAAACAAAGGCTGGTGAAGAACTTTACAACTTGTTCCAGGGAAGACAAGAGCAGTTCAATCACACCCCAGAGTTCTCTCTGGGCATGGCAGGACTGCCTTTCCTCACATTGCTGTCACCCACTGACCTGCCACAATGCTCAGCTAAAGTTGAGAGTTTAGTTCAGGTTCTTATCAAATTGAGGAAAAAAATACTCAGTTGAAACATTGCACTTGCTATTGTGGATGGTTTTATTGTCCCAAGCTTTCAAAGTGAAGCCACCCACTCCTCTTCAATCCCCAGAAAACAACACAATGCTACTGTGTTCTATTAATCCACTCTTAAATCATTCCCATCTTCAGCACAGTCCCCTGCTGTGTGCATGAACTCACCTCAGTTCTGGCTTAGTTTTAAACTGAGTTTTAAGCCTCAGCAGTGAACACACAAATTGCTGGAGCATTCCTTCATCTGTTGATTAGACTCTACAGAATGTTACTACAGATTTAAGCTCAAGACACGCCAACTGTGCGGTCTTATGTTCTCATCACAGACGAGTGTGTCAGGTTATAGAGGGATGAATTATCTACGTAACTTGTCCTTCTAATGGACACAGACAGAAAAGGCTTTTTCACCATGAGGGTGGGGAGGCCCTGGCACAGGTTGCCCCATCCCAGAGGGTTTCAAGGCCAGGCTGGACAGGGCTTGGAGCAACCTGGGATAGTGGGAGGTGCCCCTGCCATGGCAGGAAATTGGACGAGTTTAAAAGCCTTTTCCAACACAAAGCACCCTGTGGTCCCCTGACAGGCCAGGAGCAGGCAGGGAGTGCTGGAAAGCAGCTGGCAGGGCCGTGCCCGGCTGCCACCGAGGCCTCACCTTGTAGCCATTGTCCTCCTTGCGGTTGTGGGACGCTGTGATCATCACCCCAGCCACTGCTCCCAGCTGCTGCACGGCGTAGGGCTGCAAGAACATAGACAGCGCTCACACACACTGCATCACTGGGACAGCTGTGCACCAGCATCCCACAGAGGGGGCTTTTAACCCTGAAAACTGCATATGTGAACACCTCTCACTGGCTCCTGCAGCCAGCAGAAGAAAGTTGGTTCTAATTCTTCTCCATAAAAAAACCATTCTTTTTATCAATTACAAAAATGCAATCCTTAACTGGCCATTTAAAGAAAGCCTACACTCAGATTACAGGAGCACTGGGAAACAGGCCAAAAAACACACAAAAAGGCTTGCTGAAAAATAAATTATGGGTCCTCCAGGCATTCCAGGCCTCCCCTCAAACCAAGATCCATAGAACACACACCATACTAGAAGAGCTTATGGAATACAAGCAAGGATTTAAAGCCATGCAAGGAAAAGCTGCTGTGACTAGAGGAGTATTTTTGACATATTAAAAGCAGAGGCACTGAGGAATTCGGCAGTATCCTTGTTAAAACCTCCTTGAAGAGCCAAGCATACCAAGCAGCCCCTGTTTTTGTTAAATAACAGAACTTAAGAAAATTGCTAGTGCTCCTTTTCAGAAAATTCCAATGCTCCCTTAACTTGTTGTGGTGTGCAACAATATGGATGAGAAGGTGACTCACCACAAAGGGGGTTGGGACATAGGTGGAGAAGAAGTACACGAGCACATCTTTTGCCAGCAGGACTGCTGCAGTGAGCTTTGCAAGCCTACCAACAGGAAAGAGAAAATATTCAGTCACTCCAGCTCCCCAGGGCAGCCCAACAGCCAGATGGAATTCCCGTCACCTCCAGACACATGTTTCTTAAAGCACTCTGCTGCTTAGAGTGGTGCCCTGCAAATGGCACAGACAGGGTAAGAGTCTTCAGCCTGCAGAATCTGAGCCAGCACCTTCAGCTGCTGCCTGAACAGTGCAAGGCACTTCAGTCCCTCACCCAAACAAAGCAGATAACCCACAAAATGATACAGAACCCCCTGGCAGAACACTCATCCTTTGCTCAAGGACAGAAACAGCTTCCCACCAAGTCTGAAGTACCAGACGTCTGCAACAGCAGGTTTGGAAAGGGATTGGGTATCCCACACAAAGCTCGTTTGCCAGCCCAGCTCAGCAGCTCCAGACAGTGTCCAGGAAGCAGATCTATTCCTAAAATATATTTCTGCAAAGCAGCACTCCTTATTCCAGAAAGTTTAGAAACAGGAACAATGCCCATAGTTCTAAATCTTGCTTTGTTATCAACTTGCCCTTTCCTTTCAAGCACCGGGGAAGTTCATTCTCTTCCAGGTAACTGGTATCCAAGTTCTTGTGCACTCAGGTTCCCACAGCTCAGGAGATAAAGGGAAGTCAAAACAGATGAGATATTAAATGGTGTAAGTTCACCTTGCTCCCTTTGTCCTCACAGACAAGCATTAATACTGACTTCCTTCTCTCCATCACCAGCAACCCAAGTTTCACTGAATCAGAATTTCACAACAGCACCTGTCAAATGTCACCTGAAACCATCTGGAAGAGTTTGAGAGCTCAGCTTGGAGTTGAAGCCACAAAATTCTGCTTGGTTTACACCAGCTTAATTACAGGACACAGCAGGATGACTTCTGTCCCCCTGGGCCCTGCTGCCCACACAGTGCTGGAAAAGCACTCTGCTCCCACTGGAAGCACTCTTTTGGAGGATTTCAGTTTGATTTTAGCACTGCTGTGAGGGTGCATTATCCCAAGGGGACAGGAGAAACACGTAGTGGGGAACTGAGATGCTACCCAGACACGTGAAATAACTGTGCTACCATTAATTCTGAATGCCAGGCTTTGTGCGGCAAAAAGGGAACATCACTCTTACCCTTCCCCATTTTTTGACTGGGCCTAACCCACAAGGTCTGGGGGTCCAAACCCCAAGCAACACGCATGCCCAGGCCCAGGGGAGAGGCATTCAGGGGAAAGGAGAGACAGTCACTGGATTCTGTGCCCTATTACACATACCAGGGACTTGTTCACCCCTAAAACATCAAATAATACAAGATTTTACAGAAAAAAAACCCCACCTGTTAGTTACAACCAAAGCTACAACAAACTACTTCACCTAAATACAAATGAGCTACTGGGTTGGCTTTCTTGCACAGCATGCCATTGCAACACGTGTTTTGCTCCCCAGTGACAAGGGAGTAAGATACCTTAAAGAGTTTCAGGAAGGAGTGTTCTCCCCTTCTCCTTGCAAAGAGCACAATTTGCCAATGCTGGAAGGCTACATTTTAAGCATTCCAGGTAAAATCCCCTCAAAGTGCAAATACACTGGGTTACTTCAGGCAGCAGGTGGAATTGTTCTCCCCCAGACAACCTTAAATCAGGTGTGAAATACCAGAGAGAAGACAGTGTTAAAAGAGCATTAATATTGAGGGATTTTCCAGCTGAATGGTTATGCTCTGGATTCACCTGCATATTCAAATTAGTCCCCAGGCACATTAAGCCTAATGTTCTTGTGCATTTAATATGTAAATGCTCTGGTGGAGTAAGCAGCCCTACACTCCTTGTTTGCTGGCACAAAGGTACCACAAAGGATTTAGTCCCAGCCTCTCCTCATTACTATTCCAATGGACTAAGGGAAAGGAAAGTGTGCCCAGTTCATCACAAACAAAAAGTGCTGATAGGACAGAACACATTTAAAGCCACAATTTCATTTCTAGTCTTGCAAATGTAATCAATACTCATACTTCTTACTGCTGCAGTTGCTGGTGACCTGACCTCGTGTATCATATCCGACAACAAAGCCTCTCTGCTTAAAGTCTGAGAAGTTCCTCTCAAGATACTTGTAGATCCCCTGGAGGAAAAAAAAAAGAAAAAAGAAGAATTAGCTGGACTGCAGCACACACAAACATTAAAGGTCATCTTTCACACAAGATGGATGATGTCAGTAGGCAAAACACATCAATAACAATATCCACAAAAGCAGCAGTGTTTTTCTCCCCTCGTGTTCACTGAAAGAAAGCAGGTAACCAGAGAGACTGCTGTGGGAAATAAAAGTGAGTAGGACAAAAACAAACCCTCAAGAAGCAAACACTCATTCTCAATCCATACTGCGTTTCATTTATTCAAGTCATCTTCTCAAGACTGAATTAAGAGGAGCCCGTATTTCAGAAGTCCATCCCCTCAGGCAATATAACACGTGCCAGCCTACTCTTCATTCAGTCTCTGCCCACAGTGTAAGTCAGACATTTTCAACGTTGTTTCCAAAGTGTTAATCCTAAATTTGCCTTAAAATCAGGGAATGGTCTGGGTACAAAGATCAGCTTGCACTCCAGTTTCATCTCCATTAATTTCTCAGCCAGAATCTCTGAAGATGCACCACAGAAAGAGCCCACAATGGATCAGCAGTTTTCAATAAAAAGACGGAAGTGCTGTTGTTAATGGAAGTTTCCAGAGGCTGCAGCTCCCCACACCAGACAACACAGCACAGCCAACTTAACAGAGCCATGCTGACCCTATAAATGGTGCCCCTCACAGGGGTACAGGTCACCTTTTGATGGGAGTGGGGGCGTTTCTGTACCAGAACGGAACAGATTTTCCTCCCAGCCAGTATTTAGGGCAATCCTTCAGGATGTTTTTATCTTAATCTGACTGGGTATGTGGAAAGCCAACCTGACTCCCACCCTGAAATCCAGCCAGGATCCCTTTCTCTTAAATGGCTTTGGCCCTTTAGAATCACAGATGGCTAAGGCTGGGAAAGGCCTCTGAGAACAAGCCCAAGCAGGCACTCCAAGGATGTGCTCCAAAGCATGACCTGCTGGATACTGGCACCTCTTTGGAGAACCCTCTCAGCTGCAGACATTGAGGGATTTACAGAGAGAGAGGGTAGAGTTATTGTGAAAACAAATATAGCTCCACAAGTGGTGTGGCAGGTCTGGAGGCTCTGCCGTGGCAGGATCACTGCTGAAGTCACCCTCACGCTCAACCCAAAACACAGAAAGTGTTCACCCTGCCCTGACAGCTGCCAAGAACTTCCATTCACAGCTGCACAGAGCAAAGAGAATAGGAAAAACTCTTCAGTTAGATGTGAACAACCTGAATAACATCTAAAGATATGAACGGCAGAGTTCTTATAACAGATCCCTTATCTAGGCTAAGATTTTGTATGAAGAAAAACAGCAAAGTCTTTACTTTCTGCTATAAAGCAGTTTGCTTAAAATTAGTCCCTTAAGCTCAGCCAGACTTCACAGCTCAAGGTAACTCAGTCCTACTGGACTTACTTGCTATCCCAACACCTTTATGAAAACTACAGGAAATAAAAGTCAACCAATAAATGCCACTGAAGAAGCGAATGCAGAGCCTCTCCACTGTCTAAACCCCCATGTGACCATCTTCTTCCAGATGTCCAAGGGCAGTTAGGAATTCTAGCACCTCTGGGGTTAAGTCCTCTCTTGAAAAAGCTCCTCAATTTAAAGAATTCCTATTCCCCTGTAACAAGACTCAGGTTTTTACAGTACTCCTAATTGCTATTAAATTTCTACCACTTATAAACCCAGATGCATCTCCTGGTGATAATTAACAGCTCATTAGCAGGTGTCAGCACACAACTGTATCAGCCCCTCAGTTCTAAGCCAAAACTCTCCTAAAAAGTTCTAAGTCCAAAACGTGACTGAGGGAGGACAATTACCTTTCCTACTGTCTGGTGCAAAATCCACTAAACAGAACAAGTCTACATCTACAGCATGTCCAGTCCCTCATGCTCAAGTTCAAAAGAGAAGTGAGGGAACAGTGATGATATCAAGAATAAGACTGAAAGACTTTTGGCAGTTGCAATCCAGAGAGGTAGCAACAGGTTTATAAAGTGCAACATTTAAATTTTTCATCTTTTACCTTTAGCTTTGCTTTTTAAGCAGCAGGAAACTCCTTGATTGTTTTGTCACCATGGAGATCAGTGACAGATTTCTTTCCCACTAATAAAAGCACCTGGACATGCATCAAAGTAGGACAAAAGCCAGGGAACTGGGGCTTTACATGGAGTTTACGTACCTGCAATTCTCAGCAAAGTCTCCACAGCCACTGCTGAATATCCTGTACCTTCCTGACTTCTGATCTGAGTTCTCATAATATCAATATAATCAAATCACATGAAGAAAGCTCAAATTAAGGACACAGAAAACATGTGCAAATTCA
Organism: Hirundo rustica; assembly: GCF_015227805.2. NCBI lineage: Eukaryota > Metazoa > Chordata > Aves > Passeriformes > Hirundinidae > Hirundo > Hirundo rustica. Next base: position 195,849 of record NC_053451.1, read on the forward strand.
CTACAGCCTATTTTAACTGAAGGAAGTGTCAATTACACTCAAGTCTGCTATTTGACTGGGAATTTAGTCCTGTCCCAGGTAAGGACAAATCCAGAGAGCCAGGGCTGCCCATGCTCCGAGCCGGTTCAGCAGAACTGTTCCTGCCCTCAGCTTCAGAAACAAGAGTGCTCAAAACAAAGATTACATCTGCTGCAGTTTACTTCAGAAACAAGTTCCAATCCACTTCCCAGAGGCTGCTTTCCCCAGCTCGATACACAGCTTTAATAAACAACTAAAAATAGCAGCTGTGCAGAGGAGCAGATGCACACACCCCCGGTTTGTAACTCTCAAAAACCAGCCATGCCCATGAAACTGAGCTTGCCAACACATTCCCTGCTGAGCAGAAGAGTTTTCCCTTCGTGCCAGGAGCGTGGCTGAGCCAGCAGACCCACGCTGGGTCACACTCCACCAGCCTGAACCACAAAGGGAGTGGGCAAGGGCCAGCACCTCCAAACACAAGAGCAGGGAAATGACTCCCAGAAACCCCCTCTGCCTCCAAGAAAAGTGGGCTTGCTCCAAGCAGCTCAGCTGCTTTCAACAGCTCCACCACTGGCAACCAAACACTGACTTTTAAACCTCCTTTTCTCAATTCTCTTCAGTCTGCTCCCACTGCATCCAGAGTCCAGTCGGACCTGTTCATGCCATAACAGCATTTCTGGCAGAGGAGGCTGGCACACCTCAGGAACCAGGAAGGATCAGAAGAGCAGAAGTGAAGGAAACATCATTCCAGGATGTGTGCAGCTTAGAGGCCAGACACCCAAAGGTGTCTTTTTGTTAGACCCAAGAAGATACTGCAGAGCAAAACTGTCAGAGAAGGCTGGGTTTCAAACCAACACTTCAACACCAAACCTCTATAAACAGCACTGGAATTTGGCCTCTCCACAAGAGTGTGGGCTCCAGTTGTACAACTCAGACAACAATGTCAAACATCTTAGCAGAGTCCCAGCTGTCCCAAGTTTTAAGCACATCCCTCCATCCTAGGCCAACAGAAAGCATTATTTCAGTCACATGTCATGAGGGAGGTTAGAGCATCAGCCTGCAAAGAGAAACCAGCTAAAAAGTTTAAGAGCACAGTATTAAATGAGAGGTCTTACCAACCCTTGCTAAACCATGTAATCAAACACCTTTGATCATACAGCTGAAGCTCCAGTTCTACAAGAAGTAGCTATCAAAAGAGGTACGATTCAGTGGTTTTGTCAAAAGATACATTTTAAAGATTTATCCAAGTACTAGAGTTCCAAATATATCAGCTCATTCTATTTTCAATAGTGAAGGCATAAAATAGAGGTGGGCATAAAAGCTATTTAAGTACATTTATTATACTCAGTCCATACATACTCACACCTTGTGCTACAAACAAAAAGGAAGGCTTGTTTGGTCAGGGCTTTACTTTTTCGGTCCAAATAATTTTTGTTTTCTTTTTGGCAAATACTCCAAGATCTTACGGCAGCTCGTAAGATTTCCAGCTGCAGGGCTGTGTAACAGACTAACCACTGGCCAAATTCCAGCCCAGCCAAACCCCTCCAAGCCGCTTCACTTCCTCTGAGCACTGAGCCCTTCACGCTGGCACCCAGCCGCTGAGCGGCCGCAGCGTGCGGGCTCCGGGATCTCAGCAGGATGCGGCTCCCGCCCGCTCCCCGCGGGCTCCGAGCCTCTCCCAGGGCCCTGCCCAGCTCACCTGAGTGGACTGGATGACCGTGAGGTCGTTGATGTAGCAGAAGCCCGCTCCCATGGCCGAGCGCAGCCCGGCCGTGCCGAAGGTCAGCCGGCAGCACAGGCGGTCCCGCAGCTCCTTGTGCTTCCCGCTCTGCAGCAAGCTCTCAATCTGCTCCTTTGTTTTCTGGTTCTGCAAAGAGAAGGTGAACGTCTCCCTTTAGTGCTTGAAATCAGGAGCTGAACTGCACGTGCTCATCAGTTTTAAATAACTCCTCGAGCAAATTCCTCCTAGCCTATAAAACGTGTGTGCATCGGCCTCCATCCCAGCTCATTTCTCTCACATTCTTCCCACCTTAGCCTTATTAACAAAAGATTCATGAGCTCTTGCTGCCAATGACATGGTGATGTGGTTGTCTGGTCACTAAGACACCTTCCAGCTCCTCTTCCTGATACTTTGGAACGGGTTTTTCCAGGGCAGATAACACAATTCAACTCCCCATCTTTGCTGCTGGAAGGCAGGCAAAAATCCAAACTTCAAAGCAGCATTTCCTTCCTCTCCACCCACAGGAAACAGGCACAGTAAAATTGTGGAAATCCCAGGACGGTTTGGGTTGAAAGGGACCTCAGAACACCCCATTCCACCCCACCCTTGCGCTGGACCAGGTTCCTAAGCTCCCTCCAGCAGTGCACAAGGTGTTTTGCAGCAGGCTGGATTCTTACCCAGACCGATCCCCCTGTTCAGCCAGGATTTTCCTAAATCTGCACCACCATCACAGCTGAGAACCTACAAGTGCACAAACTGGACATTGCACACCTCTACCATTTGTTCCTCATAGTTATCCAATTAATACTGAGTTAATTTGGCCACCAAGAAAGTCGGCCTGCCTGCTGACACCCAGTTTGGACAAGGCACTTCCCAGATCCTACACACGGGAGAGAAGGAGTAAGAGCCAGTGGTCCCACAGCTGAAAGGAACAGTGACTGCAGAGGTGTAAAACACAGCCCTGGTGGCACAAGTGCTTCTCTAAAGTGGTGTTGCTTCAAGCAGGGTCCCAAGGAAGGGTTAAAAAAGGCAGATGGAATCTGCAGGACGGGGTGAAGCACCCCTGACATTTAAAATAGAGGTCAGCCAGCTCCAGCAGCACTGGGAAACATGCTCCACACAGACAGGGGGAGGTTCATCAGGAGGACTGGCAAAATGCTGGGAAAAGCACAAAGATCGGAGCTGTGTACACTCACTGGGAGAAAAAATAATCAATAAAACGCATTGAAAAAGCTGAAATTATTTCTGCAGCTTGATAACAGACCCTGAACACTATACATGTGAACTTCAAATAACTCTTTTTTTTTTTCCTGTGTGCTCTAAAACAAAAGGCAAGCCATTATTGTCCAGGCTCCTGGATGGCCTGGCAACCAAAGCAAGACATCGCCCACTGCACAGCTAAATACAGGCCTAGAAAGAAACCAAAACAATGGGGCACAATAGATATTAAACTGCAAAAGTGAAAGCTTCTGTTTCAGCTGTTCATGGGCAGCCAACCAGAAAACAAATGACTGATGTGAAAAGAGGTCTAAGGCAAGAGTATTGAAAACCTCATTTCACACTACCATAGTGCATGGCTGTGCTTTAAAATACAGTTATTAAACTACACAGCATCCTCTACAGCTTTTTAGGACACAATGCATTGCTTCCCTGCAGAAAGAGAATAGAAATTACACATTCCATACTTCACGGAGCTTCACAAAACTGAGGCAATACTCAAGCAATAGTACAAACACTTATTTCAAAAACTGATTAACAAGCATTTTTGACTGAAGCTACTTAATTTCCTAAGGATAAAAATGAGTTGGCCAAAGCAGCATCAGAATAACATTTTAATTTGCTCAGGTCATGCTCACTTAAGCTGAAGTTGCAGAAAATAAAGGAGGAGAAAAAAGTTACAAGTGAAAATCTCCAAGCTTTTTACACACAACCTGCAACCCTTGGGCTAACAAAGTGGGCAATCTACAGGAGTGGCTGTAAATCCGCAAGTGCTGATGATCTGTCTCACACTCTGGGTTCTAATGCTATTGAATGGATAAGCCTGACCCCCAGACAGCCTTGATCCCAGCCTGGCACCATCCTTCCTGCTTCCCATGCTTTCCAGCTTGCCCTTTTCCCCCAAAGCTGGAGCTTCACGCCCGATGGCGCAGCTTAGCCTCTTGCAACAGCCAGCCTGGCTCTGAGCACCATCTGCCACCCTGACCTGGGAATTCCAGAACAGCTTCCACTGCTGACACTTCACCCCACTGCAAACCCTGAAAAAAAGCAGGGGGTTTTGCTCGCTTGCTTGGCAGTTATAAAATCAAGTCTTACATCTGAAGCTCCTGCGATGGTTCATCTTCCCAAGATGCAAAAAATCTCTAAGTTCCTTACTGATTTTAGACTAGTGTTTGAATGATTAATATCCTAAAAAAAAAACCCAACAAAAACCTGATACAAATCTGCCTACAGCTTCCTGTCTTCCGCAGAAACAAACTGGGCTGTTTGAGACAAAAAATAGTTCAGCCCTCAAAAAAAGCAATGCTCTAAGACATCCCTGCATCCTACTGGCTCTAACAAAGCAATTCAAATTCTCAGGAGTGAAGGGCACAGACATGGTAGGTTTTCACCTGGAGGCAAGCAGTACATGGATGCTGATGATACAAAACCAGCCTTTACCTCAATGCCCAAACGTGCCAAATCTCTGCACTGCTGGCCAACCAGCCTTCCTGGGACCACACTGCTACTGGTTTTCCAAGGGTTATTCATTGATGGAGAATGCTTTGCATTTGGCTATGGAATATCCACTGACTCCAAACTCCCTTGTTACTTGATAAATGTCTGCTAGACATAAATATTTATTCCTCTAGCATTCTTAACAACACCAGGAACCAAAAAAATCCCATCGCTTTTATATATTCTCGCTCTGAAAAAGAACAAACCACCACCCAAAAACCCAAATTCACACCTTCAAACCACACCATCAGCACCAAAACCTCTATAGAAAACTCCACACATTTATTTTATCATCCTCCTAAAACACTAAGGAAACTTGATAATATATGTATAAATAAACACATGAAACCTCTAACAGACCCATACATGCATACAATAAATCCACAATATCTAATATAACTGTGTATATAATAAATAAATGATACTGACACTTACCTAACACCTCCACATTCTCTATGGTGCCTGTACAGCACACACCTCTAAATATTTAGCACACAGAGCACAGCCTATAAAGGCCAGGCCAAGGCCACAATCAAGAGGCAAAAGCCACCACCTCCCCAGCTCCTGCTGGAAAAGGCTCCTGCCCACGGCCAGCTGCACAAGGAGGTGGCAGATAAGGTGACAGTGGCCCTGGGAGAGGCTCCTGCTACCTGAACACACCCTCTTGGGGCAGAAAAGTGATGGGAGGACAGGGCTCTGGTTGGTGTTTGGGCTAGGGATGGGTGAACTGGCACTACCACAGGGAATCCTTGTTCCTTCCTGCAGCTTCCCCAACCTGGGTTGTCCCTGAGTGGCAGCTCTGCCCTCACGTAATTCCCAGTCCTGCAGCACCCACCAACACCACGGGAGTGCCCTCAGGCACTTACCCCACCAGTTCAAGATGTAAATTTGTGTGGCCCCCTAATTTTCCAGTATCTTTGAGGCCATGGATATGTGGGGAGCAGAGAAGGACCAGAGGCCAGGCAATGCCTTCCCATGCCATCCCAAGCAGCCTGCCCCCAGATCCATCCATCTCAAGCTCAGGGAGCAGGGCTTGGCATTACTGCCAGGCTGTGAGGAAAATGAGACTGCCAGAACCTTGTCTTCAGTACTTCGCCTTCCCTGTCACAAAGAAATGGAAATCAGAAACATTTGGGACAGAGACAGACAGGCTGCTGCGTGGGTGACAGACTGAACATTGTTCTGTGCTCGCATAAACACCAGTTAAAAAATATTAATTATTTTTCCTCTAAAGTTATTACACTAACATTTATATATATGCACACATATATATAAAACAACTATTTGTAAGAAGTCACTGCCAGAATCAGAACTCTGGGGTCACAACCTGCAGGAGACTCTGCAACACACTTCAGAAAGGTTTGAAGTATTAATAAACAAAAAAAAACCAACAACACAACCTTCAGCTTTCCATATACTCTACACAGTTGCCTGCTGAGGCAGAATCGCACTCTTCTGTGGCTCATCAGGAGTCAACATTTGGAACAAGGGGAGAGTTAAAGACAAGAGCATTAACTGAGTATTTCTCACGGATCTTCCACACCCAATCATGTTAATCACGTGTACTTACCACTAGAGTTAGGTTTCAAAGCAAATACCCTGTCAAAATAACTGGCAATTTACTACCCACAGCAATTGTTTTGTTGCTTTGCACACTCTTTGCACTCGTAGCTTAAAGAAGGGGGAAAGGATCTCAAGTTGGTTAAGTTTCAGTGAATTTTTCTGTGGCCTTCATTTTCCCGATGTTATTCTTAGAAATTCACTTAGAAGTTTTAATAAGCAAAAACACTGCAAATCAAATGACTGGAGCAAGTTACTGGTCTCAAATTATCAAGCCCATTTCCTCCTGGAAAGCATCTCAAAAGCCACAAAAATTAGAAGAACACCCAGGGACACTCCAAAAGCACCCCAAAACCACCTTATGAGCAAGGAGGAACTCTCCACGCTACAGCTGAGACAATGATACTGAGCCCACGAATTAGTAAAATCAAGAGAGAATGCAGTGAGTAGCTCCTGGATAATGAATTCCAGCTTTCCCCCCCCCACCATGTGAAGTTCTAGCAGTGCCTCTAAGAGCCAAAGCTTCTCCCAGGTACCCCCAGCCAGGAGCAGCATGCGCACAAAGGCTGCTCTGAGCAGCTTTCCACACAAGCCAGGCTCCCTCGGGAGACTCGAGGCAGATGTGGAAGTAGAGCAGGAAAATTCAGAAGTGGATGAAAGGAAATTAAAGGGAGAAAGTGGAGAACAATGACTAATTGTTCACATACTTTACCAATGAGGATTGAACAAAAGGCACTGCCTCGTGCTTCCAAGCCTGGCTCAAAGACCAAAGCAGCAACTAGGGAGAGAGGATGGGGAGGGGGGAATGCCAAGAGCATTAATGAAGATGCAGAATGCCGGTGAGAAGGGGGGGAAAGCAGGATACTCATCCCACACCCATGGTTTTAGACGAGGCAAGGCAAGCGCGAACACCCAAACCACAAAGGACAGAGAGCACAACTCTGGTAATTAATTACAGCTAGCAATTTCCAATTAAGCTGGAGGACAAAAGCCTCCCACAGCTGGGAATGGAGTGCATAGATTTTTCCTTGATCAGAGGCAACAAAAATGCCTGCAGCTCAGGAAGCTGGGGGTGGGAAGGGGGGGGGGGTCAAGATGGATAAGCAGCACTTCCTCGGTTTGTGGTGAAATATGAGGGAACTGACCAACAATCCCTGCTCATGCCATGTTTCCTGGTTTCTCCTTGCCTTCCCCTCCCACAACACCTTCACCTGGTTTGTTAGCACCTTTCCTGAATGATCCCTGGCCCCAGCAAGCAGCCCCTGGTCCTCCTTCTCCTCCAGGTGATTTTAGGTTGTCAGATTTCCCAGGAGCTCTCTGGGGAACCTCTCCAAGTAGTTCTGAATTCTCTAAGTTCAAGCAGCTTTATAGGAAAGGTGATGTTTGTCACCTAGGGAAGCAAGGGCAAACAGGTACACTCACACTCACTGACCCTGCAGTTTCCATTTTACCCGTTAATTACAGCCCAAGAAAGAGCTCTAGAAATGGGGACATCTCACTGTTGCCAGTTTAAACCTGAATTTTTTCCCCCCAGTGGAAGTTCTCTTACCTTACACACATTTTTAGGAAAGACAAAACCACAAAAGCCTATGCTTCAAAACACTAACAAGACGTTATTAAAAAAAATATTTACTGGAGTCCAGCCCGGGTTATCAAATGTGTTATCAGGAATGCTATTTCCTTCCTCCACTCCTTCCCTCCCCCAGGCCACTATTCCCGGATATTTTCGCAGCAGCAGCTCTGAGTGCAGAAGGTGCAGATGGCACCTGTTAATTTCTGCAAAGCTGGGAGGAGACACCATGTTTCCAAGCAGGAGAAGGCTCATCTCAGAGCCATCAGGTGGCATTTCCCTGCAGCTCTCCTGCTTTGATCCTGACAGGATGAAATTAAAGAGGAAGCAGTACTGGCGGGGTCCTAGCTAATAAAAATAAAAGCAAAAGGAGTTCAGGAGAGAGAAACAAAAAATAAAGGAAAAAGCAGTCAGAAGCCTAAACCACTGATGTTCTTGTAGATTACGCTCCCCCATCATCAAGGTATTTTTTTAAAGCACAGGCCATGCATGATGCCTGGACAAACCAGCTGCAAAAAAAACCCTCAAAAAATCCAAAGTAACCCTTCTGACAACAGGACAAGCAAAATACCCTCCAATATCACACTGTTATCATGGGTTTGGGTGGCTTAATCCAATTAACCAAGCCTGCAGTGCTCTTGATACCGTGTTGGTGCTGAAAAGAAAACGGGAATGCTGGAACCTGGCTGTTTCTTTCCTGGGGAGGGGTTAAATTCATGCAGCTGAGAAAAACAGACTCATGCTGCATTTTAATGAGCTACAATCCAGCCATCCCTCCTGCCAGCTGACCGCTAAGGAGGGAGCAGGTGGGGTGGGCACAGTGATCCAGGTGCCAGGATGGCACCCTCCATCCACCCATCCCCCACCCCTGCGGTGCTCCAGGTGCCAGGATGGCACCCTCCATCCAGCCTCCACCCCAGCCATGCTCCAGGTGCCAGGATGGCACCGTCCATCCATCCATCCCCGCACAGGTGAGCGCCGGGCGGGCACAGCCGCACCTTCCCCGCACAGCTGAGGGCCCCTCGGGCACACCCGGAGCGCCTGCCGGGGCCAGGCCCGCGTTCCCAGCGGCAGGGAGGGAGAGGGGAGCAGGGGCTCGGGGCGGAGGGGACGAAGGTGCCGCGCCCGACGTCGCACGGGCTGCGCCGGGGGGAATGGCCGCCGCCCGCCCACCTTGTCCCAGCTCAGCCACTGCCACACCGCCTTGTCCAGCTGCGCGTCCCCGGTGCTGCGGGCCACCAGCACGTTGGAGTTCACGTCCCCGGGAGCTCCGCAGTCGCCCATGGTCGCGAGGAGGAGGAAGAGGATGAAGACGGAGACGGCGCCGCTTCTTCACTTCGCCACGCCCGCCGCCGCACCGCGCATCGCCCGGGAGGGAAGAAGAGGCGGAGGAGGGCGAGGGACGCCTGAGGGCTCCCGCGGGGCCGGTTTTTATCCGCGCCCGGCGCCGCCAGCGGCGATTAACGGAGAGACACCGCCCCCGCCGCCTCCTCCGCCTCCTCCGAGCCACCGGGCCCGCCCCGAGCCACCGCCCCGCCCCTCCCCTCCGTGGGACATGACGGGAAATGTAGTCCTCGGGGTGAGGAAGGACAGGGCCGGCAGGTAGGGAGAAACTACAATTCCCAGCAGCCGTCGCGGCGCGCCGTCGCCTCAGGGAGCGGGGCCGGTCGGGGGGGCCGGGGGTTCGCGTCTCGCCTCCTCCGCGATGTGAAAAACAATAAAACAATGTCCCGTGTGTCCCCTACTCCCCACTAACGGGCACTCTCCGCGTCCTGCGGCATGGATCCGAGGGAAAGCTACAAGCCTTCGCCGTTCTGCCCCTCGGGCTGCCCACAGCAGCATACGGTCTCTCCGAGAGGGTAATGGATACGGCGCTGCCCTGGGGAATGAGCGGCTTGCTTAGAAGCGTTTCCAGATGGCAATTCCAAAGCCATTAGGAGGAGAATCATCCTCCTCCCCTGGCTGCATCAGCTCTAATTGGATTGCCTGGCCCTGAGCAGCAGGCCCGGAGCGACCACATCCTGCTGAGTATCCTCATCCTGCTGAGCATCCTCATCCGACAGAACATCCCACCCCAAAGAGCATCCTCACTCCACAGAGCATCCTCAATCCCACACAGCATCCCAATCCCGCAGAGCATCCCCACCCTACCCGACATGTGCGCAGACGTTGCCATAGTGACAGCAGGCACTGCAGAGGGATGGAATCATGGAATCACAGATGGATTTGAAAAAGGGTTGAAAAAGACCTTAAATTTCATTTCATTCCCACCTCCTGCCATGGGCCAGGACACCTTCCACTATCCCGGTTTGTTCTAAGCCCGGTTCAACCTGGCCTTGGGCACTGCCAGGGATCCAGGGGCAGCCACAGCTTCTCTGGGCACCCTGTGCCAGGGCCTGCCCACCCTCACAGCCAGGAATTCCTCCCCAATATCCCATCCAACGCTGCCCTCTGGCAGTGGGAAACCATTCCCTGGGTCCTGTCCCTCCACATCCCTTCTCCCAAGGCCCCTTCCAGCTCTTCTGGAGCCCCTTTAGACCCTGGAAGGGGCTCTGAACTCTCCCTGGAGCCTTCTCCTCTCCAGTTGAGCACCCCCAGCTCTCCCAGCCCTGGCTCCAGAGCAGAGGGGCTCCAGCCCTGCAGCAGCTCCATGGCTCCAGCAGCTCTGTGTCCCTCCTGTGCTGGGACTCCAGGGCTGGGGCAGCTCTGCAGGCGGGGTTGGGAAGCTTTGGGAAGATGGGCAGAGGCTGTGGGAGTGCTACACAGGAGGTGTTCAGGGCACCCAACAGGACAGTGTTGAAAACTATACATAGAGAGGGGAATCGTAAGAAAGTTTGGCTCACACATGAACAAACCCTCTGGTCCAGAGGTCTGGCTGGGTGTGGGGAGATAAACCTTTTGATTGGTCTATTACAGTGAATTACTGATTGAAGTCAACAGAAGATAAAGGAAAGGAGGAAGTAGGTTACCAGGGGTGAGGGCAACCCCAAGTCCTCTTCTCTCCCTGTTTGTGATACAGAGAAGAAGAGCCTGGACACTGATAAAGTGAGGAAATGGGATGTAATCATTCCTTCTGGTACATCTGGCAGCATCTGCAGCAGCACTGATGCCATCCTGAGACCTGAAATCTGATGAGAACCACATCCCTGGCACTTTTCGCCAGAGCTCAGTGCTTTGCATGCTTTTGCTACTCTTATCTCCTCCTTTGTGTTTTGTTTTCAAGGAGAGAAGGCCAGAGCCCAGGATAATAGGAGCCTATAAAGCCTTGGGTTTTTCCCAAAACTGGATGAAAGATAGGAGAATTATCCTATTCTCTGATGTCAGCGCTCCTCTATGATTATTCCTCTGGAGAACAAAATAGTCTCATGGAGGATAAAAGTTATTTCTTTACAGGAGTAACTGCAGCATAGAGTTTGATACTTCCCAGGATCTCACCAGTGCATCCCACATTGGGAAGTGATGATTAGTTCCCAGCTGCTTCCCTGTGAGAAAGCTTTGGATATCTAGCTCCAAGGCACCCCGTGGCAGATGCCAGGCAGCCTGAGCAGCACTAGAGCAGGGCAATCATGGAAAAAGATAATGGTGATGCAGCTTAGAAGGCGCTGATGGAGATTTCCTGTGTTGGCCTGGAGAAAACACTGACCTCGTGGGAGATGACAACTAAGTCCAGTGTATCTGAGAAGTAATCAGCCTGCAAAAGAATTTTTAAAGCTGATTATCTTGCTCCAGGAAAGTTAAACCCAGTCCCATCTGCTGGCATGACTGGAGTGTGCAGAGGCCCAGCACAGCAGGGCTCTCCCAGACGCTCTGGGGGGATCGTAGGGCGTCCCCACACTCTCTGCCTGCCAGCACAAACATCTCTTTTCATCTGCTGCTAGCAACAAAATTTCCAGTCCTCACGCTGGTGGAAAAAAAAGCCAGAACACAGGCAATTAATCTGCGAGTGAAGGAAAGCCAAGGTTTCCATGTTTTCACCCTCACGCATCGTTTCGCCCGATTGAGGCGCAGCACGCGCAGAGCAAAGTGAGCAGCAGCAAACAGCCCGGGGACCAAAAGCCAGGGAGAGGCCGGGCTGCCAGCCATGGACAGGAGCCAGGCTGGGAGGAGAAGGGCAGCCAGGCTGCTGGCAGCCGCCAGCTCGTGTGCTGGGAGCTGCCAGGGCCAGCAGGGACCGTGGCAGGGCTCGGCAGGAGGGAATGGCTTCTCCCGAGCCAAAGGGAGCGTGAGCGCCCACCCGGGACCGTGGCACCGTGCAGACATTGCTCCTGCAGCCAGGGACAGCCCTGCTCTCCGCCTGCAGGCAGGAAACCCAACACATCTGGCACATCTGGGACAGACCAATTCCAGTCCCAGCCCTGCCATGGACAGGGACACCTCCCACCATCCCAGGTTGCTCAGGGCCCCATCCAGCCTGGCCTTGGACACTTCCAGGGATCCAGGAGCAGCCACAGATGCCCTGGACAGAGAATTTCCTCCTAATCTCTAATCTAAGTCAATTCTCTGTCAATTTGAGCCAGACTTGTCCTGGAACTCCAGGCCCTTGTAAAAAGTCTCTCTTTCTTGTAGGTTCCCTTCGGGTACTGGCAGGTCACAATTACGTCACCCTGGAGCTTCTCTAGTCTGGGCTAAACAATCTCAATTCCCTCAGCCTTCCCTCACAGCAGAGGGGCTCCATCCCTCTGATCATCCTGGTGCCTCCTCTGGACTCTGCAGCAGCTCCAGGTCCTGCTGCTGCTGACCCAGGGCTGTGGCAGCTCTGCAGGTGGGCTCTCACCTGAGCTCATGGACCGAGGAGCAGAATCCCTCCTGCCCTGCTGCCCACACTGGGGGATCAGCCCAGAGGAAGGGCTAAGGCACATACCAGAATTAAAAACATCTGTCCCATCCCGTTAGCATCCTCAGGGATCTGGTTCCACAGCCCAAATCCTCGTGCACAACAAACGGGATCAGCCCCACGATCTCACAGCTGCCGGGAGCCTGGTGAGGAACCCAGTCGGAGCAGCGTTTCCATGGCAATTTGCACAGTTTATTCCACATCGTGTACAAACAGCCCGGAGCTCCCACAACATTCCAGGTTGCTTTTCCACTCCCACTATCTGCAGAGAGCAGGGGTTGTGTGGGATGACCCCAGTGTGTGCCTGCAGCTGGTGGCTGAGCCTCACGGCACTGTGCAAGCCCTGGCTCTGGGGCACAATTTTTGGTTTATTATTTATAATAAACCTGAGCACTCTGTCTGTTCTCCCGGGCCTCTCGGGTTACCTGGTAATGACACAGCGACTCCCAGCTTTCCCCTCCCTCCCAGAGCCGCAGATTGTCAGGAGGGCAGTGGGGCGCTCCAGGCAGGCAGCAAGGACATCCCTGGCAAGCTGTCACCGCAGGGCAGGGGCACGGGTGCCTTTTTGGGCTGGAATGCCGGGTTCTAAGTAGATCCATGGTCACAGCAGGAGAAGGGCTTTGTCCTGGAGGAGTGCAGGAGCTCCGCAGGCTGAGCATGGGCACAGAGCACAGCCTGGCAGGTGGGAAGGATGCAACAGGGACTAGTGGCATTAGGAAATGATTTGGAAGTTCTGCAACTGCCCCTGGCTCAATGCTTCATGATGTCAGCTTTGGGAAGGCCTGATCCCTCACCCTCTGGCACTGGCAGCACACTCCTTTGCTTCCCCAGGAGCATGACACTCTAAATATGCTTTAAAAGTGGTTTGTAACGTGCAGCTCAGAGCCACTGGAAATACCTCTGCTCTAGTCCCAAAGGGAGGGCAGGAGCAGCTTCCTTCACCATTCCTGGATTCCCAAGATTTTTGGATTCCCAAACTCAACTTTCCCCATCGTGACCCCTCTGTCCCTCAGGCTGCACAGCAGCATTGGTGATGTGAGCTTGGCTCAGCGCTGCTGAGGGGAGAGCAGCTCCTCCCTGGCCCCTCCCCGCAGAACGCAGCACTCCCACAGAGCACTGACAGCTCTCCTGGACGAGCAGCTCCCCTGGAACACAGCTTCCCACGGCTCAGTCAGGCCGTGCCACCCATTCCAAACCAGTATGACCTCAGGCAGCCCGTGCTGGCAGCTCAGCTTTCACCGATCCCGTCGCTCTCTCACCCTGAGCCGCTATCATTTCACCTCAGGCATTCCTTATCGAAATGCCCAGCATCAAAGCAGTCCCAGGAGCCTGTTCCCGCTGCTCCAACAATCCAACCCTTGATCCGCTAAGCCAAGGTCAGCCCCAACTTCCCACACATTTTGATATCCTTTTCCAAGTACCAGACACCGTCTCACCCGTGATCCATGGCTGCGTGCCAATAAAAAAAAAAAAAAAGTGTTAAATAAATTAGCCTCCCAGGAGCCTCATGTTTTTTTCCTCGGTGCATTGCTTAAAACGCAAATGTAATCAGCTACCATTTGCTCAGCTGGATTTAGGGATTCAGCCAAGACCGGCACACTCCCAGCTCTTCTCTCTGTGTTCTGAGAGCATCTCCTTGCTGCTAACAAAAGCTTTGTGACTGTGACCCAGGAATCATCTGCTCCCGGGGCTGCAGTCCAGGGAGTGAGGCCAGAACCCATCGGCCCCGAGGAAGAATCTCTGAGCTCTGGGATAAGCATCTAAATAGCTGCGAAATCCTTCCCCTGGCTCCTGAAGCAAACCCATTTCAGGAGGCTCCCAAATCCATCCTTCCCTCATATATCCCTGTTTCTGTATTCCTCGGAGCAGCCCGGCACAGTCCACTGCCAGGCTGGAGTCGTGGGTGCCATGGGGACACGCAAACAGCCCGGAACCTCGGATCCCATGGACACCCAGCCAGGCTGCAGCCGTGGGAGCCGTGGGGACAAGGACAGCCAGACAGGCGCCAGGGGTCCCGTGGGTACAAGTCCCTGCTCTCGCCCCGGGGGTGCAGGAGTGTCCTGAGCATGTGACACCTGGACCCTGAGGCAGCTGCCACAAGGTGGCACTGGCATCTTGTCACCCAGCCTGGTGGCATCAGGCTCGCGACTCGAGTGGGGGCACCCGGGGCGTCCCCCCAGCCCTGCCCTGCCACGGGCTCTGGTCCGAATTTACCGGCAGGGACGGATGGACGGTGGAGCTGCCAATGGATCGCAGATCGGGTGGGTAACCATTGCTGCAGAAGCTGTGTCTTGCAGGAGGGATTTTTCACCCTCAGAACCTTCAGGATTAGGGGAGAGCAGCGTTTATGGTTTTTTTCCAAATTTTTACGACGTGCTATCCTTCTGCAGGGTTTTCCCCCTTGGCTCACAGCATCAGAAGAGATTCTGGAGTCACCAGATTCATCCCTTTCTCCCAAAAATGGGAAAAGCAAGAATTCCATGGCACTGGGGGGATTTGGGGGTACCACGCTCACCATCCAGCCCCCGCCCCATCGCAGGGTCCCATGTCCCGGCCCGGGCTGCTCCATGGCTCATCCCACTGGAGGGGCTGGTGTCAGAGGAGGACAAACCCGGGAAGGAGGAGGAAAAAGGATCAGCGTGTGTCTCTGTGTCTCTGTCCCCACCTGGCCCGATTCCCCTGATTTATTTGCAGATAACAGGTTTATTTTCCTTTCCCAGCGCTGCAGGTGCAAGATAAACAGAGCGAAGCCTCTCGAGCTACTTCCCGCTTGGGCCAGGTGCCGGAGGACACCTGCACCCCAGAAAGCCCTGCCTGGCTCAGGAATCCCAGGGGGATCAGCCCCAAAATGGGCTTTCCAGAACCCCCTGCTCCAGGTTTTGTGCCCAAGCCAAGGGCATGGCAAATCAGGAATTGGTTGCTAAGCTGCTGCCGCCCCGGTGCCTCCGGTGCCAAGGTTTCCAGCCCTACCCCAAACACGCTCACATCCACTATTCTTTTTTGGATTAGGGTTTGGCGTCACTGTTTGGGCTCAGGATTGCAACTCTGTTTAACCTTGGAATGCAGGCGGAAAGGCCCCTATGGGCCAGCTAATCTAGCTGCAATTAAAGACATTCATTATGCCATTACGAACAGGTTAAGACGTGCGAGACACTGGGTCACTGGCGCTGCCCCACAGCCTGTTTTGAAGGACAGGGACATTTACTGTCCTGGACACTGGCCACCCCACAGGCCAGGTCCAAACCCAGCCAGCTTAATAGCGGATTCAAAGCCAAGGAGCCCAGCAGGACCCAAGAACATCCCCTTCCCGTCCACCGCTGCGCCCTCACCCCATGGAAAACACATTTGGGACCTGCAGTACAAAAGGCCAAAGCTACAGCTGACAGCAGGAAGGAAGCAGGAAAGACTCCGGCATCGCCATCCGGAGCCCGGAGAGACTTTAGGAGATGCTTGGAGCCACACGCCTCCGGACAGGCTCGGGCCACACTCACAGCGTGCCCAGGGCTCCAGCAGCCAGGGCTCCAGCAGCGCTGCCCAGACAGCAACGGGGACAAAGCAGCATCCTCCTGGGAATGCAGGGACAAAGCATCCCTCAGGGAATGTGGGGACAAAGCATCCCTCTGGGAATGCAGGGCTCGCTCAGTCCTGGGGAATTTGTCCCATCCTAGGGGCTGTGATGCCACCGAAGGGCTGCTCTTGAATGCACCTTGGCAGCACACAGGCAGCAGGTTGAGCCCTTTCAGCATCCCCTGGGCTCTGGCACAGAGCGGTGCCCCACGGGTTGCCCCAAACACCAACCTTGCTCAGAGGAGAAGCAAACACAAGTCCCCTGGAACCCACCACCTCCTTTAATTCCCTGCCAGAAAAGCAGGGCCTAGCCCAGCTCAAACATTACAGGGCTTCAGCACCACAGAAACCCGTGAATCGCTGTCACAGCTGCTGGGAGCCCAGGGAGGTCAAGACCAGCTGATCTGAGTAGGGAAATGGGGAAATATTCTCCTTGAAGACTCCTGCCAGTCCCCGCAGGCCACGGTGGGAGAGAAGCTGCCCCTGCCATCCCCATGCCCATGGGAGCCGAGGTGGGTCTGTGGGACCAGGACCCGCTTGCAGGTCACATTCTTCCAGCTCTTGCCAGCCAGGGCATCCCAGCACTGCTCACACCAGGACTGAGCTCCACCACGGTGGGGGTTCCCAGCAGCTTTGGGGGGTTCTCAGCAGCTTTGGGGGGTTCTCAGCAGCTTTGGGAGGTTCTCAGCAGCTTTAGGGGGTTCCCAGCAGCACCGTCCCATCCCACAGCGAGCGGGATGCGCACAGCAAGGTGACCCCAAGCCCGGTGGCTCCCCGGGGGCAAGGCGTGGGCCAGGCTCAGATCATGGAGACCCTGTTCTTGATGTAGACGTGGTAGGGGTCGCTGCGCTTGTCCACCTTGCGGGAGCGGGTGTACCCCAGGATGAGGCTGCCCACGGTGGCGGCGAAGAGCGTCATGACGAACAGGATGTACATGTAGGCGTTGTCGTTGCGGCCGGCGTGGCCGGCACGGCTGCCGTGCTCGGCCTCCACAGTGCCGGCCGAGGGCTCGCCGGGGCAGGAGATGGCCCCATGCAGCGTCTGGTTCAGGGCGTTCAGCACCGCCCGCAGGCTTTGGTGCCAACTCTCTGTCTGGTTGTTCTTGTCCATGTTGTCCGCAGGCTGCAGGGAAGGACAGGGAGACTCAGAAGAGGCTGCCCTCACAGTGGAGGTGTTACCGGGACCTGACAATGACCCCAGACTGGTACTCAAAGCACCTCCTCTACCACAGGGCAGGGTGGCCAAACCCTTGGCATTCCCAGCAGCCTTCTCCCTGAATTTCAGTCCTTCCACAGAGGGAATAAAGCTCCCGGGGTTCTGGGGCAGCTGCTTGCCTCAGGCCTGGGGACAGTGGGGGGACACAGTTGTGCTGAGGGACCAGGAGGGCTGGCTTCAAAGTCTGCATTCCCCAGGGATGTGTGGCGATGGTGGGCACATATCCTGCACCCCTGCAGGGTGCAGAGCTGGCACAGCCCTCTGCAAATCACTGCAGACCCATCTTGAGGGGTTACTGCCCTAAACCTCCCTGGGGATTTCCTGACCCTTTGGGTGCCAGACCCCCTCTGATCTGCCATCCCTGCTTTGGCATGCTGCCCTTCTGCCAGCCCCCCTGGCATCTTCACAACTTGCTGGGGTCCCAAAGCAGGCATGGCCAGGAAGAGACACTGGGACACAGGCCCTGACATGTGCCGTGCTTTGGGACACACCAGTCTCACAAACCACCGTAGTTCCCCCAGGTATCCAGCCTGTCCTCCACCAGCTCCTGAGCACCCCTTGCCTGCTGCACCAGCAGCTTTACTCCCTGCAAAGGCAGCTGATCCCCCTACCAAACGGGTGACCCTTAACTCGGGGTGCACCTCCCAGGATGAGACCCCAGCTGCAAGGAGGAGGAGGAGGAGGAAGAGGAGGAGGTGGAAGGGGCTGAGCAGCCACGAGCCCACAGGGATGAGGTCGGATCTGGCAGCCTTCCTGACTTAAAAAAAGTAGGCTGAATTTGGGAGGTTTAGGGCAAGATCTGGGTTTACCCCAGGAGGGGACCCACAGATGGGGTACGACTTGGGGGGACCCACCTTAGGGGGAGTGCAAGGATGGGGAGAGGAGGGGAGGACAGGGCTTGGGAAGGGGACCCCGCACTCACCTCGTGTGCCCTCCCTGCCTGCGCTGCTGCCAGGCTGAGCCGGGACTGAGCATCGCTGCCGCCGGGGAGGGATGCCGGCCGGGCTGGGAGCGCCGCCAGCCTCCTCCCCTTCCCGGGGCAGAGCCACCTGCCACAGCCACCCAGCCCCGCCGCGGGCCACCGGCCTGTCCCCAGCGCCACGGGTGCTGCCACGGTCCCTCGGCCCGGCCGGACAGCGGGGGCTTTATGGGGCGGGGGAGCGGGGCTCTGCGCTTCCCCCGGCACACGCTGCCGGTCACGCTTTCCTGTCCCTCCTCGTCCGGCATCGCTGGCCCCGAGCCCGAGCCCTGGCACAGAGCCTGCCTGGGCATGTTCCTCCTGCTCACCATTCCCTCCCGGAGCTCAGCCCGCTCCATGAAATGGGATTTCCGCCCCTTCCAGCCCCAATGGGCACCCACGGGTGGCTCACAGGGAGCTGCCGGGTGCTGTGCAGCAGCAGAGAAACGCCAAAGCTTGTGGGGCAGGGAGAAGGTCCAGAACAGAAGTGAGGGGCAGTGGGGGTCAGGTCTTGCTCTGAGCAGGGTGTGGGTACTTCAGCCTCACCCCCGAAAAAACCTGTCCATTAAATCAGCTCATGATGCTGCAGCTGAGACAGCGATTTCAGCAGTGCTGACAGCAACGCCTCCTCCAGCACCACAGACCCAGTGGGAGCAGGTCTCCATCACCCAGACAGGATGCTGTGTGGTCCCACAGGATCCACAACAGCCGTGGCTTCTCTCCTTGTGAATCCCGACCCCCTTCCCTCCTCCTCCTTTTCCACTGCATCCGCAGTGCTCCAATGCCTTTTAACTACCGTTTACAGCCATCTTCCACCTTCCCTGATGCCAGGATCTTTGCCACGTGAGGATTTCCCTGGGCTCAGGGTGAGAAGTTGTCATTGATAAAGTCTTGGGGTAAATAAATGAGAAAAGGATCAGCAGACCAAGTTCCCAGCAACTCTCTTTGTATATAAAATCTGCCTCTTTTTACCCATCAGCAAGGGAAGGATGCTCGATTCACATGAATTCACATGAATACATGAATTCATGTGAATTCATGAGCATTCACACAAGTCTTTAATTTTTTTGGGGCAAAAAGCAGAAAAACCCCACAAAAGCACCTGTTTGGGTACTTCCCCAGCAAGTGACGTGGGGATGTGGTACCCACGGAGGACTCAGCCGAGGGACGGAGACTCACAGGGCTGGAGAGAACGGCCCCAGTGGACGTTTGGATGTTCAAGCAGCATTCTGAAACCCTGAGCCACTGTCCACTCACAGTCCACAGGCAAAGGCGCGAGAACTCGTCTCACGACAGAGACCCGGGGCCGCGCCGCGGCCTTGCCAAAACAGCCAGCTAAGGCACCACAACAATCCTAATCCCCGGGCTCTTTTGAAGAGACCAAAGTGCAGTCAAACACCTCTTGGAAGGAGTCGAGGAAGGGCTCGAGGACATGGTTGACGGCGACGTGCTGGCCCAGCTCGTGGCTCAGCGAAGTGACCCCCTTTCCCTCCAGCCCACAGGGAACAATGTGGTCGAACCAGGTGAGGTCGGTGCAGCAGTTCAGCGCCAGCCCGTGCGAGGTGATGTGGTTTCCGCAGTGCACACCTGCAGGGCCAAGAGCACCCAGCCGTCAGCACCGTCGCCAGGGTGAGCAGGGGCTCAAAACTGCGCTGCCCCTTCCTCCTGGACGCAAATCCCACCCCTGCATGCTCCCCTGCGCACACCCACCGTCCCCGGTGCCTACAGCTCCACGGCAGATTCCCGCAGCGCTCTGCCCCGCCTGACGCACGTGGAATCACAGGATGGGTTGGGTTGGGAGGTATCCCGTGGGCAGGGTCACCTCCCACTATCCCAGGTTGCTTCGAGCCCCGTCCAACCTGGCCTCGAGCGCTTCCAGGGATGGGGCAGCGACCGCTTTTCTGGCCAGCCTGTGACGGGGCCTCCCAAACCTCGCAGGGAAGAGTTTCTTCCTAATATCCCGTCTAACGCTGCTCTCTGGCAGTGGGAAGCCGTTCCCCCTTGTCCCCAGTCCCTCTCCGGCTCTCCCGGATCCCCTTTAGGCCCCGGCAAGGGGCTCCGAGCTCCCCCCGGAGCCTTCCGTTCCTCACGTGGACCCCCCCCAGCTCTCCCAGCCTGGCTCCGGACACGCGCACGCGCGCTCCCGGAGCCATCCCCGCTCACCGATGGCACAGAGTTTGCTGTCGCCCATCCAGACCCCGGTGAAGGGCGGCGGGAGGGCGCGGGCCGCGCCCAGCCCGAGGCGGCGGCAGAGCCGCAGCACCAGCGCCTCCAGCCCGGCCACGTAGGCGCGGAGCGGGAGGCGGCGGCGGCGCAGGTCGAGCACGGGGAAGGCGAGGAGCTGCCCGGGGCCGTGGAAGGTGATGTGCCCGCCGCGCCGCGCCGCCACCAGCGCCGCGCCCCGCGCCCGCAGCGCCGCGGCCGCCGCCGCGCCCGGCGCTCCCCGCAGCCCCCAGGCGTACACGGGCCGCGCCGGCTCGCTCAGCACCACGCTCTCGGCCGGCGGCCCCGGCGGCGCCCCCGGGCCCCGCGCCGCCCGCGCCGCCGCCACGCAGCGCTCCTGCACCCGCAGCGCCTCCGCGTACGGCACCGCGCCCAGCCGCAGCACCCGCACCGCCGGCCGCGACATGGCGACGGCGCCCGGGCCGCCGCCGGGAACACCGCCCGGGACACCGCCGGGGCCGCCGGGAGCCGCCGGGCGGGGCGAGAGCGCCGCGGCGAACCGGGCAGCGCCGGGGCGGCGGGCGGGGGACACGGGGACACGGGGACACGGGGACACGGGGATAGCCTGGGGCACTGAGACGGACAGCGGAGACCGGGATACGGCAAAGCGGCGGGGACGAAGACAGGGGCGGGGAAGGGGGAAGGAGGCGGGGTAGGAGCAAGAGGCGGGGATGGAAGTAGGAGGCGAAGACAGGGACAGGCGCTGTGATGTGGACGGGCAGCGGGGACGGGCTGCTGTGGGCATGGGGACAGGAGCGTGGCGACAGGGAGAAGCGGTGGGGATGAGACAGGGGGCACGGGGGCAGGATGGGGGACGGGCACAGACATGGTGAATGGGGACATGGAGGACAGGGGCGAGGGAACAGCAGGAGAGAGGATGGTGGTTTGGGGAGTGGGGAGCAGGGCCTGGGGACATGGGACATGGCCCAAGAGAGAATACCGGGGATGAGGCCTGCGGTGGGGATTGGAGACAGGGGATAGGAGACTGGGGACAGGGAGCTAGTGTCCAGGGACAGGGGTTAGAGATAGGGGACAGGGGATAAGGCATGGGGAGGAGGTCATGGGCCTGGGGGTGGCTGATAGGGCCAGGGCTGCAGGAGGAGCACAAGGAGGAGAGACAGGGCCCCTCTCACCATAGGGTGTGGGATGTGGAGCACTAGGGTGGGGGACAGGGTGAGGAGAGGATAGTGCAGTGGTGACAGGGGGGAACGGGCAGGGGGTGAGGGTAGGGAATGTGCTCGTGACATCCCAGTGCAGCTGGGCAATCACAGGCCTGCTCAAAGCAGACTAAAATTAGGACAGTTGTGGATGCTTCAACCCGGGAAGTGTTCCAGGCCAGGTTGGATAAGGCCTTGAGCAACCTGGTCTACTGGAAGGTGCCCCTGCCCGTGGCAGGGGGTGGAACTGGATGAGCTTTAAGTTTCCTTCCAACCCCTTAACTTTGCATGATTCTGTGCTAGCACTGCAAGGTTGTGAACAGTAAATAAAGTTCTTGTATTGCCAAGGTGCTGGTGAGAGCTGCAGTTCATCACCCTGGGACCGTGAAAATGTTCCCACCTCAGCTTTTTATTCCAAATGTAGAGAATAGACAAATCTGGTCGAACCGCTAATGAGTCAACCGTTAAAACCTGAGCAAACTGTTCCCAGCCTGCAGCCCTTCCAGCTTATCGACCGGGTTAAGCATGTGAAAGTATGTCCTGATTTCACAGAGCAATCGCGGTGTTACTGAACTCTTGCTTTTATCAGAAACGTACCTCGCTGGTAATTTGCCCTTTGTCGCCACAGGTAATTTGGCTGTCAGCTGACAAGGTCAACTTCTGTGTTATTGGCAAGGAAGGAAAGGTGTTTCCCCTTGTTAGGCCATTTTCTCAGTGAAAAGGAGAAAAAAGGGGGGAAAAATCCACCATAAACCTCAGCAGGAATGGAGCAGCACCCAACCTGAGGATCCCTCCTGGGGTGGGATCATCGCCTAAACCAGCTCCAGAAGAGCTGCTCCGGGTCTCTGCCTTGGCAGGAGAGACTCATATTTTGCACCAACAACGTGCGTGCAGTGAGTTATTTCCTTTTTTTCATGATTAAGCCCCCACTTCTTGCCTGGAGATCAAAGCCAAGGGCTCTTCCTTTCTGGCTGGCGGCGGCGCTGCCTGCGTAGGACGAGGCGAGTTGTGTGTCACAGGGCTGGGACCCTCGTAAACAACACGGCAGAGCAGCGTGGTGGCGTCACTGCCCCATTCACTGGCCACATCCTGCTTTTGAACCAGGGCGGAAATTCGTATGGAAGGGCGCCACGGATGGCTCACGTTTTATCCTTCTGGCAGGGCTGGGGTGCTTCTAAAGTGGGGTGGGCGGTTTATTGTCTCTGTGATACAGTCGTCCTCTGTCCTCTTGTACCTTCTCCTCTGGGTCCCTTAAACATTAGCAGCACCCCTGCAATCCTCACCAGTCCATTGGAGTGCAAAGCCTGATGGTTTTCTGTCAGGAGAGCCACCCTCGGGGAACTTTAGGGCTAATGCAAGTCAAGGCTTAATGGCAGGAAGAGGAGGGGACGGCAAAGGTGGTGGCTGTGAAACAGGTGCCTGGCAAGAGGGGCTGTCACAGCTCACAGTGAGCTACAGAGGCAAAGGGCAACATCTTGGCTTCAGTGAAGGCTGGGACAAAATTCCTGTTGAGTTTGGCAAGGCTGGCATGTCACTGAGAGGTGACAGAGCTGTGCTGGCATCAGGGGCAGAGCTGAGAGTGGAGTGCCGGCTCAGGCTGCCTCTGGCACCCCCAAGCACAGCAGCCCCCTCCCCACACTGCCACAAGCCTTTCAACAAAATCCCTTTATTATTCCCCGAGGAAATTGTACTCGAGGGCCATTTGCACGTACCAATGACACGAATTATTTGGCAGGTGCAGAAGTTCAGTGCATGGCCAGGAGCCACACAGGCTCAGGAGAAGCAGCCTATCCAGAAGGAGCATCCCTGACCGTGTTTCTGGAATCATGGCTGCCTGCCTCCTTTCTCCCACAGGGCTGGCAGGAGTGCAGAGATCAGACCCTCTGTGCCCCTCTCCCTGGTGGGGTTTGATCCTGGCTGGTCACCCCTGCTGATGTCCAGCCTCCGCTGATGGAGAGGCCTCCTGGCTCAGTGCAGGAGGTGGTGCTGGGAAGCCTTAAGCTGTGGTTTTGTTTCGACTTGATCCACTGACACCAGGTTCCCATGTGATACCTTGGGAGCATCAACCAAGCTCCCTACACAGATCACCAGCATCACTCAAATCCTACAAGCCCCAGCTGCCTTCTCAGGAAGGACAAAGGTTTTATTGCAGAACGCAATCCCCAGGAGCCTTGGGAGGGAATGGCTCGTGCTGAGACCCTGGCTCGTCCGGGCAGGATCTCGGTGGATGTGTCCCACGGGCAGGACTGCTCTGCCCCCACCCCACTCTGTTCATTGACTCAAAGAAGCACGTTTCCAGGGCTGTGCCAAAGGGGAAGAAAAACAAGGAAACGCACGTGTCAGGCTGTGCCACGGGCTGTGCCCCACGAGTGCATTAAGGAAGTACTTAAGGAAGCTCCTCGCTGGCCTGGGCAGATGGGTCAGAACGGGTGTTTCTGTGCTCATTGCACTTCTCTGGGAAGTTGTCATTTTTTGGCCCATCTTGGAGCCAATGTGGCAGGCTCCAAGCTCCTCCGAGCTTCCCGTGGCACCGGGAGCTGATGTTCCCCCTTGCGCAGCTCAGATGTATTGTTTGTCCTTCATCAACGCTGCTGAAGATGCTTCCACCTCCAGTTTGTCCCAGGCCAGACCCCCTGCCAGGGGTCACCCTGCCATCTGGACAACCAGCATGACTTCAGACCAGCCAGAAGCGCCTCTGCTGAGTTAAACACCCATCACAGCACTGCCTTTAAGAAAGATGCCCCCGAGAAGCTCAGTTCGGGGAGGGATGGCAGTTCTTCGGGAGCACCAGAGAAATGTCCAAGTGAGAGCCCACCTGCAGAGTTTCCCCAGCCCTGGGCCAGCAACACCAGGACCTGCAGCTGCTGGAGAGAGTCCAGAGGAGGGCACAGAGTTGCTCCAGCTCTGGAGCCAGGCTTGGAGAGCTGGGGGTGCTCACCTGAAGAGGAGAAGGCTCCAGGGAGAGCTCAGAGCCCCTGCCAGGGCCTTAAGGGGCTCCAAGGGATCCAAATGCCTTGTTACAAATCCCATGTAGAGCCCAGCCTCAAACTGTGCCAGGGTTACAAATCTCCAGGGCACTTCCACTCAGACTGAGGAGGTGAGGGCAGAGCTTGCTCACAGGGTTGTTCCGCTGCTCCGACACCAAGGAGCCAGCCCTGCTTGTCGCTGTGTCCTTCAGAAGCTTGGCTCTTTTGAAGTAACTGTGCCTTGTTGACTCTGCCTTTCACACCTCAGAGGAGCTGGCACTGAAACTTCAGGGTTGGCACAACAGAGGAAGAAAAAGAATGAAGCAAGCCCACATTAAGAGATCTCGAAATATTTCACCAAGGAGATCGGGAGCAACCTGGTCTCATGGAAGGTGTTCCTGCCCATGGCAGGGGAGTGGAACAAGATGGTCTTTAAGGCCCCTTCCAACCCAAACCCTTCTGTGGTTCTAATAACTTCTCCTTATGTCCAGTCTGAGCCTCCCTTGTTTCAGTTTATGCCCACATACCTCCCTTAGAGAATAAAGCAGGTGTGAGCGAGACCAGATCCGGATCCCACAGCATTTTAACACAGAGGAAAGAAATCCTCAGCTAGAGAATCCTTACCTCTTACACTCATTGGTACCCTTAAGCCAACCTGCAGTACCAACGCACACTGTGTGCCCTGAGGGGGAAAAGGGTAAGTACCAGGCATCTTAGCCCAGGTCAGGAAATCACCCAGAAAGTTCAAAGCGGGAAACTAAAGGAAGAAAAAACAAAAGATGAAAAGACACTTAAAACAACAAAGAGATGAGTAACGTATTTAAGACCTGCACACGCCTTCCGTAAACCAGACAGAAATGGCAAGCCAGGAATGTCACAGCACAAGAATAACTACAGGGAAATGAAGAAAAAGAGAGAACAAGAGTGTGAGAGAAGGCGCCTGGGACACAGGAGGAAGAGGATGTGGTTCATTTTGTTACCAGCAAAACAAACCCGATGCCAGCTGAGTAATGAATGCCATTGTGAGCCCTAGAGAAACACTCCAGCACAGGGCCACTGTGAGTTTATTTTAACACTTATTAAACCTGTCCAATTTCCTCCCGTGACCTTTGCCAGGTAAAAACTGCTGTGTTCAAGTGAGGATCTGCATCCGCTTGGAGTTCCCATGGAGTGAGTGACTTTGCCTAGGGCAAGGGACACTCCTGGTGAACGTGGGCATCATCGCTGCCCTCCCCAGCCAGAGGTTCTTCCTTGGGGCAAGAGCACAGTGGCTGCTGGGATCATGCAACCCTGCTCAACCAAACCCCAGATATTTGCTGATAATTGGGCTTTTTTCAGCTTGCTCAGCTCCTTCTGGCACCTCTTTTTAGAGGTGCTGGTGCAGACTGAGCAGGGGACATGAAGGGGAGTGGGACCAACTCTGCTCCTAAGGAACAAGTGACAGGACAAGAGAAAATGGCCTCCAGTTGTGCCAGAGGAGGTTTAGGTTGGATATTAGGGACAATTCCTTCATGGAAAGGGCTGTCCAGGTGAATGCCTCTCCCTGGAGGGATTTAAAGCCGTGTGGATGTGGCACTTGGGGACATGGGTCGGTGGTGGCCTTGGCAGTGCTGGAGGAACGATGCCTCTGGATGATCTTGGAGGGCTTTCCCACAGCTGTGATTCTGGGATTCCTCCTCCCACTCCACTGATACTTTTCGGCGGCACAAGGCCGGGGGGTGTCACACAGCCGTGCCCCTGTCCTGCTGCGGGCAGGAGCAGCCCTGGGGCCGTGCCCTGGACAAGCCGAGCGGTGACAGAGGTGACAGAAGTGACACAGCTCCCTGGCCCTTGCAGCGCCTGCCAGGCAAGCGTGGTGTCCAGCTGGCACCTGCTGTCTCGGACAGGGAACTGCACGAGCAGGGACGATTCCTTCGGGAACGTGCTGCCCGTGGCGGACACTCGAGCTGCCGCTGCTGTCCGGCCGCTCCCAAGCTCTGCGGAGTCGCTCACTCACGATTGGAGCGGGTCTGGTTTGGAATTGCTGCTTCTGCCTGTTACAGGATGGTTTACCCCAAATCTACTATGAAGTTATCTAATTATTTTACTTTATTTTACTTTACTTTACTTTACTTTACTTTACTTTACTTTACTTTATTTTATTTTATTTTATTTTATTTTATTTTATTTTATTTTATTTTATTTTATTTTATTTTATTTCCTCAGCCGAGTCCGCACAGTGATGGAAGGAAGGGTGGAGAGGTGGCGGGTAAGGGTCAGGGTCAGGGCGATAGGGCAGGTGTCCAGGTGGGAGCCAGGTACACTCCATCCCACCAGGACTGAGAGGGAGATGAGCAGCCCCCACGGCCAGCCTTGCTTCCCGTGGGGGCTTTAACACACCACACCTCTGCTGTGAATACATTCCAGCGGGGAGCAGCCACTCCGGGTGGTCCCTGGAGCGTGCAAGCGACGCGTTCCCGACAGAAGCTGGGAACCGATCGGGTTGGGAAGGCGCTCTGAGCCATCCCGTCCCGCCCGTGGCCGATGCCCGCGCCCATCCCGCCCGGGGCGCTGAGCGCCGGGCCGCCCGTTCGCCGTTCGCGCGCTGCCCCGTGTCCCCGCGCGGCCGCCGTCGGCGGCGGGGCCGTTGCCATGGCGGCGGCGCGCGCGCGGCGCTGAGGCGCTGAGGCGCGCGGGAAGCGCGGGCCCGGCGCGGCCATGGCGGACGAGCTGTACCTGGAGAACATCGACGAGTTCGTCACCGACCAGAACCGCGTCGTGAGTCCCGCGGCGCCCCGGGGGGCTCCTCCGCTCCCCGCCCTCTGCCTCCTCTCCTCCTGCCTTCTCCTCCCTATGCCTTCTCCCCCAGTCCTCCTCCTTCCATCCCTTCCTCCTTTCCCACCCTCTGTCCTCCGCTTTCGTTTCCTCCACTCTCCTGTTCTTCTCTCTGCTTCCCCTTTCTTTCTCCCCCTCCCTTTCCTTCCCCCCTCCTTCCTCCTTCGATTCCCGTTTCCTCCTTCTTCTCCTCCCTTACCGTCCTTCTCACTTCTCTTCTTCTTTCCTTCTTTTCCCTTCCATCTTCCTCTTCACACTTCCTTCTTCCTTCTCCCCTCTCTTTCTCCTCTCCCCCTGTTCTTCCTCCTCTCTTTCCCCCTTCCTTAACTGTTTTGAAAGCAGTTCAGAAAGCTGATGGTTTTCAGCGTGGGTCTGTTCCTTTCCAGCTTTATTTCAAAATTTTATTTGGAAAGAAAAAGTATAAAATAAAATAAAATAGGTTTTACCTAGAAAATGGTTCAGCAAAGTTGGTGCAGCTTGTCTGACAATGTGAACGAGAGCAGCCCGTGGCTTTGTAGCTTATTCCAAGAAAAATCTAAACAAACAATAATTTAATTGTTGTGTTTTCAGCCCAGAGCCCAGGGCTTGGTTTAAAAGGGCAGAGCAGGAAGAGGAACAGGTGTCAAAGGTGTACCTGGTCAAAATGGAACAGCAAGGCAGGGCAGGGCTGGAATTCCAGCCCTGAGATCCTGATATTTGTCCCACTGGTGCAACTGGAGATCCCCGGGTCGGGAGAGGGGCAGAAATTCCCCCCTCACCTTTTGGGAGAGGTCTCAGGAGTTCAGTGTACTCATTGAAGCACAGGGGCCCGCGTGCTCTCACTTTTGCCGTGGGTTTCTTGGAAGGGAGGGGGGTGTCTGAAGAATTCGACCAACCAACAAGTTAAAGATGGGAGATTTATCGAATTGAGAGGTGAAGGTTTTCTTATTGAAGTGGTTTGTTGGGTTTTTTCTCTTTTCCAGGTGACATACAAATGGCTGAGCTACACCCTGGGCGTCCATGTCAACCAGGCTAAACAGTAGGTGTCACTGCGCCCCAGAGCCTGGTTAATTCCTGTTAATTCCATGTTAATTCCTGTTTCCATCATGGTGATGAGCACATTAAAATGATTCCTCGGGAAATATTTCAAAACCCTGCTTGTCTTCTCAGGCACAGCCGATTGTGTTGCTCCTTGTGCCTGACTGTCTGCCGAGCTTGCTGGGCAATGATGCCCCAGGAAGTCTCCACTTCCACTCTCAGGGGTTTCAGAAATGCCTTTCTGGAGGGGAGACTTTGGAACAAGCTGCCCTGAGGCTGTGAGACCCTCTATTAAATGTATTTGCCCTTTGTTTTCTGGAGTTGTTGGACTGGGATTCTCCACAGTGGCGGAGGAGTAAGGGTCTCAGAAAGATGAAATGAATCCTGGGGAAGATAACTGTGCTTGTGTGACCAGTGTCCGTGTCAGGCTGGCCTTCCTCCTTGTTTGCAGCGTGGGCTCCCTGGGAGTGGGGCTGCAGGCTCTTTCCTTTCTGGTGGCCAACACTGGTTTCTTTTGTGCAGAATGCTCTATGATTATGTGGAGAGGAAACGGAAGGAGAACTCAGGAGCTCAGCTTCACGTCACCTACCTGGTAGCCGGAAACCTCCTCCAGAACGGACACGTTGTGAGTGTTTCACTTCCTGCAGGGGTCTGGGAGCGCTTTGCTGTGCTGTCTGCTCCACCTCATTTTGTGATCCTGGGGCCAAGAGCTGAACTGGCTCTTTCTGCAGCAGGAGCTGCAGTGTGCCAGGGCTTCTGGACAGGGACAAAAGAAGGCTCAGTGTCTGTCCCAGCGTGCGGACAGTGCGCAGAAAAGATCAGCTGGTCGTGGTTTGGGAACACAGTGCTAGATACCACACCAGGGCTCTTAACTATTTAACTATAACTCAGATCCTGATACCACTCATCTCAGGATCTGCTGTGGTCTGGAAGTGTCTGAGTGGTGTTTGGAGGGAGCCTGGAACTCATGTACCATGGAATAATAACAGATAGAACAGCACGTGTACGGTTGAAGTTGTCTCATTAATTAAACCAGCTTTCTAGTCCTGGTAAGCAAAAGAAACATGGATTTATTAAGAGTATTTTGTATTTAAAGTCCTTCAGCTTGTTCACCAAAGGAATTGATGCTTAATGCCTGTAGCTTGTCAGATTTTCCAGAATGTCAGCTAAAGCTTCAGGCAGATATCCCAGAGGTTTTTAAAACAAGATGGGAAAATTCAGTGTCTGCTTCCTTTTGCCCACAAATTTAAGAGCCAAACACTAAATGCCTTTGACATCCCACCAAGTGTTTTTAAATACACAAATATCTATTACAATATGATCCTCTCTTCTTCTAGGAATAGTAAATCTCAGGGTGTCCTAGCTTTTGTTTGTAGATTGGAAAAAAAAAACCCAACAAAATAATTTTTTTTGTTCTCCTGAACAATAAACTGGTTCACACATGAAATATGCTGTCAGTCTCCAAATCTGCATGAGCTGGAAGGTTATTATTTACTGCATTAGTTCTGTGTGATGGAATATCTGTATTTAAAGTTGAATGAGTAGGGTCACATTCATATCCCAAGTTTAACAGGTTTTTCCCTCATTTCTTTTGGAAAAAGCAAGTTTCTTTGCTCCCTATAACTGGACTGGGGATTGTCAACCTGTGCTGTTATATTTAATGTATTTGAAACAAACAGGTGACTTCTGACGTAGGGACAAAGAACTATTCTTTAACTCTGTCTTAGCAGCTCGTGTATTTTTAAAATAAGATTGCAGTATCACTGGATGGTTTGGGTTGGGAAGGACTTGAAAGCTTGTCTCATTCCTATCCCTTGGCACGGATAGGGAATCTTCCACTAGATCTACCAAGGGAAGCTCTATGAAGGTGACTTTTGCCCGCCATTATTTTTAAATCTCTTCTTTTTGGAGGCTGGAGTGCAGGTGCCCGCTCAGCCAGGATCGCTGTGGGTGCAGGTTGGGGTGACCCACGGGGATCTCAGGGCCCTGGGCTGGGTGTCCCGGGAGGTTTGTGTGGGAGGGGCTGGGAGAGCTCCGGGACAGCCCTGGCGTGCTGGGACCCTGCACTGCTGCCTGCTGGCAGTAGGTGTAGCCGGAATGCTGTGGATGCAGCTGCAGCACTCCTGAAGGAAGAGGGATGGAAATCCCTCTGCCGTGCCGCTCCTTAGCACTGCGTGCTCTTTCCTTGCTGCTTCTACACTGAGGGGCCGAGACTGCCCATCTTTATTTATCCTCTGACCTGCCTGTGTTTTCTTGCCCCTTGCTCTTTTCCTGCCTAATTAAAGCAGCTTTTTAATCCTGGTAAACAAAAGAAACATAAATTAATATACAGTATTTATATTTAAAGTGCTTCAGCTTATTAAGCAAAGGAATTGCTGCTTAATTAATTTCTTTTTTCTCATTGCTGCTTGTCAGATTTTCAGGAATGTCATCTCAAACTTCAGGCAGATACACCAGAGGTTTTTAAAAGAAAATGGGAAAATTCAGTGTCTGTTCCCCTTTGCCCATTGACAAATTTAAGAGCCAAACACTAAACGCCTTTGCGTCCCACCAAGCATTTTTAAATACACAAATATCTATTACAATATGATCCACTCTTCTTTTAGGAATAGAAAATCTTAGGGTATCCTGGCTTTTATTTGTAGATTGGAAAAAAACACCAACAAACTTTTTTTTTGTTCTCCTAAATAATAAACTGGCTCACTGGCATGGAATATTGTCTTTTAATCTCCAAACCTGCCTGAAATGGAAGGTAATAATTTATTGCATTAGTTCTGTATAATGGGATGTATTTAATTAAAACTCATTCCTGGCTTTTAAAGGAATGCCTCATTTCCATGGTGCCGTGTCTGGGCTCCAGGCTGCAGCGTTGTGTGCCCAGGCAGTGCAGGGTGCTGTGGGCTCCAGAGCTGCCCTTTGCTTCTGCTGCACACCTGTGCAGCCTCTGGTTCATCTCTCTCATCTCCCAGGGTCAGGAGTGAACTACAGAGGCTTTCTTCAGGGATATCTGTGCAGCTGGAAAGTGGGATGACAGAGCTTTAAAAACCAATGAGCGTTTAAAGGCTTTGGCAGTGTTCTGTGCCTCAATAATCATTACACTTTCTTGTTTAATAACTGAAAATAGCAGTCTTGCATACAACCTCAGATTTTAAGATGGTATTTCTTTTTTCCAGTGCCACAAGGTTGCAGTAGTGAGGGAGGATGCACTCGAAGGTAAGTCAACTGGGAAAGTCGTGTGGCTTTAACTTTTTTCTTTGAAAGAACAGCAAAATGAGCAAAGCTCAGAACTTGCCATCTGCACGTAAATGCCCAGACAGGCTCTTGGGGTCAGGTGTGTACTTCTTGTACCAGCTGTTTCTCAGAATTTGGAGTATCTGAGCCAACAGCTGAATACCTTCAGGCTTGTGATTTGAGTATGATTTTTTTTTTTTTTTTAAATTCTAAATGTTTTGTCAGTGATTCTTTTCCGCCTCCCTGCCACTGACAGCAGGGAGACAACAATACACCAGGAGTGTCTCAGAACAATTGTGAGCCTTCAGGCCGCCAAGAGTGCTGAAACTGGTAATTCTGATTACTGGTTCGATGCAATTGCAGCCTTTGCTCTGAGTCCCGTGGGTGTTAAAACATCCTCATGGGACATTTACCTCACTTTTGGGAGTGAAAGGTGAAAAAACCCCCATTTCGACACTGCTCTGTGCACTGTCCATTGTCTCACCATCTTCCCAGCTCTGGTCCTGCTGATGAAATCTTACCCACAGAACTGAAACACAGCCTCAGGCTCTTCATCACTTTCAAATAACATCTTTGGCACTTGAGAACACACTGTGGTATTTGTGACCTTAAGGATCTGTGCTAATGACCTCACTTTGTTTGAAAGGCTTGCGTGGTTGGAAATCTGAAGTGGATTTCTAGCTCAGGCTGTTTTCCTCGGAGTAGGAGATTGTCAGGCAGTGCAACTACTCCGTGTCATGTTTGTTGAGTTATGTGTGCTGCGTAACACTCTGTTTTGCTGTGGAGGAAAGGGTTGCTCATGGTTTTTGTATTGGAAGGCAGGCCAAAGGTATGACTTATATTTGGAAGAGGCTGAGATTTTTGATGGGAGTAGGGCTGCATAGTCTAGGACTGGCCCCAAGAAGTGATTACTGTGTGTATTTTTACAGTGCCTAGAAGCTCAGCCTCAGACCAGGAGTCTGTGGAAAGAACAATATAAGCAATGAACAAAGAATTCCTAAAAACCAACCCTTGTCTCAAGGGGATTGCAGTCTAAGTAGCATAAAAGAGATGAAGTTTTGATTCCAGCAGACTGATGGGCGCTGGACACAGCCCCAGAGAGCAGTTCCAGCAGGGCAGAGCGATGCCCAGCTACCTTCTGTCTTAGCTTTAGGTACTCACCAGATATTCTGAATCCCAAACACTCGATGTTTTGAAGGTAAACACAGAAAGATCGCTCGTAAGGCAGTTGTGCAAGAACCAAGAGCGTGTAGTGGAAAACATGACAGGCTTGTGGGGTTTGTTGCTTTGAATTCTTCTTTAGTGAGCGTTGGGAGAAGATGTGGTTGGACCTTTTCACATTCAAGTTTTGCTGTCAACTAGTCTGTCAGTCTTTCTGCATCCTAAAGGCTGTGCTAACAGAGGGCTTTTTTTTTTTCCCCGTCTTTTTCCCCAGCCATGAAGTCTAAGCTGTCCACAATTGCCAGCGTGCATGTGTACAGCATTCAGAAGGCCCTGCTCAAGGACAGCTCCCCCCTCTACAACACCGACTACGACATCGTCAAATCCAACCTGCAGCACTGCAGCAAGTGAGTCCTGGCTCCCCCTTTCTTCTGAAGCACTTCCAGACTGCTGTTGCACTTCAGTGCTTACTAGATAGGCCTGGATTTTTAGAAAGCTAGGAAAAGATATCCTCAAAGGCCTGCCAGACCAGTGCCTAAAGAGCACATTGTGTGATTGTTTTGTAAACTGAGCTCACAGTTGGTTCACTTGGTCCTTGCTCTGACAGGGAGACTGTTCCAGTACCTTGCTTGTCTGGTGGCTGGAAACATTTCTGTCTTTTCCAGGCCAAGCTTAATCATGACCATTTTAATCCAGTTCTCAGCCACACAGGAAGAGAAAATCGAAACAGGCTGATAAAACCATGAATGATGTGCTCAGCAAAGCATTTACAGGAGTTCACTTTCTGTTCTGTGAAACTGTGTTTTCATCTTCTGGACTCATCCACCTCTGAAGATGTCTCACAGGAGCTCCTTCTCCAGGAGCTGGGCTTTGATCTGTGTGGGTTCTTTCCAGCTCAGAGTAGGCTGTGATCTCTGAGATATAGGAGGAGCACACAAAACAGTCTAGGCAGCGCTTCAAAGTGTCCTTCGTGGTGGAACTGGAGAAGAACTGGGAGGGACTGCAGTCTCCAGGAGTCACTGTCTCCCTCCTGAGCAGCGCCTGGCAGCTGCAGCTTTTCATTTCTGTGTTGTTCCCACCACAACAGCTTCAGCTTGAAGTCATGGGGATGCACGGTGCCATGACCAATCTGGTTTAAAGGGGGATGCCTGAAGGGTGTGTCATAGGAAGTGTATAGAATTTGAAAGGAGAAACGTGTTTGTATCCCAAGTGTTGACAAGGGGGTGGCAGAGAAAATAGAAGCTGTGTGTTTGGGGCATGAGCGTGGATGCCCTGGAAGGTTCTGGATAACTCCACCTCAGTGGAGCCGTGCCCTGGGTGTGGCTGCAGTTGCCTTGTTCCACTCTGTTTTCTCTTAGGCACCCCAGGGTGGTGATGCTTGTGTCTTAGAGGTACTTGTATCCTTTGGGATTTAGACATCCAGAAGGTTTAGATAATCCAGGTTCTGAAACAGCTCACTGAAGCCTGTGTGTAATCCAGCTTTGAAGCAGGATTTCCCAAGCAAACGAAGAAAAATTGCACCTTCTTCGTCTGTGACCCGGCTGAAGTAAATACAAATTGATCACATTCCCTCTCTCTTCCCAGCTGCATGAATTGTCTTTGTCACTTGGGAAAAGATTCTTGCAGGACCTGCAAAAGCCAGAGGTTTAATTATGTGAGGTTTGTAGCAAACAGAACCTCCCTGCCTGTCCAGATGTTTCACAGCTCTGGGACAAGGATCTTTGTTCTCTTCTGTGTTTCTATGGGGCCTGCTTTGCTGTGAAGACAGTGGAGGTGGTTAGATGTACTAACTAATACCAATATCTAGGTTTAATGCCTGTTGCCGTTGCCAGCTTTCCAAACAGAAGCAGCTCCTTGTTTGCAGAGCAATAGTCTAAGTATTGCCTGTTTTTTCAGGGATTATTTAGTGAATTTTGGGTCAAACCCATATAGGTATGGTCACACAGCAGCATCAAGGCAAGCTAACTTGGACTGTGGAAAGTTTAGCTGAGCTCTGCTGCGCAGTCAACATAACTATTGACAATATAATTTGTGACAATATTATGTGTTGGAGGGTTGGTGATGTTTAGAGTAGGAGCTCAAGCTGCCCTGAGAGCTGTAATTAACCATGTTGAAAACAGATTGAAAGTATAAAGGAGAGTAGGATTATTTTTCTTCAATGTCTGTGTTTCCTTCCTTTAAAGGTTTGAATGTCAAGAGGTTGCTGCTGCAGCCTCGGAATGCTGGGGAGATGGTGTTGTTTTGTTAATGCAGATCCTGATGGGAGTAGAAGTAGACTGTGCACATGAGCAGCTAGTGCTGAGGCACAGAAATGAACTGGCAGAAGGCTGCTTTATTTCTTAGGCAAATAGAAATATGCTGTGTAATTCAATGGGCTGGGAGGCGTGAGTCTGGGCTCTTTTGTGGCATTTCTGTGGGAAATCTGGAAAACGTCACCCGTGATTTGCACAGTGGGGAGCAGAGTTCAGCTATTTTTGGGAATGCTATTCCTGACTGTCAGTGAGTTGTGCTGTAACTGCGAGCACGTCATTTAGTTCTTGTATCTCCATATCCTCAAACAATCAAGTTTCAGCTCATTATAAACCAAGCTGCTTCTCAGTCTCAGGGATTACGTGGGAATGGCTTTGTATAGTTAAATTGGAATGTCACGGATATCTACTGAACCATTCCAATTGGTCAGTTTCAGCTGGGATTTGCTTACCTGGCCGAGTGTGGCTGCTTGTTGCAGCGGCTGCGGGCTTTGTCGGAGCATCGGGAAGCTGTAAAGGTTTTAGAGCCTCACACAGCCATACAACTTCTGCCACAGGCTTTAGAGAGCGTAACCCGTTTAGGAATAAAATGCAGCCTGCTCCCTGTCCAGCTTGGGTGTGGAGAAGGCCCTTTTCCCCCCAGGAGAGCTCCACGGCTTGTTTAACACGCGAATGCTGCGGCTCTTGCTGACAGGTTCAGCTGATCTTTTCATCAGAGGTCTCTTGCTCTGTGCCAGCCTTTCTTTCTTGTCCCACGCACAGATGAAATTGCTCCTTTTTCCATAACAGGAGAACGCAGGCCCAGAGGAGCCGTGGCGCTACGGGAGGGGGGAAGGCGAGGTGGACGCTGCAGAGCTGGAAAGGCTAATGGGGCTTTTCGCTCCGTCACACAGGTTCAGCGCCATCCGCTGTGCTGCCGCCGTGCTGAGGACACCGCCTGACGCTGCCCGAGCGCCGGCGCAGAGCCCCCAGAGGCAAAGGGACCCCGGCGCTGCTGGCGTGGTCAATGGCCACGGGCCCCCGGCTGCCAAAGCGCCCCCGCAGCAGCACAAAGGGATCATGGGGATGTTCGCGGCCAAAGCGGCGGCCAAACCCCAGGACACACCTAGGGAGACCAAAGCAGAGGCCAAGGAGGCCCCAGGTGTAAGTTACCTCAGACCCCCCGGGTTCGTGGCTTTAATGATCGGCTCGCACGCCACCTCGGTGACCTCAGCCGCCCCAGGCGCTGCTCCTCCCGCCGAGCCCACGTCCCACTGGGAGCGCTCAGTGACCCTTTGTGAGTGTTTAACTGTGTGCGGTCACCTGGGGCAAAAACGCCTCGTGCCGCGCTCTTGATCTCTCCACGAAAGCGTGTTTGCCGTAACCTCGGCGTTCCCCAATGAGCCGGATCTCCGGCCAGTGTAAACCAGCATAGCTGCCTTATGGAGACAATTGTTCCGTTGTCTGCAGCTATCCCAATATACACACCGCCGAGGACCTCGCTCTCTCCGTTGTGCTTAAAAGGATTTGTTTTGAGCGCTGAGTGAAACGTGAGAAGCCCAGGTCTTAAAAGTATCAAGGTGTTTAAACTTGGTCGGTGAGGGAAGTTTCAGAGCTTGACCTGTGCAAGACTAAATTGTTTATCTTCTGGACCGCTGTTTTTCCAGGACAGGATTATGTTTTCATTTTAATTAGTATAATTGTTTTTGAAGCATTGTGGCCTGAAAAATGGGTGTTAAAATGGCAGCATTCCCTGTGGATGGGTTGGCCTTTTTGTAACAGCTGAGTACATTTCGCTTCCTTTTTCTAATTTTTATAGAGAGTTTATAACTGGTGAAGTCTGCATGCTTTGAGAACTTTAGCGTCTGGTTGCCTTTTATTTGTGTGAAAATAAGTTGGATTAGGAGGCTGCACTTTCTTTAGTGGTATGGGGGTGTGTGGTGGCATGATTTCTCTTTTTGGTGGCTGCATTGGTGCAACAGAGCAGTGATACTTCCTTGCAAACAGCCCACGTGCCAGAGGAGCTGGATAAAACCTTCCTGGTTTGGCCAATCCCTGTTCTTTCCTCTGTCGCTGCTGTGAATTGAGGCACTGATGGCTTGCAAAAAGAACAGTTCTTTGCTGGGAGCTGACCCTAGTTCCAGGCACTTAATTTCAGTAACACTGTCAGCCATCAGATGGGAATGTGCCCCACTCAGATCTGTAGGCCTGGCTAAGGAGTCCTTAGTAACCTGCTCTGGCCTCTTTGATGCACGTAGTATCTAGTGAGTATCTTCAAATTCTCCAGAACAGAGAATTTGCTAAATTTGGTAAGCTCTAAGGCAGTGGGAACAAACACTATCAATTATTTTGCTTGTCCAGAAGAAGTGCTGTGCATCTGGAGGGCTGGGAGCAATTCCCGTGCTTATTCCTCTCTTTGTTTCCAGGTGTCTGCAGCAAGCAGCAAGCCATCAATAAAGAACAACATCATGAACAACTTTTTTGGAAAAGCTGCTATGAGTAAGTGCTTTTCTATTTTCAGAGGCCGTCATGGTCAAGGAACAACCTGTTGTAGTTACAAACAAACCACAAAACCCAAGCCTGAGGATTATTTGAAGTCTCTTTTCTTTTTTATTTATATTTTATTTAAACTGGCTAGAAATTAAAAGATATTCGGTAGAATCAAGTGTTTTGTACTAGAGCCGAGATGGGAGGCATACAGAAAGGAGCAGAACTCTTCCTCCCCATCCCTACTCTACCAAACTCATTGGATTTTCTTTATATCTCCTCTTTCCTAATAGTTTTCCATCCTTTCTTCTGCTCCTTTGCAGTCAAAGGGGTTAATGTTTTTATGTTTTTGCACACAGCTTTAAAAGCAAAAAATTAAAGAGTTTTCAGTGGAATTTTTCAGACAAAAAGCTTGCTGGAGAGAGATCAATTAAAATGACATATTTGAGCAAACTAACTCAGGAAGGATTTTTAGTGCAGAAGAAATCTGATTTAAAGTGAGTTCTCCTGGCTGGAAGATCAGCTATTGGTGAGATGTTTGCCAAAACCTGTGTTGCAGGGCATGTTAATGGTGCTTGCTTTTCATCACACAGCACTGAGGAGCCTGTTGTTAGTTTTAGGGTTAGTTTCTTTCCTAAAAACTGAAGGACTGATAAACAGGGAATAAAAATAAGGGGTGGCCTTTCTCTTTGAGCAGAGGTTAGGACTAGGTGGCCTCTGCAGTCCCTTCTGAATTATCCAAGTCTAAAGAAACTGTGCAGAAGCTTTTAGATATCGGAGTATTGGAAAAGGACTGTGGGACCTTCTTCAAAGTGAGTACAAGAGGCTTCAAAGAGGAATTTTGGGAGAGAGTAAGCAGCAAAATTCGCTTTCTAACAGACATCTGTCAGAGTTTTCAGGGGACAGTTCCAGCACTGTGCAGACAAAGCACAGCCCTGCTGGGGCTCTTTGAGTCCCTGTTTTGAGGAGACTGAGGGAGCTGAGGACACTCTCAGCCTAAGGACAGTCACTCCAATTAACTGGAGTAAAGTCTAAAGGTCTGAGAAGAGCCCTAGCCCAAAGCTCATGTGCTGAAAACCCAAAGGGGCATGGTCAAGGTTATCCAGTGGTGATGGGGGAGGATTTGTGGATGCCTTTCCATCATTTCCAAAGGGCTTCCCTTCTCTGCTGAGTCCTGTTGGGGAGCACATCGAGGAAACTCGTGAGGTGGCTGCGGAGAAGGAGCAAACTGAGCAGAACTGGAAATGATTATGTCTATGCAAGAGAGGGTGGGATTCCAGGAGTAAGATTTATTCCCTACGTGAATGTCTCCCCTGGCTTCAAAGGTTCCACCATTGCCAGAAACTCCTGAGTTAACAGCAGTGGGGTCCTTGGGCTTTCTGCTGTTGATCATAAATAAGAGAGCTGTCATTCCAGTGCTGTTTGCCCTTGCCCAGGGAAGCAGCCAGCCACTCCCAGAAAGGCCTTGGCATGATATTGTGGCCCTCCCAGCCTCTGACCCCACTGGTGATCTCCTGCCACTGCCTCCCAGTCCTCTTCCACAGAGTTTTAACTGCTGCAGCACACATGGCTTGACATCAGGAACAGCAGAACCATGGAAAATCACCTAGAAATTTAAGCATGCCCTTCTTTTTCCCATGTCTGATACAGCTTGGCCAATCTAGATCCCTGAATACATGATGGGTAGTGTTGTGTGTATTCTTGGTGCACAGAGCTAGCCAGCTGCTTTGGAAGTTGTCATTCAAACCGAATGCCCAGTGTTTGTTCTTTTTGAATGGTTTATTCACAGATAAACTTAAAGCCAACTCTGTGCCTGAGCAGCCAAAGGAGGAGAAGGAGGTAGTGAAGCCTTCAGTTGCTGTAGCAGAACCAGAGTCATCTCCTAATACTGTAGCAGAGAAACCTGGGAAGAAAACAGAG
Organism: Hirundo rustica; assembly: GCF_015227805.2. Lineage (NCBI taxonomy): Eukaryota > Metazoa > Chordata > Aves > Passeriformes > Hirundinidae > Hirundo > Hirundo rustica. The sequence continues at coordinate 235,210 of NC_053451.1, forward strand.
ACTGCTAGAATTCAGCAAAAGGACAAGAAAAGGTGGGTCGTGCCTTTCAGGGTCCCTGTGAACCTGCTTGGGGACAGCCTGCGTGGAGCTGGCTGGTCGTACGATGCTGGCTCACCTCCTGTTTCCAGCTACTAAATGGTGTTGAAATTATCTCTCGGAACTTTTTCCTGGCGTTTCTTTTCCATTTGCTGCTGTAGGTGCCTCAGGGCCATTGGTGCCATTGCATATGGCAGGGGACAGGGCCGGGTTGTCCTCAGTGGGAGGGGATGACTTTGCCTGAGACAACCTCCCACTGCGAGCAGCCGTGGGAGAGACCCCGCAGGCGGCGTGGGGAGGCTGGCAGGAGCACCTGTCCTGCAGGGAAGGTGGGATATTCCCAAGCTTGTATGTACACAGCTTGCAGCACAAAGTTGTGCTTGTTGATCTCCGTAGCTCATGTAGGGCTGCTTTCAAGGCCGCTGGTTTACTTTGGGCCGAGGCTCCGAGTTAATTTTAAGTTCAGCCCTTTGTGTTTAATCCAACCCAAACTGACAGAGACAAAGAATCACTACAGTCTGATGGCTCTCTGGTGGCCTATGAGTAATTAATTGGTGGTCTCAATCCATTTCTAACTGAATAGGTAAGCACACCACCCAGCCCACCATCGCAGTTAGCACTAACTGCTTGTCTTATTGATAGTCTTGTCCGAGAAGCCAAGGGCCTGGAGGTGTTGGCAGCGTGGAGCTGGGAAGGCCACTTGGGCTGTCCCAGCTCTTTGAGGATACGTGGGCCTTTAGCCTCCAGGCTTGTTTCGTCTGACATGTCTCGCCAACATTAAAAAGAAAGAAGCTATTTTATTTTTCCAGTAGTCTTTAAAAATGGCTCCAGGATTCTGAGACACTACCTCATAGTCAGTCAGTGGCAAGCAGTCTGTCAAAAGAGCTTCTGAGTGATGCTTTTGGGGACATTGGGAGCCTGAGCTAAAGAGACAAGATCAGAAATACGCTCTTGCCAGGCTGCTGTGGCCAAGCGAGGTGAGGTGCTGGGCTGAACTGCAGAGGGGCTGAAGAAATCCTCCTTGTTTTGGAGAGCTGGATATGGGGAAGGATGAGAGGCCTGGGAATGATCGTGCACCTCTGCCTGGTTGTGTAGTGAGTGTACGGTTCCCAGTATGCGATGCTCATGTTTTTAAGAGGCATTTGATTTCCTTCCACAAGAAATGTGCTTGTTCAAATGCACGTGATGCTTTCCTGCACACGTGAGAGATAATGGGTATTCATTCCCTTTTTTTTCGCTTTACTTTCTGTGGCAGTAAAATGAAGAGAGCGGATAGGTCAGACGACGAGGAAGAAAGAGATCCTGAAAATGTCAAGAAAAAGAGGAAGCGAATCAAACAACTGCAGTCTGACAGCAGTGATGAGGAAGGTAAAAAGATCTGTAAACAATCAGGCATGTAGGTCTGATTTCCAAAACATTACTCTCCAAATCTGTTGTTCAGCGATTGAGGGAATAGTTTAAAGGACTAAAGACCGTGGAAATGGCTGTAGCCTGAGCTTTCTGTTTGTCTTTGTGCCTGCACTTGGGCAGAGAGCTGAGATGTCTCAAAACAAAGATTCGGTCTTTGTTTTAGCTTAGCTCAGACCTGGCTGTCTCCTCACCAAGTGTGCTGCCAGTGCCACTGATGTGTGGAAGGAGGTTCCAAGTCTCTTGTGAAAGCTCGTAAGGCTGGTCACAACCGGTTCACGTGGGGAGGAAACACTCACAAGTGGCCTCCCTCTCCTCACAGGGTCATTTTTAGTATCTTTATTCTGGGTGTTCGTCGAAAAGGTTTGGAAGACAGTGCTGGAAGCAAGACGTCCATAAAGAAAAGAGATAATAGGCAAGTTGGAGGCAAAGCGGCTGAGCCATCTCCCATGCGACTCCGCGTCTCCTCGGTGGCTGTGACAGGAGTGGGGTGCCCAGAACATTGCAGGATTTGGGCTTATAATGAGGAACAGCAGGGCTGGATCCCAAAGAATATGGATAATTGAGGTGACAAATGCCGTTCAATATAGACGACTGGAAAATAAATAGGAATTGAGCTTGAGAGCACGTGCTAAATGAACAGTCATCCAGCAAGCTGCTTAGGAAAAGAACTTGGGGATCATTAAGAACGAGTAATTGAAACCACCAGTGTGGTGTAGAGCTCCAGTGAAAGAAGGTGAAACAGAAATGGGGTGTATTGGTGAGGAGGTGGAATCCCTCAGGACAGCCAGAGCTGATTCTTCATTTAGTGTGGCTGGCATATGGGCAACAACCAGGACATCAGGAAAATCTGCGATGCCAGGGAAAGGCAGCTGCTGTTGGTATCTTTGCAGTATCTGTGACACTTCTAGGCCTGTTTTCATAGTTTCCCTGCTGCCCACATAATTTCAAATGATCTTTGTCATTAGGTATATATCACTTCTTAGGCTATTCCACAGGATGATAAATCTCTCAGGAAGCTGTTCTTCGTGATCAGCCTTAATTCCATGACATTCCAGTGTGAAGCTCCTTGTTTGGCTATAAAATATATTTATACATATATGCCCACACTCTTTGGAATTTATTTTTTTAAATGTTTGTCTTTCCATTTCATCATCACTCCCCTACTGACAAGCTGAGTTGTTCAGCTCTGAAGAGGGAATTTTGAAATCGGCCCATCCTTGCCTGGCTGGAATCTCTCAGGTCCTCCACATCCTGTGGGTGAGATTAGGCAGGAGTTTGGAATGTTGGAACACTCTGGAACTCTCTGGTCTCCTATGAGATACCTGTGTGACCTCAGCAGGTGTTTAACAGTTAATGCTTTTGAATGGGATGCCTCCTGGTTTCATTTATTTCAAGGTTTATATTCTCTTCGGTGACCAGAGATAGATAGAACCTGAGGGAATGGCTGGAGCTGTGTCAGGGCAGGTTTAGGTTGGATATTAGGGAAAAGTTCTTCCCTGAGAGGGTGGTCAGGCCCTGGGGAGGTATTTTGTCGCTGCTGTTGCTACTCCTGCATCAGAACCCTCTTTGTTCTTCATTTCTTTGTGTTGTGCATTAGAATTGGAACTCCATGCAAGTTACAGCACATGTATACAAATTTGGATATCACTCAGTTTGCCCTTTCAAAAGAGAAAATGGGAATTGAGAGAACTCAGCCCTTTGGTCCTGCTGTTTGCCTTTCTAAATCCTACCAGATGAAAGAAGATAGATTTGAATTGTTTGGAATATTTCTAATGAGTCCAAAGGGGTATTAATATATTCTGTATTGAGGTAGAGAACTGTGAGTTGGATGAAAAAAACAATTAAAAAAAATATATACAGCAGCTGGACTTCAAGAGCATCTGTCCTTGGAAAGGTTGGAAACAGGTTTCTCCAGAGAGCAGGGGCAACTTGAATCAACAGCATCAGTGAGCAAAATGGGCCCTGGAGTGACAGGCACACTTAGCAGGGTTTTGTGGGTGTGAAACTCAGCCTGCATGGCTGATGTGAAGGCTTATGGGCAATTCCATGTCAGGCCAGGTCTTCTGCCTAGTTCTATATTAGTCTGCTCTTGTGGCACTAAAAGTAGCCCTAAATAAGCTCTCCTTACACCAGCATCAGCACATTGTACCACGCTGGAAATGCAGAGAGGGCATAAGGCACAATCCTCTCCATTTAAATGATTTTTCATTAAAAAGTTATATTGGTACGAGGGTTCCTTAGTCACTGCGGGTTGTTTTGCTTCCAGCGCCAGGATAAACTCCACAAATGCGCCCACAGAGGACAGGAGGTTTGGCAGCCTCAGCTGTACCAACACAGGCAGCGTTTCCCAGTGTTGACAAGCGTTTTATAGCCACTTTGGAGGGTGATTTCAGTGGCACTGTGACCTACAAACTCCATGGGTTTTGGAGAGCCACAGCAGAAGCACTAAAGCTTCTCACAGTTTTTCCAGGCAGGGTCAGAGCAAACCGAACAAAGCCAGGATTTACATCTTTGGTCCATCCAGTTGCCCAACTTGTATCCATTTCATGCAGCTGTTGCTGTTGAGCAAACTGTGGGCAGCAGCTAGTGGTTGACTCAGGAATTATCACATGTCAGAGGGCTGTGTTGGCTAGAAGAGGATAATAAAGTAATAAAAGAGCTTGATAGTAGTCCTAAACACTCTGACGTGGGGAGAACGTGCCTTCTGCTTGCCAAAAGCTGGGGAAATTATTTGAAGGAAGCTGAAAAAAGCCCAAATTTCCCCCAAGGAATCTAGTGGAGCTGGCACACTGGCAATGCCTTCAGCAGCCTCTGCTTGAGCATGGCAGAGGCTTTTCACCAGGCTGGTTTTCAGCCCTCTTAGCTCATCCTCTCCTGAAGGGCCCTTTTCCAAGGGCCGAGGCCAGGCTGCGCAGTGGTGGTTCAGTTTGGTGCTGGGCACTCTGCGGAGGCCTTAGCTGAGACAGGGATAAGCTCTGGGAGTTGTGAGCTCTCCGCAGCCCCTCGGCTGCCCCAGCGCTTCCACCTGGGAGCGGAGCCATTGTTTGGCTCCGTCCTCGCAGCGCTGCCAGCCCCGGCCCTCCGGGGCGAGGTGAAACCCCAGGCACGTTATCCCACTGCGTTTGCATTCCCCTGCCTCCTTACTGCAGTAGTTGGGAGGCCGAGTTCTCGTTTGAGGAATGTAATTTATGACTGGGCCTTGGCAGCCGTGCGGTTCCACCGGAGCCCTGGGTAACCTCCGCGGTCAGCTGGCCGCGCGCCTGGCAGCGCCGGAGCTCCTCACGCCGACCTAATCCCTGGGGACAGCTCCAGAGCCCGGCTCCGTGTTGGGATGAGGGCGGTGCTGCAGCCGGCGGGGCTGCGAGAGGAGCCAGGCAGGCACTGTCTGCTCCAGCCACAGCCGGGTCGTGGTGAAGCAATAGGTCACAGGAGCGGTTTGTTCCCCGCGTTCCCAGCTCTCCCCCGCATCCCAGGGTTTGCGTGGCAGCGTTTCTCACTTGGATCTCCTGGAGCTCTGTGCTCCTGCCAGCCCCACGGGAGGGTGACCCTGCCTTGCTCGTTGGTCTAAAGCTCTGCTTGTCTCACTTGGACATTGCTGGTAGAGGCTCCAGAGCTCACTTTGCTCGGTACAAATGTGTGAAGGTGTCCTTGACTGGTTTGATCAGTCTTGGCATTGAAGGGAGTCCGTTGAACCCAGAGGAGAGCAAAGAGATGAAACAGTGAGAGAATCAGCTTTGTTTTTTTGCCGTGGTTTGGATTTTTGTGGGTTTTTTTGGCTTGGGTTTTTTTTTTCAAATAAAAGTTTGAGACGTCCCTTTTAGGATCTTTTAGGATGTGTGACAGTGTACTGCACTAAACTCTTGGCTTTAGCTAATAGCATGGATTGTTTGGATTGTGTAGCACCACCAGTGAAGCAACAACTGTTTTACCACACCCCGCCTCTTTCTAAACAAATTACTGTCAGTCTTTTTAACAAGTAAGTGAAATGTATACCTAAAACCTGCCAGTACCTATGCTTGGTTTTAAAGTTTCCCTTGGTGGAACAGACTTTTTTGGCTTACCAGAAATCCCCAGCACGCTTCTCCCATCCTGTCCCACTCTCCTTCCTTTGGGAACCGCAGAGTGTAGCGTTAGACCTGTGTGCCATCAAGGTGTTCTTCTTCTTGGCAGATGTCCCACCATCCCCCACAGCCGAGGAAGAGAGAGCTCCATCTCCACCACCTGTACCTGCTCTGAAAACTGAACAGGAGTCTGCATCCACAGAGGTGAGAGCAGATTAGAGAGTTAACTGCCCAAAATGAACTCCTGGTTTCTCACAATGCTGCAATGTCCTCCAGGGCTCAGGTGGAGCGAGGAAGAGGAAGCGGAAGCGTGTGCTGAAATCCAAGATGTTTATTGATGAAGAGGAAGGCTGTATGGGTAAGACTGGCTGTGCCCTGCACTCACTGGAGCTCACTTCATCGGCCATTTTAACAGGCCAGCCCTCCCAGGCTTAGAGAGGTTCCCAAAATCACTTAATTTTCCCACTTGGAACTCGTGCTTGCAGACTGAGGTAACTGTGCCTCTGGTGAAGGCCTGGTCAGAGCTGTAGCTGAATCCTTACCCTTTTTTGATTATTCACAGATTTTCCTTCTTTTTTTTTCCCTTTTTTCCTGCCATCATGGTTACCACCTTTGTTTACTCTCCTCTCCAAAGCTGCAAGCTTTTAAAGATGGTACAGAAAGAGCTTTAGGGTTTGGGATAAATTCTGGCTGAGATAACTTTGTCATTTTTTGGGGTTTTTTTCCTTTGAGGATAAATCCGAAGCTGTGCAGAACTTGATTATATGTTAAAGAAACTTACAGTATCCCAGATAAACAGGGAATAAGTGGGGGCTTAAATACTTCATAGGGTTTCTGTTTCTGATAAGGGTGGCTCTGCTTTTAGAAGGGAAGAGAGTCCCTGCAGAAGTCCTGAGAGCCAGAGGCTTTGAATTCCAGCCTGGAGAAAGCTGTGTAACACCACTGTATTTGTTTCCTCCGTGCTTTCTTTGTTTCCTCCATTTCCTTTGTGACATTGAAGTAGAGACCTTCAAAATACGTTGATTGGGGTTTTGGTGTGTTTTGGGGGTTTTTTTGGAGGCTTTGAACACTTAAGAGCATGGAATGGTTTTTGCAGTGCTGTTGTCAGCCCGATTGTATGGGATGCTTTCATTCTCCAGCCTGGCTGGACTGAGGGGATGCCAGTGGAGCTCAGCCAGTGCTGGGGGAGATGTGGTGCTGTTGTCCAGGTCTGTCGTGGTGCTGGGCATGGAGAGATCCGGGCATTCCTGGCCCAGCTCCGGAGCTGCATGGCCCGGGCTCAGCCTGTGTCTGTTTGCACCTGTCTGCAGGGCTGCATCTTCTGGTTCCCATTAACTTGCTGTGTCTCCTTTGAAGAAACACAAAGCTGTAGCTCTCAGCAGCTGGCTGCACTGGGACGGAAATCCCAAGTACTGCATTCTTGTCCAAGAATTGGACTTACACAGACTTTTGGACAGCTTTGGCTGATTACTTTGTGGGGTGTTTTGCTCTCCCATCCCAGACAGAGCCATTAAAACACACGGAAGGAAAATGGAACAAAATAGCATTAGATGGGGAGTTGATCCGTACAAATTCTGCATGCAGAGCACAGGAATGTCTCTTCCAGGTTCAGCTGGGAATACTGCCTCTCTTTCTCTGCTCTTCACCCCCACAGGGTTCCATAGTCCCTTGGAAAAGCCAGACTCCCTGTTTTACAGTTCAAATCCATTTTATGAAAAGGGAATGCAAGGCCCTGTTGTGCCCTTGGGAGACAGATCCTATGGAATGGAGAGGGATGGAGCTGGGATACTGAGGAATTGGATGTGGAGGAGATGCTGCTTCCTCTGCTACAAATCCTCCAGCCTGTTGTGCAGGATGTGCTGTCTGGTTATTGTCCAGTTTCTCTCCTCCCTTCCATTCCCCACCCTTTCCCTGCATAAGCCTAATAATTCAAAGGCTAAATAACTTGCAAATCTCCCAGGCTAATGTCAATTTTAGTTATGCTTTGAAATATAGGGGGTTTTTCCTCCTCTCCCTGGTGTCTTTTTATTTTTAAACCAATGATAGGTTTTAAGAGATGTTAAATCCTAACATTAGAATGAGGCTGTACTTTATATTTCTCCACAATTTTAAGTGATGGTTTTCACAATAGCTGCAATAGCAAGGAATTGGTGTCAAAAAGCAAAAGTAATTTAGGGACTGGCCCTCAGGGAAATTGAGCAATTAAAGTGTGTGTGGAGTTAAGCACAAGACACATTCCTAGGCATCAACAGAAATCCGTGGATTGAGGGCCTGCTCTTAGTCTCTAGTAAAAGGGAATTATTGGGGTTTAAGCTTGTGTGTTTCTACCTTGCACTTTCTGAAGCTTCAAAGGACACACATGGGCTTGGAGATTGGAATATCCACATGTGCACTGGAGGGAAATTAGTGTTACAGCATTTTAGAGCTCCCATCATTTGAGCCACTCTGATTTAGAGTCTGGCTATGAGTGGGGCATCAGTAACTGTATCTGTGTACCCGTAGGTGCTGCAAATACAGACTTGTGAAGTTCAGCTGAGATTGCAGCCAAAGAAAGTTGATCTAAGCTGTGTTACTGCAGCTGAAGGAGGTTAACTGCACACTTCAGGAGTTCCCAGCGGTTCCTGACAGGGCTGACAACAGGATAAGGTTTTTGAGTTCACCCAGTGGTCTGTGGAAGCTGCTCTCTGAAAAGCCTGTTGCTTCTGAAGGGAGATTGCTTGGTGTGCAGTCCCTATTTGAGGTTCTGCTAGTGCTGCCCCAGGAGGATTTCATAGCATTCCTCTTCCCAGTCTCTGGTGACGTAGGAAACCTTATTTAATTTGATGCATTAATACAAGTGAAAGCCAGTTTCCCAGAAGAAGGGAAGTTAAGACATCTGTTTAAAAGAATACAGTTGCTAAAGAAAAATGGCTTACTAGAAGAATCCCAGAGCACTGCTGGGAAAGCTGATATAACAACATTTACTGGGATCTGACGGTGGCTTTCATCAGTGGAGCTGACTCCAGTTTAATTTCCGTGAGCGTTGTTTTATATCCCTGGGCTTTCCATGGCCGGACGCTGACAGCGGTGAGCTGGCAATCCCCTTCAGGCAGAGTCCCTGATTGCAGACACGGCTTTGGGCTGATTTTTTATAAAGGATTTCTTTATATTCGCCCTGTGTTTGGCCGCCTCTGTGGAAAGAAGCTGCCCCAAAGGGTTTGTGCCCCTTGATATGGGCAATGTCTGCTTTGTTCTTCCCTAATGTGCTGTCCAGTGTGCTGGTGAGAGCAAGCTTGGGGATGTCTCTAGGTCATCTTGCCTGGATTTCTGGACAATCTGATTGCTTTGGCCCCTCTGGAAATCAGACCAAGTCAGAATGGTGGGGTTTAGCCATAAAGTAGATGTTCCATTGTCTAATGCTGAACTACTGATTCTGATCTCCTTCAGATTTGTCACTTTCTGATGGCTGCTTGTCAGCCTTTGCCATAGGAATTAGAACCTCAAGATAATTGCAGTTGGAAAAGCCCTCTAAAGTCATTGACTCCAACTGTTCCCCCAGCACAGCCCAGGCAACACTGGCCCATGTCCCCCTGTGCCACATCCACACGGCTTTTAAATCCCTGCAGGGATGAGGACTCCAGCACTGCCCTGGGCAGCCGTGCCACGGCTGGACAGCCCTTTTAGGGAAGGAATTTTCCCTAATACCCAACACCTTGGCACAACTTGAGGCCATTTCTTACTGCTTAACCTTGAGCTATGGACTTAATTCCTGTGTCTGACATGTGCTCCTTGAACTCAAAACGTTCCTTTCCAGGAGTGCAGTGGGAAGGCTGCAATGAGGTCTTTGGTATAAAGATGGCTTAAACATCATCGTCCTCTGCTCCCTTCCCTCTTCTTTCCACCAGTGACTGAGAAGGTTTATGAGAGCGAATCCTGCACGGACAGCGAGGATGAGTTTCCCAAGCCCAAGGCGCCGGCTCCACACAAACAACCCGTGCTGCCCACGAAGAGAGAACCAAAAGAGGAAAGGAAGAACCTGAAGAAAGGGGCAGCTCCTGCCAACAGAGCCAACAAACAGGTCTCCATCATGGGCTTTTTCCAGAAGAAATGAACTGGGTCGGTCTCCCAGTCCTCTTGGCAGCTTTGGGAGTGTTGCTCCCTTTTTTCGTGTGGCTCTCTGCAAGCTGCTGCTGCTTGTGGAGGCCAACGTGCAACCCCTGGTTATGCAAGGTGTCCTGCTTACTGTGTAAGGAAGCCCTCTGGACTAGATTTTGTATCAGAGAAAAGTTTTTATTCGTTACTGCAGTCATTTCAGTCATCTTCACTAAGCGGTGTGGGAACTGCCAGCTAGAAGCAACATCTAGAGGAATTCTTGAAAGGCTGTTAAATCTGTTCACATGAAATTGTATTTTTTGTAATGACCCCTTTGGTGCTAAGTTAGAAGAGGAGTTGGGGCGTTTTTCTCGCCTCTTTGTATGCCCTCAGCTCTTCAGATTGATCCAGATGTTCACGTGGGGTAGAAGCTGTAATGTAGCAGATCTTCAGGCACAGACACAAATATTGAACATCTGCTTCAGCTTTAACTGAATGAAATGTGCTTCATTTTCCCCCTAAGACTGGTAAATAGTTTTTGCTCTGCCTTTCATAATCTTTTTTTGGACAAAGCAGCACATATAAAATTCTCTTACTCTTTTCTTCCTTGAACGTATCCTCTTGTAACTTGCTCAGATGCCTAATTATAGACTGGGACACTGTTGGTGTTCTGTCTTTACAAAAACATCCTTGAGGCTTCCCACCCAATTGGCTCTGGAGTAATTGGGGGAAGGCTTTGCTGTTATTGGGAAAGAACTGAATCTTTAGCCTTGGAGGCCAGTGAGTCAGAGGGAAGGGTGATTAGAGGGCACTGCTGATAACACCAGGCAGGTACAGGGAACAGTGCAGCTGCATTGCAGGGTTGGTAGCTGTTGTCTGAAGGGTTTTTTTACAGGCATAAGCCAGACAAGAGAAGAGTTTTTCCGTGGACATCTCGTCATCTGCCTGCTGAAGGAAGTGTGTCACGGCACATGGTCCTGAGGAACCTGTTATGGGAGAGGAATAAAGCACAGCAATCCTGTTAACCAGGAAGGAGCTCTTGATCTGAGCCTCCTGCTTGGCTGGTGCTGAGGCTGATAGACAGATGGAAAAGATTTCCCAGAGGGGTTGATGCAGAGCACTCCTGAAGCTTGGGCTGGTGAGTGCTCCCAGACAGGAGCTGGTGTCGTCAGTGGTTGGTTGAGAGGAGCTGCTGCACCCCAGCAGCATCGCTGGGTGTGTGCCTGTGCTGTGGCCTGGGAAGAGAATGAACAACCTTATTCTGGTTTAATGAAGAAAGTTTAGCTGTTGAGAGAAAACCCTACCCTGCTGTAGTGGTTCTGTTGTTCTTGAGTTGAGGGGGTGTTTAAAGGTAACAATAAGTAACAAATCCCATTTATCTAAGGAAATTTTTTTGTTTGTTTTGTTTGGTTTTCATTTGTCCTTATTCATTAAATAATGTGTCAAATCCTGATTTCCAAGGGTTGTGATATTTGACTGCATGGAAGTCAAAGACATTTCTCTGGTGAAGTGGGTGAAGATTTCTTCCATCAAAACCAGGGCCGGAAGCTTTGAACAGAGTGTTTTTGGGCATCTGAAACCTCGGAAAACCAGGATTTGTATTGAATTTGGACCCCTGGAGTGTCATTCCTGTGGCAGAGGGACAGGATGGGGTGTCCTGGTGCTCCTGCTCCTCACCTCTGCCGTGGTCTCACTGGAACTCCTGGCTCCACCCCGACTCCTGTAACCAGATCGACGTCATACGGCACTTCCTCAGGAAAATGACTTAATGTCTGCAGGAGCAGGACCCGGGAGAACTTCACACTTCCAAAAATCATGATCTCATACTCCCCACTCCTGCACTCCATGGGCTGCCAGCCCCAGGGGGGCTTCAGGCCCCTGGATGCCCCCTTGGCCGAGGCTGGAGTGTCCCCACGCGGTGCCTGGGAGCAAGGAATTGGGGCTGGAGAGAGGGAGAGGGCTCCCTGGTGCCTGGGGTCACTCCTTTGGCACTCAGGGACTGGAGGGGGCAAAATGTCCCGGCACCAGGCTCTGGCTCTTGGAACATGGAGCACATCTCCTGCCTTGGGATGTGGTACTGGTGGGGCTCAGGGTCCAAAGGCTCCTCCTGGAGATGCAGAGATCTTTATACCCATGCATGTGTCATTTTTATGTGGAGATCAAATCCCAGGGGAATCTGCTCTCCTCTTCCCCCTGTATCTCCCTTCCCACCACATTTACACCCTCAGAAGAGGCAGTGGGAGAGGTTCATTCAATGAAGTGCAGTTTATAGTGTTTTTTTTTCCTCACAGCTTTATTTCAGGCAGAGGAATCTTTATCCTTGTTTTCCAGGTGCACTGAGGAGTTGCACTGTCAGACACCCCAGGCTGGAGCTATAGCTGCACTGGGCTCTTGTGGGACAAGGTGCTTCTGAACCAGCAGTCCCTGGGAGGGGGCTGGAAGTGCTGCTCTGAGGGATACAAAAGCCCCATCCCTTGTTCAGGAGACGGCTGAGCTGATTTATGACCTTCCTTCCCACAGGGCAGAGCCTGCTCGGAAAAAGCCCTCACGCACTTCCCGCTCGGGCCCCGCTCGGGCCCCTGGGAGAGAGCAGCCTGAGGGATCCGAGGAAGCGCCGCTGGCGCTGCCGGGGGACAACTGGGCTGGGCAGGAGGGTGTCCCGGCAGCCGGCTGGGAATTGTTTTGCTCTCCCAACAGGCGATGCCAGCTCGGCCGCAGACACCGGAGCAGGGAACAGCACGGCCTTATAAGGAAGCAAAACGCGGCTCAGCGATTCTGAGGGGCAGCGGGACCTGCCGGGGCCGTGCCTCAGCGCGGGGACCACAGAATCGCGGAGTCCAGTACGTGGGGAAACCACTCCCGGCCCATCGAATCCACACCGTGCCTCATCCCCACCTTGTCCCCAGCCCAGAGCTCTGAGTGCCACCTCCAGGCGTTCCTTGGACACCTCCGGGGATGGACACCTCCAGGGATGGGCACTCCAAACCTCCCTGGGCCGCCCCTGCCAAGGCCTGAGCACCCTTTCCATGGGGAAATTCCTGGTGATGAGCCTCCCCCTGGCCCAGTCATTCCCTCTCCTCCTGTCCCTGTTCCCTGGGAGCAGAACCTGGCCCCCCGGCTGTCCCCTCCTGTCAGGGAGTTGTGCAGAGCCACAGGGTCCCCCCCTGAGCCTCCTTTTCTCCAGGCTCAGCCCCTTCCCAGCTCCCTCAGCCCCTCCTGGGGCTCCATGCCCTTCCCCAGCTCCATTCCCTTCCCTGGGCATGCTCCAGCCCCTCCAGGTCTCTCTTGTCAGGAGGGGCCCCAGAGCTGCCCTAGCACTGGAGGTGCCCCAGCCCAGGCCAGGGGCCGTTGGCCTCTTGCTCCCCTGGGCTCACCTGTGTTCATGTCCAGCCACTGGCACCCCCAGGACCTTTTCCAGCAATCCAGCCACTCTGCCCCAGCATGGAGCACTGCCTGATTCTCCCTGTCTGAGAAATGTGGTGCACATGAAGTGTGGCTGCTCCTGCCCAGGTGGAGCCAAGGGATGAGCACGGGGGCATGGCTGCTGCCCAGGGAGCATCACCACGACCTTGGCCTGGGCACAGAAGGGAAGGGAGTGGAGCTGCAAAACCAAGGGTGGAAAAGCATCCATGGGATTTTGGAGATGGCTTTTCCACATCTTTCCTCCCACAGTGGGTACTACATCCCACTCCTGCGGTGGGATCCACGTGCAGTAGCCAAGCCTCCCATCCCACGAGGGCACCAGGGCTGTGATGCTGAGGAAGATAAGCCATCCTGCCTGGGTGTTAAGCACTCCCCCCAAGAGCCGAGCATCCCACCTTGGGGCTGGGCATCCTGCCTTGATGCTGAGCAGCCTCTCTTGGGGCTGAGCATCCCCCTGGCACGGAGCCCTGCAGCCTTCTGCAATCCCTCATCTCCCCTTGGCCTGATTCGCGGCTCGTTGTCCCTCGCTGTCCCCAGCCCCAGGAGCATCCCCGGAGCCGCAGCTCCCGAGCCTCCCGGCACGTCCCGGCGTTGTTTACTCCTCCTGTCCCGCCGCGTCGCTTCACCCCAGCGCTTCCTGGGCTGGTGTCTGAAAATAGATATTTTTAACCTTTTAAAAATAGAAAGTCTCGCGGAACAGCAGCTCCTGTTTTTCCATTCCCTTCTCATTTCATTTCAGGGCGACGGAACCCGAGCCGGGCCACGCCGGGGGTGGCAGGAAGGCGGCCCCGTAAACAGGCTCCTGCAAAAGGGGCACTGGGGAGAACACACGTGTGCCTTGAGAACGAAAAGAAAGGGAAGAAAGAGAAGGAAAGAAAAAAAGCGACTAGAAAGGCCGGCCACTTTTCGCACGGGGCCTTATTTGGTGTTTTCATGAAAAGTTATATCTTCACACTGTAAAAAGTGCCACTTATTACTCATGCTTTACTAGGTAAGTGTATTTTCCTTGGCAGCAAGTGCTCTGGGGTTTTTTTCTCACTTCACTACTCCCGTACAAACTATTTCGAAGGTTTCATTAGTTTCTCCACCAGAACTGGCGCTGCTGCCGCTGTCTGAGGGCCGGGCTGTTAAACCGAGACACAGCCGCCGTTTGTTCGGGACGTTCTCGGCCCGACCTGCGGGGCTGTAAAACCCCAGCGCGGTGTCCTGCGGCGGGGCCCACAGGGCGCCCTTTCAGCCCCATCTCCGCAGCTGCGGGGACACGGCTGTCACCGGTGTCACCCTGCCACCAGCATCGCCTGCGGGTGGGCACTGCCTGTCCCAGGGTCACTCCGTGGTGTGTGGGTGTTGCTGCGGACATCACCCGTCCCGTGTCGCAGAGCAGGGCTGCCACCCCATCCCCTGCTCGTTACAGGTGCGTGGCTGTCACCCCGTCCCCATGAAGTGCATTGATGTCACCCTTTCTTCAGACCACCCTGGAAAGGGGGATGTCACCCTCTCCCTGTTGTCACTGCAGACACACGGCGATGTCACGCTGTCCCTAAACATGTGGATGTCACCAATCCGCATGCATTGCCTCTGCGTGGACATCAGCCATCCCGTGGTCCGTCCCACGTGTGGGTGTCACCATCACTATGCTCAACCACTGCCTCGTCCTCGGGGTCACGGCACACCCGGCGAGATCACCCTGTCCCCATGGTCACTACGTGTCCGTGGGCATCACCGTGTCCCGGGGTCCCTGCAGACACATGGAGTATCCCCTCCACCAGCCCTTGTACCCCGGCGTGGGCATGGTGAGCTGTGGCACGGCACTGCCGCCAGCCCCGTGCCCGTCCTGCCGGCCACCACCGCCCCCGGGCCGCCTGGCTGCGCTTCCCGCCGCTCTAAAAGCCAGCTTTGTGTTTTACAGCCAGGCCTTCGCTTGGCACACGATTTTAATTAGAGTCTGGTTACACGGCTCGGCAGATGTGGAATGTATTTCTTAGCCCAGGTGGAATAAATCTATTGCCATAAAAACCAACCCCCCTGTTATTAAATTCTCCCTTCTAAATAGCCCAGTATTGAGATGTACAGCCCCCTGGACCCCCCCGCCCACTCCCCCTCAATGCAAACCCTTTTCTAAGTGCTTAATGAGCTTTAATTTTATTATATTCCCTGACTGTATGGAACCGGCTTCTGGTCCTGGCGCAGGTTCCTGGCTACCAGCCCCTCTGCCAGGGGTACAGGGACTGGAGAGCCCCACGGCCGCTGGGCTGTCACGGGGCTGGGCTGCCCCGGAGCACAGGGGTCATCCCCATGGCAGGACTCAGGTGGTCGTGTGGTCCCCGGTGACAGGGACGTGCCAGGGGGACTGATGCCTGCAGTTTGGAGACCTGTGGCTGCTGGGGGAGTCCTGGGGTGACCGGCTGCGAGGTCCCGGTCACCACAGGGACACCCCTGCCCTTGGCAGGTCTCCTGTGGTGCACGGGACGTCCCCCGGGATCCGCAGAGGGTGTGGCTCAGTGCCAAGGCCAGAGGTGACAGGGGTTGTCTCGCCAGGATGTCACCGTAACTCAAGCGGTGAAACAGTGGCTCCGCCCTCGCTGGGAACAGGGCTGAACAGGGGGGCACACCCGCCGGGGGACGCTGGAGCTGGGGCACTGCACCCCCTTTCCCAGGGAATTCCCCAGGATGCACCCCGAGGAAGGGGCATCTCCTCACCCACACTCCCCTCCGTTAGTCTGAGCAGTGCCATGGCCAGTGGTTGGCAACTTCAAAACTCACTACAGGGGGAAAAAACAACCCAGGAAGCAGCACCTGCTTCCCAAGGTCCCATCTCTCCCAGCAGGGACCACGGGCTGGAAAGGGGAGCAGACTCTGCCCTGCTGGCATCAAAGCAAGGACTGGAGCCCAGGTCAAAGCCTGGGGAGCTTTGTGACCTATCACAGTGCTCGAGCCTCTCAAAAAGCTCCAGGATGTCTAAAAACCAAAACAAACAAGGAGAGGGGGAAAAGAGAATGTAGAAGAGAAGCATGGTCAGAGTCCATCCTGCAGGATCACCAGGATGTCATTTCCCACAAGTCTTCCACAGACATCCTCCACTGCATCACCCCTAACCACGATGTTTGAAGAAGAAAGTCCCAGGGATTTTTGCGTGCAAATGATTTCCCCTCCCTCCCTATACCTTGGGGATAGATAATAAAACCGCAGGCCCTGTGAGGAGCAGAGCCTGGGCCCTCACCACCAATTCCCAGCTGGGAGACTTGGCTATGGGCTCCCCCAGGACTTTTTCCCCAGCTGGCCTCTCCTCTGGCCCGCTGGCTGGGAATTTGCAACCACTTCTGTGCCAAGGAGCTGCGGATGACGTTATCCCTCCTCCCCAGACCAGGTGTGGGGAGCACAGCTGCTCCCTGCGGGTGCAGAGCTCCACGGGGATGAGGGACCATCCCCACCATGAACAGGGACACCCAGGCTTGGGGAGAGCGTTACCCAAAACTTGTCTTTGAGCCCTGCGCAGAGATCAGGATGCTCTGCCGCTGGAATCTCCGAAAGGAAGAGCGGGGAGCAAGAGCTGAGCTATGGCTCCCTGTCCCACCTCTCACCGCTTCTCCACATGCAGCCCATCATCTGTTTATCCTAGGAGACACCAAGTCCCTTGGGATGAGCCAGCAGCCAAGGCAACACAGACATCCCCATCCCAACCTGCACGTGTGCTGCCTGGCCAAGGAAGAGGGAAAACTCAGCTTTTATGTCATGGGAGAATGATCTCACAGAGGAAATGACCAACTAGAAAGGGTTAAATTGCCATTTCAAAGGCAAAACCTTCCTCAAAATCCTTTTTATTAGGGTTAATCTTGGCCTTGCCAGCCTGAAGGACGAAATTCTTTGGATACCAGTGTGTCCCAATTGGCACCTGATCTGCAGGGCAAGAGGTTCCCAAAGGTGCCAAATGCCTTTTGGCTTGGGCCAGCATTTGGTGAGGCTGATCCAGAAATCCAACACCAGTCCTGTGATCTCTTTCTTGTTAGCAGGTCAATACCATCTGGAGAGTTTGTCCCGGGATCTTTGGGTGTCTGTCACAGGCTGGGGGTTGCTTAGATGAAGGGCTGAATCATATTAATCTCTAATCGACCTTTTTTTGTTGCTTTTGGTGATTCACATTCAGCTCCAAAAGCCAATAACCCATCCTGGGAAGGAAGCAAAGCAATTTACAGTTTTCCCTGGAAACCTTTTGGCCCAGGTGGTGACAGCTGACACTTGTACCTTGTTCCGAAGCAGCCGTGAGCACGTATTGAAAGCCTCCACTCCTTGTGGAACTGGGTCTTCCTGACTTCCAGGGAAGGTCGTGGAGGGAAGGACAATGTGCAGCCCTCTGCTGTGTCTGTCCGGGCCATTCCAGATTCCCTCTCTCCACTTGGGAGGATCAGGAGCCCACACCGGTGTCTGCGTAACTTCTCGGGACGTGCTAAAAGCAGCTTGGAAGGGATCAATATTTCCATTCATTTTTCAGTGCCAATCTTCCTGCCACAAAACAGGAGCCGGAAGCCTGACGGGGTTTGGAGGAGCCCCCGTGGGTCCCTCTGCAGCGCCCTGCCAAATCCTGTTTGCAAACTCCTGCCTCAGGCAGCCCTCAGTGAGAAAAACTCCCCTTTCCCAGGTTTTCCTGTGAAAACTGCAGCCTGCAGCACTCATCACCAAGCTAAAAACAGATGTAGAGACAAGTAGGGTTAAAAAAAAAAAAAAAAAAATTAAAACCCCAAAATTTGGCCTGTTTGGATGGATGTTGACACTGCAGGTGGTCCTGGGGGGACACTTGCCTACATTTTCCATCTAGAAAGTTTTCTTGGACACCTACATGTCCATCCCTCTTTGGACCTGTAGGTTTAATACCTTGTGGTTCCCCTTGCCTGGAGGCTGGAGGATGGATTGCTGAGGTTATCCTGGAGTTTAGCCCTGAGTGGGGCTCTGTCCCACAGATGTGTGTGTGTCTGTTTGGGGCTGGGAAAGCTGTCAGTAGTCACCCACTCAAACTCAGCCCCTAAAGCTGGAAGAGGAGTGAGTCCAGGGTGCAACACATGGCCAAGCTCTTTTTCCCTGCTCCTTCCAGGACCACCACCTTCACTTGGGGACACCAGCCTCAGAGGAGCTGGGCAAGCCATGGGCTGATGTTTGCTCTGCAGTCCCTCTCCCTGTGTCTAATGAGTCCATCAGGATTATTTGCATTGTCCGTGCAGCTGGGAAGCAAAAAGAGGTGTCTGGGCCAAGCAATCCTTCTTACTTCATTTTCAACTGTTTGCAAAGCCCCTGATCAGACGACCCAGATGGTGCTAAATGGCCATGAAGAACCATTAGACAGTGGGTTATTGTCATGCTTGTTGAGTTAGATAATTGTGATGGGCCCGAACTAATTAATTTCTACCCAAAAAAATAGAACTGAATCATGGTCTTTTGGCAACACTGGTGAGAAGGACTTGTAAGCAGTTTCCTTTGGATTTATCCAGCCTGTACAAACAGGGGTCTCTGCAGGAGCTGCACGCTTCCACGGCCAAAAAACAGGAGAGCAAGAAAAACCACCCAGGCTGTCAGACAGAGGCAGCAAAAGTGGATCTCCCTCATCCCATGGGGCAGGAGAGCCACAGGACAATTCACCAGCTCCTTTGTGCCATGGGTCTGTCCTACCTCCCCTCTGGAAAGTCCAGGTTTGGGAATGGGCAAAGGCCAGGCATCCTGCTGGAGAAAAGGGCCTCTGGGGCTGGTCACATTTCCCCCAACCCTCCTTTGGCTCCAGATCTCCAAGGATTTCCCTGCTTTTCTCATTACCCCCTTCTCAGCACCCGTCTTCCAGGAAGCCAGGAGCTTTTTCCTGTGTCCGGATAGTCCTGACTTGCTGGCAAAGCTTCTCTCTGCAGGGATTTCTTTGTTTCCTGATTCTGGGGGTGTCAAGCTTTGACAAAGCTGGAGACAGGGAAATGCGATCCCATTTTCCCAGCAGAGCTTGGATAACCTGCCAGATTAGGTACATCCTGAGCTGCTCCTGCATCCAAAAAGGTGAAAGAACAGGAGAAAAGAGTGATTACAGACACATTTCTATGTGAGAAGAGACAGGAAGTATTAGGACTGTTTAGTCTGGAGAAGAGACAGGTCTGTGGTGGCACGAGAACAGCCCGTGAGTCCTGCAGCACTGACAATCCTCTGGTTTCTCCATTTCTCATCCCCAAAAAAGAAAAGGAGAAAAGAAACTGGATGCAGGGGAAACATTCACCCAGCATGGTATGTGGGACTCCATGGAGAGATTTTAAGGGAAATCCTATCCTTTTGGGGAGAAATCCCTCCCTTTGACTGGGGGAAAGTGATATGAGAACGTACATCCCAATTCATTTGGAGGTGCCTAAAAATTCAGACCATTTCCAGAGCTGTGGGCTCCACAGAAGACATTTGGAGCAGCACCAAACCCTCTTTTGTGTGGCTGCATTTTCCCGTGGCAGAACCCCAGGGATGCAGTGACACCCTGAGCTGAGCAGCTCCTGTCACCAGCATCAGCTCTCCCAGGGGAGCAGGACTCCAGCGAGCACAACCAGGAGGTGTTGGCTTCCCCACAGGGAAGGAGAGCTTCCTGCACATCAAGGTGAAAGAGGATATTTTGCTGAAAACCCGATGCAACGGAAAGCAGTAGGGGCCAAGGAAGTGAGTGTAGCTGGCAATTATATATAGTTTGGAGAAGTGTTTTGACTAACCTGATAATACAGCATGAAATAGCATGGCTCTGATGTAAAAAAAGCCCTGAGGTCCCAGAGGTAGAGCCAAGATTTTTGATGGTGACTAGCTGTCCATTGCAGAGCACACAGCCACAGGGTGATTCTGGCTGGATGGGACCCCAGGAGGTCCCTGGGCCGACCTCTGTCTCCAAGCAGGGATAACTTTGAAGTTACATCAGGTTACTCAGGGTTGTGTCCAGAAGGCAGGTTTCTCCAAGGATGGGATGTTACTCCCACGCATGGTCCCAGTTCCAGAATTTCTGAAGGGAAAAACGTTTTTGGCATATCTTCTAGCTGAACCAGGTCCATCCAGTCCCTGCCTGCCTGGTAGTAGGGACCCAAACTGGACCCGGTGCCCAAATGCTCTCTGCAGAGAGCAAGGGTGTCACAGCACAGGCTGGACCAACCACGGGGGAGCTGGAGCACTTACTGCACTCCAAACAGATCACAGAGAATTGCAGGAGGGCTGGCAGGAGATACAGGTCCCAGAGAAGAAGCAGCAGGAGGTCTGAGTCCTGCAGAAGTGGCAGGACCTTGTAGAAGTAGCAGCAATTGAGTCCTGATATCTCCCTGAGGACTGAGAAGTGACTCAACATCGGTGCCCAGGCAGGGATGCTGCATTACACACTCCTGGTGTCCTGTCCTCCCTGCAGTCAAATCCTTCCCTGAGAGTGAGGTGTTGCTGTGGCCCAAGTGAATGCTCCTGGAAATGTCCCAGGGAGCCCACAGGAGTGCAGGGGAGCAGTTGCTCTGCAGGGCCAAGGATTAGCCTTGTTTAGCCCCCCATGCAGATGAAGGCATGGCACCAAATTCCCTCAGTGTCACCTCAGCCCTCATGCATGAGCCCTTCTTGCAGGGCTGATGTCCCTCTGTCTCCTTGGCTGGGCTGGTGTCTGAGTCCGTGCCAAGCTCTCTCAGACAGGGCATTTGATTCCCAAAGCCCTCGGTGCCACACAAGCTGGATTTGGGTGTTTGCTGTGATTTTTTTCCTCTCAGGACATCGGGCTGCCTCCAGGGGACAGTTTCAAGACCCTTGACACTCCTGCAGCTTGGTAGTGCCACCAGTGGGTACTGACTTTCTGCTCATGGGTTTTATCCACATCAGCAAAGGCCCAAGCTGGCTGAAATGTCTTCTGATGCCCTGTGGCTGTTCAGAGGGAGCCTGTCCAGAGCAGGGGGCATCAGCCAGGCTGTGCAGAGAGGTGGAAAGCTCAATTTTCTCCTCAAACCATCCATCATCGAGCTTACCACAGAACCACAGCATCCCTGAAGTTGGAAAGGACCTTTAAGATCGATGAGTCCAAATGTGCACCCAGCACTGCCAGGGCCATTACTGACCCATGTCCCCAGGTGCCACATCCACAGGGCTTTTAAATCTCTCCAGGAAAGGGAACATCACCACTGCCCTGGGCAGCTGTGCTACAGCTGGGCAACATTTTGGGGGAAAAAATTTACCCTCATATCCAACCTGAACCTCCCCTAGCACAGCTTAAGGCCATTTCCTTTGCCCTGTCCCCGTTCCCTGGGAGCAGAGCCCGACCCCACCTGGCTGCCCCCTCCTGTCAGGGAGTCGGAGAGAGTGAAAAGGTCTTTTCCAACCCAAACAATTCCACGCTTCCGTGGCCATCTCTGCAGCCGCAAGCTGAG
Organism: Hirundo rustica; assembly: GCF_015227805.2. Lineage (NCBI taxonomy): Eukaryota > Metazoa > Chordata > Aves > Passeriformes > Hirundinidae > Hirundo > Hirundo rustica. The sequence continues at coordinate 256,592 of NC_053451.1, forward strand.
GTTGCTCCTTGCTCACAGATGCGCAAACACAGCCAGTGCTGCGAGAGATGAAAGGTGCCAGGGCGGCGTGTCAGCTCTGCCCCCGAGTCAACCCCGCGTTCACAGCTCGGGGTCTAACCGGGGCGATGCCTGCGCAGGGAGCGCACGCAGGGAGGAGGAGCAGGGCGAGGAAGGCGATGCCGCCGACCGCGAAGCGCTGCCTTCTGCCCGGGGCTGCTGATCCAATTAAAGGGGTTAATCCCAGACGTGCCCCGCGGGGGGAGCGGCCTCTCGGGGCCACGTGAGGGCAGGCTCCCGGGAAGGCTGGGCATGGGTGGGAATCACCGACCCCACTACGGGGAGTGCTCACTGCCCACGGCTCCACCCAGCCCACAGCCTGTCCCTCCGCCCCGCCACAGCCCCGAGTCCCCAGCAGTGCTGTCACAGAGCTTGGGCACCAGCCTGCGTGGCCCCTGTGCATGTCCCCAGCTCCGGCAGGACGGTCCTGGGGAAATGGAAATCTCTGACACCCGAAAGCCAAGGGGAAGCTGGTGTCTTTCCCCCCATGCCCCTCTGCTCTGGAGACAGGCCAGCAGATCTGGAGGTATCAGGGGAGGATGGACGAGCCGCATCACACAGAGGAAACCGGCGTTTTTGGAAACCGGGGTGAGGCAGCTCTGGTGGCTTGAGACACGTGGTACTCTCTGGAAGTACAATGTACCACACTCTGGGCAGGGATTACTCAGGGAGGGATGTCAGGGACCACACCCATAGAATCATAGAATGACTGAGTTGTTCAGATTGGGAAAACCCTCTGATACATCCAGTCCAACCATTCCTCCAGCCCTGCCAAGGCCACCACTGGCCCATGTCCCCAAGTGCCCCATCCGCACAGCTTTAAATCCCCCCAGCAATGGGCACTCCGCCACTGCCTCTGGGCAGCTGTGCCAGGGCTGGACAGACCCTTTTGGGGAAGGAATTTCCCCTAATATCCAACTTGAACCTCCTCTGGTGCAACTTGAGGGTGTTTCCTCTTGTCCTGTCACTTGTCCCCTGTGACAAGAGACTGGCCCCATGCAGGTTCCTCTGTTACTGCTCACCAAAGGGCTTCTCCTGGCCACGGAGCATCCAGCAGCATCCACCAGCCTCCCGGACTTGGCAGAAGGGTTCTCTGTGTAAGGCACTCAGCTGGGTTGCACCCAAGAGGTCTGTCTGTGTCTGGGCTTAGTGTCCATGGTGCCAGGACAGCCTGGGTGGGCTCAGCACCCTGTATATACCTGCAGGACACCTCACTGAGACCAGGCAGTGCAGAATTCATGCTGATTTCCTCTCAGCTTTCCCTGTGAACCCACAGGAGCAGCTTCATTCCAAACGCCTCCACTTCTGGAAAATGAGCGCAAATTGGCCCTCGGCTCAGCTCCAATTAGATCACACGAGGGCCAATTAATTAGGCTGACAAGTGAGGGGTCAGGCTCTGCCCGAGGACTGGCAGCATCCTCCCTGCCCATACACAGCTATAGCCATGCAGGTGGCTGTGGGGCAAGGAGGAGGCTTGGCCCCTCTCCCTTCACTTCATGCCAAGGGGAGCCCCCATCAGGCTCAAAGCCTCGCAGGGGTTTTTTCCTGGATAAACTTAGGGGCAGCTCAGCCCCATTGTATGGCTCTGGTGAACAGTGCCAGCTAAGGGCCCAAGCCCCGAGCTCCTTTTTCAGCCCTGAGCCGTGAGCAGACCACAAGCAAATGGGAAGGGGTGATCCCCTATGGATGAGTGAAGCATCTGTGGGATTTCTCTGTGTCCTAACTCTAAGGATGTTGCCTGAGTGAGTGCAAGGGAACCAGACCCCACCAGGGCCCCTGAGCCTTGACACAGACCCTACAGGGAAAGGAGGACCAGCACAGGAAGCTGAATCAAGAAGAGGTTTTAATCGGATTTGTCAGACAGAGTTGGATCTCCAAATAAATAGATTTATCAAAACAGAATAAAACAAGAATCCAGGGATAAATACATGTACCAAAACAACCTGAAAATCCCCCAAAGCTGTTTCCTGACAGGGGGAAGGTGATGCTGCTGCACACCCTCCTCCCCATGCTGCAGAAATGATCCTGTTCACCCTTTGGGAGATGCCCCTCCTGTGAATACAGCCCCGTAGATATTATATAGGATAGATAAAAATATATAGCACAATAAATGCTGAGTAGCGACCTTAGTGCAGTGTTCAGGGTCTCAGACCCTGCCAGCAGGTGGGTCCTCTCAAAACCTACATCTTCAAGTGACCTGCAAAGAAGGGAAAAGAATCGTCTCAGCTGGAGGAGAGATTTTTCATAAAAGACCCCTTGGAGGGCATTCAGCCCAAGAAACCCCTTAGCAGATCCCAGGGGCTCCAAGGAGGGAAGATTTTTCTTTCTTTGCAGGTCATATTTCCACCGGCAGCTGGTAAGAAGCACGGTCACGTTCTGCTTTGCTGCACGCTCCTGATGCTCCTCAGGAATGCCGGGGTGTCCGGGGTGGATCCCACCTCCTTGTGTTGCACCAGGTCTCACCCCTCCGCCATCTCTCCCTCCTCCCTCTGCTCATCCAACATCTTTGGGATAGCAGGAGGTGATGGTCAACCTCCTGCACTCTCCCGCTGGAGGGAGGCACCTACACGGCTGTGGCTTCAATGCCGAAGGATTGGGATCATTCTCTGGAGTTGCTGGAATTTCCACTAGTGTAACCTGTATTGCAGTGCCAGTCTATTTAATAATGCAGCTCTGGAGTTCATATATATGCATATGTGTGTCTGTGTGTAGATAAATCAATAGTTAGAGAAAAGTTCTTTGCTTTACAAATTCTTTGTTTCCTTCTCTGGGCTTTCTGTCATCCTCAGCTCTGATGTCTGGGCACGGAAGATGTTCCAGTGACCTGGATGAGCAAAGATAGACACACATCAGCAACAGCCTTGGAGCAGGAAAGTACAATTCCCCCACGTGCAGCACCCTTGGCACTGGAGCATCCACAGGGACCTTGCTGTGGGAGACGTCTGCCCACAACACCGGCCGTGCTCAGAGCGGATCATCGGTGATCCCAGCCCGAGGTATTGTAATCCTGCAACTAAAATGGTGCTCGGAGGGGCTCTCACCCTTGCAATGCAATTAATGGCACAATCAGTGGCACTCACAAGACTTTTTCTGGAAACCACTTGTGTAGCAATGGGGAACAAAGTGACACAGGCCCTCTTACGCACCCGAAGGAGATCGGTTTATTGTAAAAATCGCAGCCCTTTTATACCTTTAATCACTACCCAACATGACTGAAACCCAACCGAGACTGAACAGAACTTAATGGAAGAAGGGCACCCATTGGCCGGCCCAGCTGCAGCGCTGCTGTCCACGCGTCCCTCCAGCCAATCACCTTTCTGCTCATACGCTGCCCACGCGTCCTTCCAGCCAATCACAGCCTCAGCTGTCACTCCCCTGACTCTCCCCTCACGACTGCCCCTCACACCTCAATGGACCCCAGCGGTCAGGCTGTGCCCTTCCAACAGGGCCTTGCGGTGAGCACAAACCTTAAATGCTTTACCATTACAAACCAAACCCTACAGCTTCCCCCTCGTTTGTAATTAACCAACAAAACCCTACTAGGAAAAACCCAAAGAATCCCAGAGACATTAATAACGGCGATAACAACTATAACTGTAATATGGGCTTATAACATGGTAACTGCACGCACACGGAATCAGGGTGGTGCGACAAAAAGCCGCATACACCGTGAGGGAATCAACTTCACTTGGTGGCCTGTAGAGACACAGGCACACTTGCACAGTCTGAAAAGAAAAGGGGCTCACACTGAAATAGGGATAAATCTCCCTCTCCACCTCTTTAAAGGGTGCTTTGACTGGTGTTAGGTCCACATCCTCCCTGGCATGTCTCAGATTTGGGCTGACTTTCTGCCTCTGGGGAAGAAGCATTTTGCTTCTCTTCTACCTCAACCTGAGAAAGCCAAAATTTCAGTTCCATGGGCAATGGACAGGTATAGTTCTCTCCTCCCTTCTGTCAGCCCCATTTGTTTGGGGTGGGTTGCTCAAACCACCCCTGCCCCCCGCCGCATTTATATTCATTTTTCTGCTGCTGCCTCAGCCTTGGGTCTTCATTCATCAACCTATGGTAGGGGAAAAGCCTGCTGCAGAAGGTGAGGGAATCCCTCTGAATCCCCCAAGGAGAAGCAGACTCCCAGCAAATCAAATGTGGAGCTGTGAACTGCCCCCCAAACCAGAACAGTGTTACAATCCCTCTCCTTCCTCCCCAAAAGAATCCCTGGATGTGCAGAGGTGGCTGGAGGTGCTTTCCCTCCAGGTGTTCTCTTCCCTCCCTGCAATCCCAGCAAGGATTATGCAGCACCAATGTCATCACCCCGGGGGTGGAGGGAATGTTTTCTAGCTGAATTAATCTTCTGCTGTGAAGAAATCATCGGTCAGAGCTTTCCTAGAACTTGCAGCCATGGCAATGGGATGGTTTCACAATAAGGCTATTTGTCAGGGGAAACTGAGGCAAAAAGAAGGAGGCACATGCCAGGGACTCCACCAGGGTGTGAAGCAGGGACTGGAAAATCCCCAGGGTTTGGTCAAAGGATGCTGTATCTCAGATGGATCGGGGGTGAAAGCAAACCCCAGCATGCCTGGGACACTGGGAATGCTGGTGTGCACAGCGCTGCTCCGGCTGCCCCCATAACCCAGGGGTGCTGGACACTGCGGGCAGGGCTCTGATCCCAACCTGTCCCACTAAACTCCAGCCCAACCAGGCGAGGAGGCAGCCAGCAGGAAACAGCGTGTCAGTTTCTCTCTATACAGGCACTCCCAGCATGTGCACCGGCATTCCTGCTCTTTGTCATGTTTACGCACATCCAGAATGATTTGTAAAAACATTTCAACAGTTTATTTGTTTGCTAATCCCTTGCACCATTTTTTTTTCCTCCTCCCGTGCTCCCAGGAGCACCAGATGGATTAGATATAAAAATCAAACAGTTTTACGGGCTCTGGAGAGACAAAACCTCTGGATTTCACAAGAGTGCATCCACTTTTAGAAAGCTGGCTGCCCTTTCCAATACCATAAAGTGAAAATGTGGCTGTTAACCAGAGTGTTGCGTATGGGTGTGAAGACAGGTCAGCTCCAACAAAGCCACGCTTGCACAAGTGTTTTCCCTAAGGTTCAGCTCCCCACGCCATGCCGGGATTTACACATCCTTTTTGGAATGGCCGGAGCAGAGCAGGAAATCAGGAGGTTCTTTGGGGCAGGGAGTGCTGGAGGAGTGAGGAGATGGGATTTTCCTCCCCCTACCTTCGTTTGTCCTGGTGATCAGCCTGAAGTTTTGTGCTTCTTGCTTGAATTCTTGTTTGCTGATCTTCTTGGTCTGGATCAGATGGAATATTCCTGCAGAAGGGGACACAGGGCATCAGATTCTGCAATGCCCAATTCATGGCTCACACAGGTTTGGATTCTCTGTCCCCTCCTGACACTGTCTGCCCCGGGGTCCTGGTTTGGTGCAGGACCTGCTGCCAGAGCCTGGTAGGAGCTGGGAATTAATCCAGGGCTGGCCAAGGCCAGGAGACATCTCTTTAAGTATCGGATTAGATATTAGGAGGAAATTCTTCCCTGTGAGGGTGGCCAGGCCCTGGCACAAGTTGCTCAGAGAAGCTGTGGCTGCCCCACCTCTGGAATTGTCCAAGGCCAGGTTGAAGCAACCTGGTCCAGTGGGAGGTGTCCTGTCTGCAGAAAGGGTGTGGAATGGGGTGGCCTCGAAGCTCCCTCCCAAGCCAAACCTTTCTGAGATTCTCTGGGTCTATGAAAACACTCATATGGTTCTATGAAAACAAATCTATGGTTGTTAAATCAGGATGTTTCACCCTGAAGCAGGAGAAAGCAATAGGATTTTGTTGCTCCAGAAAGCATCTTGCCCTACAGGAGTTCCAACCTCCCCTAAAATCATAAAAGAAATAAAGGTGAGAGCAAGAGGATGCCAGGATCCCTGTCCCCAGTGCTCACTCTCAAACACCTATGTTCCCCGAATACAGAGACCGCTCCATGCTTAGATGATTTCCTTTCCTGGAAGCAGCCAGGCACCAGAGTTTTCTATCTCTTTGTCAGCAGTGCTGATATTGCTCCAGGACAGGAAAAAACACAAGTGACCTCAGCAGAGATTGATATTTCTGCCCCTGCCAGCATTGTCCACTTCGTGGAGGTGCCTGACTCAGATGTTTGACCCATGCAAACCAGAACCTGCATTTAGCAATGAAAGTGACGTTCCTGTGGGATTAGGGGTTATGATATTCCTGTTTTCCTGCAAGGCATGACAAGCCAGGCAGGTATGCCTGGAATATCCTTCCCCACCTCTCATCCCAGAGCATCCAGCCTCTTGCTGACAGCAGATGTGAGAGGCAACGTGGTCCCCCTTATTTGGTTAAGAGACTTTCCCTGATTCCCAGCAGCAATTACACATAAAAAGAGTATGTCATGAAGAGGAACTGCCTCACAATCCATACAAATGAGATGTTATCAACAGTGGAAAATTAGTACAGGAAGTCAAAGGCATAGAGAGAAATAGATGGATATTTGAACTATTAATTAGTCTTTTCAGTGGGCTGGGTAAAGAAGTCCTACCAGTAACAAAAGAAGATACTGGATGGAGATAATGAAACTGCTATTGACGCAAGAAAGGCACAAGTGTTCAATAAATTCTTCTGGTCTATACTTAGAAAGGAGCAGGAGGGTGTGCTTACAGTCCCTGGGGCTGATGAAGCACTCTCCAGCACATTAGTAACCAAGAGGATATTTTAAACAAGACCTACAAGAGATAAACATCTTTTAATCAACCGACCTAGATAATGCTCCCCAAGAGCTCTCAGAGAGCTGGCTGAGACCTTTGGCCCCCTGGAATGGTCGTTCCTGACACATGCCAGGAGCTGGGGAGCAGTGGAGGAATGCTGGCCACGCTCCAGCAGGAATCAGGATAGCACAAGCTAAGGACAGTTCACCAGCAGAGAGACAGGATGGATGGAGCTGGCACAGGGCAATGCCATTTCCTGGCAAGCACACCCCATCCAACAGGCAGGAGCATTCCTGGCAGCATTTGGGATGAGATGGCGCGAGGTGCTGGGGCTGTCGGGCACGTACTACCGTTCTTTAAGGTGTTTTAAGGGGGATTTGTACGAAAGATGGGGATGGACTTCTTAACAGGGCCTGTAGTGAGAGGACAACAGGTCAAAAATATCTGAAAGTCAATTTTCAAACCTGCTGCTGATGTTCAGACCCCTAAAAAGATGGGGAAACCTGCACTGCAACTCTTCTGGAGGCCAGTTGTGCACCCAGCCAGCTGGGTAAAACTTTTGGCTGGGAGTTGGTGCTGGTTTCTCCTCCCAGCTCTTGCTTTGTGGAAGAAACTGTCCTGGCTCAGAAATGGATGAGGCCACGTAGGTATCATGAGCCCATACAAAGGCAGATGGATGAGGTCCAGGTGTGACTTGCAGCCTCTTTACTCCACACACGCTGCTCTGTTGGTAGAGTGATGGACCATGGAGAGGTGGAATCCATATGTGAGTGAGCTCATGCTCTTTCCCAATAATAACACTTCACTCTGCCAAGCAAAAGAGCTGTGTTGGCCTCAGGGACAAGGGCCTCCCCTGTCCCTGGCTGGCAGGGCTGGGGAGCTCCATGCAGACGTGAAGCTTTTGGCCTCGGAAGGTGCCGAGAAGGTTTGGGTGCTGCCCCGTGCCAAGGAGCGAGGGGAGGAAGCGGCGGGGCCCAGACAGCGCGGGCTCGGAGCTGTCCTCAGCTACAAGGTGCCATTGTGAGGGAGGCCCCGCTGAGGCGGGGGAGCACGGGCAGGGGGGCACCATGGAGGACGGAGGATGGCAGGGGCAGGATGGAAACATGGTGGCAACCAGGGCTCCATCTCTGGAGCTAATTTCTCAGGCTGTTATCCATGTGTGCCCAGTCTCAGCAGCTGGCTGAGGTCTCCCTGGGGAGTGATGTGAAATATGGACATACCAGGAGGCCAGAATGGCTACACATGTCCAGCAGACACAGGCCAAGGGTCACTGTATCCATAGAAAAGGTACAACTAACCTCACGTGCTCAAGTTTTTGGGGTAGAGTATGTCCACTGGAAACTCGGGAATGGGGCACTGGGATGCTTCCTTGGGCCTCAGGGAAACACAGCACAAGTATCTACTGGACCGGGTGTCTCTGGACTCCTCCCGTTCATAAGAGCAAAGCTGAAGCTGTGGGAAGAGAGCAGGAGACTGGAGCCATCTCACAGCGTATTTGCTGTGCTTCGACCTCTGGAGGACACACCAACAGGAGCATCCAAATCCACCCATCCGAAAAGTGGGCCAGGGACAATTCATCCCCCTTGTATGCCTCTTTGCAGCAGCTTTCAAGTTGTAGGTGGACTGGAGTGTAAAAAAAGAGCAAAAGCAAAACCACAGAGTCACCAGAACAATTTTTTTGTTTGTTTTCCATGTGTATTTGGCATGAGAGAAGGGAGGTTCGGAGGAACAGCCCCAAGGCCCTTGTCTTTCATGCCTATGTGCTGTGCCTCCAGATGGTGTTGCAGCTCATGGTGAGGTCAGTGGGGCCAAGTGGTTTCCAGCCCCTGGTCTGCATGGAATGCAGGAAAAGACTGTGAAAGGGGGGAGTCAGAAAAGCCAGCCTGCTGTCAGCAGGTTTTGATTCACCACGCAAGGGGTGGAGCACCTCAAGAAAAGCCAGAAAAATTGAACAAAGCCTGGAAAGCATCAGGTTTCCACACACACCTCCTGCTCTGCTGGCTGCTTTCATATTGGTGCTCACCTTTAATCAGCTTCCAGTTGTAGATTTCCACCTCTTCTGCCAGCTCCTTCTCAATGGCCATGGTCCTGAGGATCTCCTTGGAGGCCTCCGAGCGCGGTGGCACAAACATGTACACCAGGACACGGCTGGGGCTCTTGCCACACCGAGGGGTGGCGATTTCATCCGTGGGTTTGACTCTGGTTTCTGAGCAAAAGCAAGGACAGAGTTCATTAAATAGGGGCAGGAAGGACCACCTCAGCACCCAGGTCATGGAAAAAGCATCTCGTTGGCTTTGGTGCCACCTGGCACAGTTGTGTCTGCCCCAACTCCAGGACCAGCAGCAAAGGAGAGGTTAATAAAGGACCCGTGGGCCTCCTGGGGATGTTGTTTCACTCCCCCTGACCCCAGCAGCCTCTGTGCCAGCAGGGATGGGGAAGGGGGATTTTGTCCATCTGGATCCCCCATGTTCTCCGCAGGGACCTTGATGGCTGCAAAGCACGGGCTCGATTCCCCACTTCCCATCTCGCTTCTGCTGGGGAAGGAACATCAGGGGAGCAGGGGGATGAGCCCACAGCAGGGGAGCCTGGGCTGCCTGGGCAGCGCACCTGGCTCAGCCCAACAGGTGGGCTCAGCACCAGCCCCAGCCCCCTCCCCACACGGGGTGTCATCACAAGGACATCCACACCGGGTCCTACGTGACTTTTTCAGCATTCTTGGTAAAAGAGAGCTGCTGAGTTCTCCCTATTTTATTTATTTTTTTTAATATATCTGGAGTAATTAAGAATCAATCCCCCGTGGTTTTGGAAGGAGATTTATTGCCTTTGGTTGTGGTCCTTGGAATGCAGAGGAGCCCAGCTCTGCTGAATTTAGCCTTGTTCTCCCAGTCAGTTTGGATGCTGAAGCTTTTTACACTACTCGAAAGAAAGTTTGGCTATAAATAGATGCTTTGGGTTTATTTTAGTAAGACAGTTATTTCAGGCCTGATTCTGCCCTCCTCCAGACTTTCTGGGGTGGTCCTGAGCTCTTCTGCTCTGACACGGGATGGAAATCCCAATTTAAAGGGAAACAAAGATTTTCAGTAACCAGAGGAGAGGTGCGCAGTTCTGCAGTTCAGTGGGAGTTCTGCAGAGGTGGATGAGCACAGCCCCAGCACCCTCACCTGTCCCGCTGTGGGGTCAGGGAGCAGGGAAACCTCTGTGCCAGAGCCTTGAACTTGAACTGCTCCAGGGCATTCACAGGAGCATGGAGTTGTTAAAGCTGAAAAAGCCCTTTAAGATCACGGAGTCCTTGATTAAAGCCGCACCTCCATAGCAGGAAAGGAACCCCTGGAATTCAACAGGACTTTAACAACCAAGGAGCTTCACACCGGAGCCACTCGATCACCCACAGCATCGGGGAGGAGGAGCAGGGACACAGAGGTCATAGTCACCAGCTCTGCCCACAGCAGTGCTCCTCCCATCCAAACAACACATCGCAGCAATTCCCGGGATCGGCGTCACTTTAGCAAAATCACTTAGCATTCCTGGGTTACTGGGTACAAAGGAGGAAGGGAAGGACAGTCACAGAAAGCACCTGGAGAAAGAACCTGGGCAAAGCCTCCACGCAGTGAAGGAAAGGGCAAGGATGTAATTTGGTGAGCAATGTGTGTGTGATCGCTATCTGTGAGAACTGGAAAGCAGGAACAAAATCATTTTGGCCGCATCAGGGTGTCTAATTGGAAATAAAATGAAGTCTGAACAGCAGACAAGAGATCCAAGCAGGGAAAGTTGTCGGATTTAAACCAGAGAGACCCACTAGACTGGGAATGCAAAACTGGAAGGGTTGCTCAGTCATCACATCCCATTCCCACCAGGCACCACATCATAAATCCTGCTCATAAACATATCAAAAACCTTATTAAAACAAGCTGAGCTTCTGCCCTTGGCTCCCCTGAGGAGGCCATCCCAGAACCTCTCCAGTCAGGGGCTGGAAAAACTTGAAAATCTCAGCTCAAATGACTTTACAGCCATTCCAGAACGTGGCAGCGCCCTTTGCTTGTTCTCCTGGTGAGACCCCTCCACAGAAACCCCTGGGAGATGCGGATCAGAGGGGATCACGCAGAACCTGCTGCACCTGCAGCCGGGCTCAAAGACACTCAGGTACCTTTAGTCTCCCTAGGGAAGCAGTGAGTGGTCCATCAGCTGAACATCTCCTGATAAATGTCAGTACAGAGAGGTATCATCCACAAAACATTCTCCAGTGGGAACAGGAGGCAATGTCACACCCTGACACATCTTTGCCAGGTCTGTGGCTTAAGGCAAACAGCTTTCCAAAGGCCAGGGAGCTGAGAGACCCAAAACACACTGAACAGAGAAGGAAAAGAGGTCTTCTCCACCATGGAATCACAGAATCATTAAATTTGGAAAAGACTTTTGAGATCATCAAGTCCAACTGTTCCCCCAGCACTGCCAAGGCACCACTGGCCCATGTCTCCAAGTGCAACAGAGCTTTGAAATCTCTTGGGGATGGGGACTCCAGCACTGCCCTGAGAAGCTGTGCCAGGGCTGGAAAACCCTTTGGGGGAGGAAATTGTCTGTAATATCCAACCCAAGCCTCCCCTGGCTCAGGCTGAGGCTGTTCCCTCTCCTCCTGTCCCTGTTCCCTGGGAGCAGAGCCTGACCCCCCTGGCTGTCCCCTCCTGTCAGGGAGTTGTGCAGAGCCACAAGGTTCCCCCGAGCCTCCTTTCCTCCAGGCTGAGCCCCTTTCCCCGCTCACTCAGCCCCTCCTGGGGCTCCAGCCCCTTTCCATGTCATAGTCCCAAGCCCAGTTCTAGCTGGATCACCCTAAAACCTGTGTGTGAACCTCCACTGCCAGAGATGGGGGTTCCAGTTCCAACAAACCATGAGTACCACAGACAACCCCTCTCCTGGGAAGTGTCCTCACTCCTTCCTTCACACCTACACCTCAGCTGCCACAATTTTAACCCTCTGGTTTTTGTCCCACCTGGATGTTTAGAGAACAGCCAAACTGTGTCTCCTCTGCCCTGAAAGCACCTTACATCTGAGCACTGTCAGTGTGTCCTGCCCCAGGCATCTTTCTCCAGACTTCATCCTCCCAACAGATGGAACCTTTTGGGATCAGTGCCTCTTCCTTATCTTGGGAAGGTCCTGCTGCCCTCCAAAACAAGCCAACCCTTCCATCAGTGCTTGTCCTGCTGAACTGGTGTGAATTCTAGCCACCAGCAATCTGAATCCCTACACATCTGTCAGCCTGAGGCTTTAAATCAAGGGTAAGGAAGGAAATGGAAGGCAGCCACAGGAGCAGGCAGGATCCCACCTACCTGGACATATTTTACAGCATTTCCCATCTACTTTTTCTGGATATTCACACGGATACTCCTTAGGGCATGTGATCTTCTGGCAGTCCTGGATGCCGTCCCTGCACGTGCAGAGGATGCAGGGCAGGAGGCCGTAGAGCCGGAAGACAGGGTGCCACACTTCCCCATGGGAGTAGGTCTTCCCATTGTAAACACAAGCTGGAGGAGAGAGAGAAAAGAGCTGCTTGTGGAAATAAATCCGCCTCCTCTATGTAAAGCCAAGGCTCGGTGGAGTCACTGCCTTTCAGCACCTCAGACATGGGTGGTCCTGCTGAGTGGAGGAACGAGCTCCTCTGGCATCGGATCCGGCAGCAGCGGGCACCGGGATATCACAGCCACCACACCCAGAAGGTGCCATGGGACACAGGGAGCCAGGAGATGGCTCTGCTGGGTTTGACCACCCTGGTGGGGACTGGGGCAAGTGTGGGCAGGACCTCACCTGCCTCCCAACCTCTGGAAGCCCAGGGTCCCTCCGAGGCTGTCGCAGGAATGAAGCACAGTGAAGAGTGCCACCTGCTGACTCCTCCATGGAAATTTTTGGAGGTCCCAAAATTTCCTCCTGGCCTTCATCTCCAAGAAAAGCCCTTCCAAAGGCACAATGGTGGGAGGGTGGCCAAGAGGAGAAAGGACCTGTTGTTCCTCACTTTGGATCAAGGTGCTTTCCTCCTCATCTCACTTTCCTGCTCTCTCCTCCAGGAGGAACACCTGGGACAGCACTGGGTCAGGCCCAGCACTTGCACATCGTTACAAGGAGGAATATCCTGTCCTTCTGTGGCACTGTCCTGGAAGGTCCATGTGGAGTCTTCCAGCCGAGCTCCTTCTTTCCCAAGTCCCAGATCTCCAAAACACTCTAAGGACTGGTCTTCTTCCTACCCATTTTGGAAAGTGGTAGATTCGTGCAGTCAGGAGACTGTGGGCATAAGGACGGAGATGCCTGGTTGAGGCTGGCTATGGAAGAGTGTGGAGAAGGACTTGCTGGTGGAAACCTGCCACTGAATCAGATTCCCTGAAGAATTCCAAGCTCTAGAGAAGCCATTTTAAGTCTGCCTAGCCTCTCCATCCCTTACCTTTCTTGTGCTTCTCTTTCAAGACAATCTTCACAGTGGTGCCACCTGTTCCCTTGGGTTTGAAGCTTCTGGGAATAAACTCCAGGGAAGAACTGAGGACAGTGGACACGGTGGCTCCAGGTGGTTTCCTCCCCACCACCTCTCCCAAGCACTGGTCTTGTGAATGTCTCTGTGAGCAGCCAGAGAAAAGAGGAGATTCAGACTCTGGCAGCTGAGTTGTTCTCACTCCAAAGCATGCTGGAAGAAGCCATGCAGTGTCCTGCACGCCTTCCATCAGGAGTGGAAGGGGCAGAGACCACAGGGATAAGCAATGACCCACAAGCCATATAAATCACAGAAAAGTTAAGGTTGGAAAATTCCTCTGAGATCATGGAGCCCAATCATTCCCTCAGCGCTGCCAAGGCCACCACTAAGCCATGTCCCCAAGTGCCACATCCACACAGTTTTTAAATCCCTCAGGGGATAGGGACTCACAACTGCCCTGGGCAGCTGTGCCAGGGCTGGACAGACCCTTTGGAGGAGGAAGCTGCCCTAATATCCAACCTGAACCTCCTCTGGCACAGTTTGAGGCTGTTCCCTCTCATCCTGTCCCTGTTCCCTGGGAGCAGAGCCTGACCCCCTGGCTGTCCCCTCCTGTCAGGGAGTTGTGCAGAGCCAGAAGATTCCCCCTGAGCCTCCTTTTCTCCAGGTTGAGCCCCTTTCCCAGCTCCCTCAGCCTCTGCTGGGGCTCCAGCCCCTTCCCCATCTTGCTGCTGCCACCACCCAAGGGGTGCTGAGCAGTCGGTATCAGTGCCCCACACTGGTGTCATCCTCATGTGGGTCACCCTCATTAGAGCAGCACCTTTCCCTACCCAATGCCCTCAGAGAAGCATGTGAGGTCCTACATCCCTAAAACACTCAGGGAAATGGGCTGGTCTTCCCTAGATGGGAAAATGAGGACTGGAATTTGTGTGGCTCAAACAGGATCAGAAAGGTGAGGGTGAGCCATATCCTGCTCTCTCACCTGGTAGGCACCAGGGCAGTTGTGGGACTGCCAGACAGCAGGACTGAAATGCCAGGAACATCCCAGGAACATCCCAGGAACATCCCAGGCTTCCAAGAGCAGAGTGCTGGGACAAGACACGCAGCACAAAGGGTCCCCTTGTGTCTATTTTGGAGGTTTTATAGGTGGTGGAGCAGTATGGAAAAGGGCAGAGCCAGGAGCTAAGGGACCTAATCCAACAGACCTGGCATGGGCTGCCCAGCTCCAAAATGTCGCTGTGAAGGAACCCTCGGCAGCCAAGGAGTCACTTTTTCCTTGCTGGGGCTGCTGATACAAACAGCTTGGGGAAGGCAGAGGGGTGGCCTGCTCCAGCACTGCCCTCTTGGTGGGAGAACAGGACACCTTGATGCCCCAGGGGAGAGGAGACACCTTATTCTGAAGGAAAAGCCCTCCCAAGAGAGATTGGGCACCTGACTATGGACAAGGGTCAGGCCTGGCTGCTGGTCACCTCTGGGTCTGCTCTGACAATGTCCTTCGGCTGTTTAACCTGGCAGACGTGGGCCAACAAGGAGGAGAAGTGTCCCAGATTTCCAGTTCCTGCAGGTCTTTTGCTCATCCAAAGATGTCATAGAATCATAGAATCGGAATCATTAAGTTGGAAAAACCATCTAAGGCCATCGAACGCAACCCTTCCCCTGACACTGCCAGGTCCAGCAGTAACCACGTCCCTAAGATGCTGCCAAGGGAGAGTAGAAGAGTCTTTCCCTGGTGTCCTGAGGTCTCACCTAGGCTGATGTCTCTCAGCTAGATTCAATTCCATGGCACAATTCACCTGCAAATCAGGTGTCCATGGTTCTGCTGTGCAAGGATTTGAGTGTCCTCCTAGAGCTGCTGGGGGTCATTTCTTTGTAGAGGACAATGTGCAAGGGCATTCTGTGAGCTGTTCAGGAAGCTGCGCTAGAAGCAAGAAGAGGAGGTTTGAAATGCAAATGTCACGTACAACACCTCTGTTTAACTGCAGGGGTTCCTCTTCTGTGGACTTCTCAAAGGAGCCATCTGCAAGGGAAAAACATTGTCCTGGAAGATGCTGCAGGGCTGAATGGAGGTTTGCCCTCTGTGGCTGAAAGCAGCTCTCCTCCACGTGCTGACCTGCCAGGGAGTCTGGGGAGATAGGAGCTTTGCACATGCAATTCATACTATCCAAGGAAAGCCTGAGCCCTCAGCTTTTGCTTCCTGTTGCTCCTCATGGAACCAAGAGATAACAAGCAGCCTGATTTACAGCCCAGGCTTCCAAAATCCTGCAAAAGTGGCTTGAAATGGCTCCTGCTGTCAGGTGGCAACCAGCTGGAGTCTCCCATCCCTCAGTCCCAGCCTCATTACCTTTGCAGACCTGGCAGCAGGAATCCGGCACAGTTAAGGGAGAGGAACACAGCAGCTCGGGGCAGGTCACCAAGCCACAGTAAATCTGGCCTTCCTAGGAGGGCAGGAGGAAAAGAAAAAACCTTGTCAGTGTTATAAAGAGCTGTATGTCCCCCATGTAGGGCTGCCAGCACTTCAAACTGCAGGTTTACCATAAATCATTGAGAAGAAATTCTTCTCAGTGAGGGTGGGGAGCCCCTGGCACAGGGTGCCCAGAGAAGCTACGGCTGATCCACCCCTGGAAGTGTCCAGGGCCAGGTTGGGTGGGGTGTGGAGCCACCTGGAATAGTGGAAGGTGTCCCTGCCCAGATGGGACTGAAGGAGCTTTAAGGCCCCTTCCAAACCAAACCATTCCAGGATTTTATGATTCCATGATCAAAAGCCCCCTGGTAGTCCATTTTCCAGTACCATCAATCATCTAGCACCTACTGACAGCTGCAAGTCTGCCCCTGCTGCACCGTCCATCCTGCAGGCTACAGCAGGGTTGTGTCCTCTCCTGGCATGGCTGTTCCATGAGCAGTGGACTGCTCTTCCTCACAAAGGGGAGGCAGCATCCTCCTCTCAGGCATCATTAGTGCTGCCAGACCCAAAAGAGCCACCACACACCTTTACACTCTGCAGAACAACCCCCAGTTTGAAGGGGCACAAGAAGATTTTTCTTGACATCTGCCAGGAAAAGGACACAGAGGAGATGGGTAGAAATAGGAAGCATGATTCTGAGCCCAGATTCAGGTCCACATTGAAGCTCTGCCCTCCATCTCTTGTGGTCAGTTCCATAACACCAGAGCAAAGCACACAGACGTGCAGGGATAGACCTGAGTGGATAGTTTGGAAAATATCATTGCTGTAGTGATTCAAGCTGAAAACCACAGGTCGAGGCCAGCCTTGACCTTTGTGCATCCCAGTGCCACCTCAGTCAGCATATTTGCACCAGTTTGTTGCAGGAATAAGTTTTTTGTTCCTTTGCCAAAGAGTAAAAAAGGATGTTCAGCAACCAGACCTCAACAGCAAGATCATCTTCTCCATGCAGAAATTTTCTCTGGGATATCCACAAGTTCCCAGTCAACCAAGACCAAGAGGTCAGCCAAGCATATCCTTAGAAAACCAAACCACAGCTGCCTCTTGTCCCATCAGGAAGCCAAACTGCTGTGCCAGGAACATGAGGAGGATGAGGGAAGTTTGGTGGGTGACAGGATCTGGCAGAGGTCACTGCATACCAAATCCTGCTCTCCACTCGAGGAGTCCAGACCTGCCCCTTCCTTCCTTCTCCTTCTGCCCAGCAGCTTGCAGTAATCACCTGCCCCAGGCAAGAAAGAGCCAGCGCCATCAAAAGCAGGATTTATCCCAGAGGCTCTGGTCTTGGGGCAGCTTTCAAAGAGGGTTAGGCCAGCTGTTCACGCAGCTGTTCTAGCAGCTGACAACATCAGACACAGCCCGGGGAGATCCCCCCAGTGAAGGCTCCAGAGCCAGCCCTTTATTTTCCCCTTTGTATCCAAGGCATTACCCTGACAAATAAATAGAGCCCGAGTGACAGCCGAGAGGGACACAGAGCGCCACAGGCTCCTGGGGACAGTGGCGGATGAGCACACGCAGCTGGATTAGAGGGCTCCTTCCCAGTGTTTCCCACCATCCGGTTGGGGTCCCTAAGAAAGGAACCAGCCTCAAAAGCTGCATCATCTCTACATGTCAGCTATTCCTCCTGCCACCCAGCTCTGAGGTGGGTGCATGCCCCAGAGGCTCCGAGCAGCTATTCCAGTATCACAGATACTTCCCTGTCCAGCACCAACTGATGTAACCCCTGTGTGTGCACTCTTGGCATGACAGAGGGAGGTGGTTTGGGCTCTTTTGCCCCTTTTTTATTTCCTAGCCAAACCTGGTGCCACCATTTGTTGCAGGCAAAGCCTCTGCAGTGGGAATGAGCAGCTCCCTACCGTGTCCAAGTCCAGCATCAGCACTTTCAGTCCTCTTTCCTCACTCCATCTCAAGGAGGTGGAGCTGCTCCATTTATCTCCCAACACTTGGCTCCTGGCACTCCATACACCTCTGGCCAGGCTGCCTCACACCTCCTGAGCAAGGTGTCAGAACTCAGTTTTTGGTGGATCTCTACAGGATCCCTTTTCCAACCCATGGGAAAGGGCTGGCAGAGCCAAGCCCTGTCTCAAGGCATTACTGGAAGCTCATGGAGAAGGAACATCCCGAGAGAGCTGGCAGTGGCTGGTGGAGGGGCAATTCATCACTGGGATGCACACTGAGGACATCCTGCCCAGGCTACAAAGGATGGGGCTTGGAGCTGGTCTGGTGGAAGGTGTCCATGGCAGGGGATGGAACCAGAAAAGCTTTAAGGTCCCTTCCAGCCTAAGCCATTTTCTGAATCTGTGGATCCCAAGAGCACCTGAATCCCAAGAGCAGTCACCTCATGTCCGTGCTGCCTTGCAGGCACACTGAGCTCCCCCAGCTCCCTTGCTACCAAGCCCACCTGCTTTGCAGCCAACACAGACAGAAAGGCTCCTGGCTGTGCCCTGTGCTGACCACCTACCACACAAAGCCTCAGTGGGGCAGACAGGAGAGCTGGATGCTGCTGGCCACAGCCCTGGAGCACTGCGGTGCTCCAAGAGGACAGGGCTGTCCCACTGTCCACCCCACGTGCCCCAGTGTGGCCCACCCATACCTGGCCCCTGTGATCTCCAGTAACTCTTCTGCACGGATAACCCAATCCCAACGATAAACCATCCCCCCAGGGGCTGGTGCTACCAGGTCTCCTGGGGTTTTTGAGCTGGTGGGGCGTCGTTGGGGTGAAGGAGAGAGCCGCAGCTCCCGGGGTAGCTTACAGAGCAGCTGCACTGCACACACTGGTTGGGCTGGCGGCCGGGGAAGAGCTCGCTGGTGCTGAACATCTCGCCCTGCTGGTACGTGGTCCCGTTGTACTGGCAGGACCTGGCGGGCGCACGCAGGCCGGATGGAGAGTGTGGCTCTGGAAAAGAGGACGAGAAAGGAGCGGGATGAGAGCCAGACCTCGCCTGGCCTAAGCGCAGCACTGATGCATCACCAGCCCACCCCTAAAGGACCAGCAGCCCTTTACACACCACGGGCGCTGTCAAGTGGCCGGGGCACTGCAGGGTTGGTCAGCAGTTAAGCGTCCAAAAGCTTTTGGAGAATGGGGCTGCCCTGACTGCGCTGAGGTCGGAACAGAGGGAAAACCTGGAAGTCTGACCTCACAAGGTTCTTTGCAAATTTCTTGGGTTTTTCCCTCCCCTGGTTGTAATAATCACCAAATTCAAATGGAGTGGGGTAAAAAGGGCTTGTCTTGTGGGTAATTGGCAAAAAATGAAAATTAATGTGTTTTTTTTTCTTTTTTTCCCTAGTTTCTTAAATCACTGATGGTTTCTGACTAACTCCACCAGCACTCAGGTAAGGAAAGTTTTGGGACAAAATCTTGAAGTAATCTGTGGGGGTGAGAATGAACATACTGAGGTAAAATGAGGCAATCAGTAGCGATAAGGTAGGAAAAGTTTCGGGGCTAAAACCTGAGATGGTCACCAGTGCAGAGATGGAAGTTGTTAAAAAACTTAGATTTTTTTTTTTTTTTTTTTTTTTTTTTTTTTTTTTTTTTTTTTTTTTTAAATCCAAGACACTTTGCTGGCAAATGATCAGAATAAATTGCCAGCTTCTGTTTTGCCCCTGAAGTGTGAACTGACGCTTTGTCCCTACAAAGCTCTTGGGATGGAGGGGAGAAGGTGGTCTGGCAGAGAGCCCTTTTCCATCAAAATGAGATTTTTGGAGGGAAAAAGCAGCTGGAGCTCTGTGACCAGGGCCAGACCCAGCATCGCTGCGTTGCCTCGAGCGGCAGCAGCGGAGGCACCGCCCTGTAGAGCCGCGGCCACCTTGTCACCCCGCCCCCGAGGAATGCCCACCTACCAGGACACCGCGGGCAGCACTGCTGGGGGTCCGTGACAGGGCTGGCACACGGCAGAGCTGGGCACTGGATCCGGTAGCACCTGATGTTGGTGTTCTGGGGAGAGAAAGGCACCGTTAGTTTAGTCCACGGGGAACATTCAGTTCACGGTTCACCCCTGCAAGAGGAGGAACACAACATTATCACAACAAATTGTGCTGGCTGTAACTCACCAGAGATGTCTCCAGCCCTGGCACAAGCACAGCCAGCTCATGGTCTCTGCTCAGCAAAGGCCACCCATCATCTGACACAGCCCTGAGCCGCCTCCACCCACAACCCACGGTGCTACAGAGGCAGAACCATGGAATCACAGAATGATTTAGCTATGAAGGAGCCTTAAGGACCTTCTTCTACCTCCTATTATGAGCAGGGACACCTTCCACTATCCCAGGTTGCTCCAACCCGGCCTCAAACACATCCAGGGATGGGCAGTCACAGCCTCTCCGGGCAACCTGTGTCAGGGCCTCACCACCCTCACAGGCAACAATTTCTTGTGAACGTATTAATCTAAATCTCCTCTCTTCTCGTTTAAAACCCTTCCCTTATCCTATCATTATATGCCTGTGTAAAAGATAACTCTCCATCTTTTTCACAAGCTCCTTTTAAGTCCCGAAAAGTTCTCCTCAAGGTCAGTGGCAGCTCCCTCCCAAGCTGCCACTTGGGGCAGACCCAACATCCCCTAGGGGGACAGTTTTTGAGAAAGGGAAGAGATTAATCCAAAGCCACTATGGCACTGGAAAGGGTTCTCTGGTCAAATGAGCCAGCAGGACCGGTCTGCCTCAAAGCTGCTGGGCGCAGCCCCAGCACAGCAGCAGCAGCAGCAGCAGCAGCAGTGTCCCTGCCAGCCTGCGCGGCGCCTGGGGACGTGCCTCGGAGCAGCTGCAGCGGATGCAGTACATCAGCCCCTGGGGCTCCAGGTACGGGTGCCAGCTCTCCCCTGGGCTGTACTTCTTGCCGTTGAAGTCGCAGAAGGCGTCAGGCCCTGCAAGTCAACCAGGAGAATCTACGTGAGAAAAGGACCTGGTTCCTGGGAGAGCTCTCTGTGATGAGAGTAAGGACAGCCATCACATTGTTCCCCACAGGCAGCTGGTGGCCACATCCCATCCACCAAACCCAGATTTTGTTCCCCCCAATTTTACTTTGTTTGTATGCATTTTTTACACTGGGACCCATCTGACCCGAATGGCAACTCCTCTGAGCAAACTGGACTCCCTTTGCAAGAAAGGAACAGAACGGGTGGTTTTGAGGCAGAAAATAGTTTTCACTTTAAAACAGAAATGTGCACTGAAGATGGACGGGTGATTTCAGAGTGATGCTACAGGATGGAATTTCCCCCAGTGAGATCAGAATGCTTGGGAGTGATGACAGAGATGGGAGACCCTGAATTTAGGGGGTATTTTCACTGTTACCAAAAAAAAAAAAAAAAAAAAAAAAAGGAGGGGGGGCAGAACCAAACAAAAAAATTATGGGCAGAAACACATTCTGGGGAACAACCTTTTGCTCATCCTAAGATCTTCAGCTCATTCTCTCAAGTATTCATGGACAAGCAGGACTGGGCTGCTTGTGCCATCCCACAGGGTCTCACCCCTTTGTTTTTACCTGTCTTGATGCAGCACTGGTCTGACTGAGTGACTGTTTTTTCATTTATGGGGCTGTACAGGGGAACAGCAAGTCCACCTCTTCCACTTTTCATCCCCAAAAGCATAAACACATGGGTTTTTTTCTTCCTTCTTGATCCTGTTATCCTGAGAGGAACCAGTTCCAGCTGTGCTCCTGAACTGGAGGTGTCTGTCCCAGAAATGATCCAGACCTGCTTCCACTGGCATGGGTTTAACCTCACCGTAGCACAGGGATGAGATGGTGCCCAGCACAGGCAGTGGAGGAGACCCTCTTTGGAGATGTCTGCCCACCCCATCTTTTAGCAGGTCCTTATCAACCTCCTTCCTCCCCAAGTCCATAGTTACATACCAATCCTCTGGCAGGACCAGGCCAGCCTGCTGTGGGAGGCTGTGGGACAAGGTGTGGCCAGGATCACCAACAAATCCCTGATGAATTTGGTCAAGAACCCCCATTCAGTCACCCTTAATGTTCACACCCAGAGGCATCTCCTGGTCCTGCAGGAGCGAGCTCCAAACCTTGCAGCGCCTGCAGGAACCTGGCCCCTGTAACAGCCAGGGTGCTGCTCCCACTGTCCCCTGATACATGCCAAAGCCCTGAGCAGGCAGAGGGTCACCCCAGGACCCAAGGTCTTCCTGAGCACACTCCTGTCTGTATGTGATTTTTGTGATTTACGTGCTCACAGCCCGCTGAAAACTGAAAGTGATTTAAAAGGTTATGTCATCAAGGGAATTTGAGGTAGTTTGGGTGATTGCGTTGCTCGAAGGCAGTGGAGACCTTTACAGTTCCTGAAGCATTTATGGGTTTTTTAAAACCTTGCAGCACCCTGGGGATGCAGGAGGGGGGGACTGCTTTCCAAGGCACCATGCCCGCCACGCAGTACACGAACTCAGGGGAGCCAGCGGGTGCCGACCCTGCCAGGCTGTTGGAAGGGCTCCTTAATGAATAGCAGAGGGTCCCCAAAATTACCTTTATGGCGTTCACCACCCCAAAGATGCTAAGAGCCATCCCATGCTGTCACCTGGGACAGAGCAGTGGCTTGGAGGGCCCAGCTGGTGTTGTCCCACCTTGGTGAAGCTGGAGATGCCACCTGCTCAACAGATTTCTCCAATCAACCAGACAAAATTCACCCAAATATGCTGGGGTGGGCTGCAGTCCCTCCTCCAGCTCATGGTCATCCTCAGGATGAACCCAGGTGATGCTCTATCACGTCCAGACCCCCTGGCCAGCAGGAAAGGCAGCCCTGTGGATCTACAAAGATCTTTATGAGTCTCTTACAACTCAAGCCCTGCCAGCAGACTTGAGCCTCTCGTTGATGGCTTTAAGCACTTGATTCTCCAAGCTGTACCTTCACAAGTGGTGACCACCAGCTGCCCAGAGTGCCTGGCCCAGGCACAGCAGCACTGCATCTGCAGATGTGGAGGTTTGCAATAGCTTTGGAGTGGATGTTATGAGAGGGACAGGCAGAGGTATTTTCGTTCCTTTTTCCTGATTAAAACTTCACACTGTCCCCATAGTTCTTGACAAGTCAGTAACTCCCTATTCTTGGCCACGCAGGTCACAAACTTACAGCAAACCACACAAAACTGGTGAGCATGTGGCTTGAATATGAGGAAACCCAGAAGAGAGAGG
Source organism: Hirundo rustica (assembly GCF_015227805.2). NCBI lineage: Eukaryota > Metazoa > Chordata > Aves > Passeriformes > Hirundinidae > Hirundo > Hirundo rustica. Next base: position 279,396 of record NC_053451.1, read on the forward strand.
AAAAAATCTCCACCTAACTAAAAAACAAAAACAAACAAACAAAAACTAAACAAACAAAAACTAAACAAAAAAATTCAGTTTCGCGAAAGGGTGAGAAAATGACTTTATCTTTCCCTGCTTGCAGCATCCTCATGAATTATGCTGAGGGTGAAGAAATGGAGTTGCCTTGGTGTGACGCAGCCCCGCTCAGCTCGCAGGCTCCCATGCCAGTTGGCTGCTTCCTTCAAACATTTAATCACAAGTGGAGCCCTGGTTTGGGTCCAGCCCTCGAAAGCAGCCTGATTCATGTCTGCAAAGGGCCTGCTGGTAAAATTAAAACTGACTGGCAGTGCTGGGCAGCAGGAGACACTCACTGGCATCTCAGTAGTGCTATGTTTTTGGCAAGAGGTGCTGGCATGTTTGGGCAAAAGCAAGATGGGGATGGATGGATGGATGGATGGATGGATGGATGGATGGATGGATGGATGGATGGATGGATGGATAGATGAGGCTTAGAACCTGGAGGCTCTGGACCATTTTTTCCTATACCAGGCTAATAATTTCACTTTCATAGGTCAAACTTTGGATATCATCTTAATTCACTTGGAGTGAAAAGCCATTTGTGGCAGTGAATTGCTCCCGTGCTGATCAGTAAGTTGATCTTACTTATTATACCTTCAGCAGCAGCACACTCAGAAAAGTCATGCCGGTTTACTTCTCACTGGATCTAGAGCAGGTCAAGAAGTTGTGGGGTGGCATCTTGTTGGTGGCTGGTGTCTGAGGCTGTTGAGATACATCCTAAGGGGACGTCCCCTTCTCATGGTGTGAGAGATGCAGCCCAGGGTGGGTTTCTCCACATCATTCAGTTTGTCACCATGCATTGGTGTCTCTGAACCACGTAGTGAAGATGCTGCTCAGAGCTTCTGCCACAGCCTCTTGTGAGGTTTCAATTTCCTGGTAGCTGGAAAGCTTCCCACAATACCTACCCTAAATCTTTAATGTCCTTTCCAACCCAAGCCACATGTGATTCTGTAATTCTGTCTCTGGGAGTGTTCTGAGCAATTTGATGGCTCAACAAGGAGGTTGTGGGGTCTTGCTCATCTCCCCTCACTCCTCCTGTTTCATCTCGAGGATGAGAGGGGAAGGGTGGTCCTGTATCCCCAGATGGCACTTTTGGAGTTTTCTCTGGAGCAGGGCATGTCTGAGCTGAGCTCTCAGCTCCCACAATTTCTGGATGTCACACACCTGCCAGCCAGCACCGTGCATGAGGGAGGGAGTTCATGCAAAGCAGTTTGTAAGTTTTAAGAGCAGCCATAAATAAAGTGTAAAGAGCACTGTCTGGTACACAGAGTCCAGGCGCGCCTATGACAGCCTTGTATTTATGAAGGGCTTAAAATGCAACTTAGCTGAGAAGGGACTGGTTAGAACACACTGGGCCCTTGACATGTGGCATCCTAAGGACTCCGCTCACATCCAGATCAATTCCTATGCACTAGCCTCGCTATGTTCTGAGCTGGAAATGTCTTCTTGGGACTTTGGGAGCCTGGAAAACTTTGTGGCTCTGAAAATGCCTCATCATGAAGCATCTCTGAGTTCTTCAGAGTGGAGAAGCCAGGCAGACAGGTTCTGCTTTCTCCCACTCCTTCCCAAGGGAATGATCTGTTACCTATTGCAGGGTGTGCAGCCCTTGCCTCTCCCTTATTGTGGACATGGTAGCACTTGCTTTCCATCATGGTCCTTTCCATCTTGAAGCACCCCTCATCCCTGCTGGATCCAAACTTGTAGGACAGAGGGATCCCAGGAACCCCCTTTTCCCCAGCAGCAATGTTAAAAAGAAATGGAACAGCAGCTTCCAAGCTCCTGGGGAAAACCACTGCCCCATGCTCTCCAGAGATGCTGGTGTTTAAATGCCTCTAGCCAAAACATGGTTGCGTTCAACCATTGCCCCTGAATTACTCAGAATGCAGCGCCCAGTAACCTGTGTCTCTGATATTATTTTTCAGCTGGAGTGCAAATCCCCTAAAATAGCCTGTTTCTGTGGGCAAATTCTTATTTTCTGACTTGCCTTCAAGCCCGAGCATTTCTGCTTCTCACCTATTTTTAGCCACGACACTGTAGGTCCCTTGGCTGATGAGCCTGCTCGTAACTAATTTATTCCTGTCTTCACTCTCCCTGAACACCCAGCCCTGAGAAAAGTGTGGGGCTGCAGATGTGGATGGTGGAGAGAAGTCCACAATTTGATGGTGACTCTGTCACCCAAACCACCCTGCCCTTGACATTGGGGCAAGTCCTGGCCAAGCCCTTCACATTGTGTGATATGCCCTGTGGCAAAGCTGAAGGTTTTCAGAGCTGGGGAGTGACCCTGGACCTCCCTGATCCAACCCTGCTTCAATTCCATAGTCACAAGCTCGTTGTCAACATTTTAAGTCCTGCAAATGGGCCACAACTCCTCCTCCCAAATCAGACAAACCCTTACTGCCCCACTCCATCACAGTTTATGTCCAGCTTATGGGCTCTGTTACCACCTCCCAAGAGCAAACACCTGTCTCACCTTCTGGACGTGTCTCCATCATCTTCCCAACCCTACCGTGGCAGCCTGGGTCGAGGCAGGGAGTCAGACCACATCCCTTGCTCAAGATACAGATGCTGTGAGCTGGGTTTGGCAGCTTTGGATGAGCCCAGGGAAGGGAAAGGAGCTGAATTCATCAGGATTTTGCTCTCCAGGGCTTTGCACAGCCCCATCCATCCACCTGCCTCTTCCCCCCAGCACACCCCACAGTGGGTATGAGCCGTCCAGTGCTCATATTTTGGGTCCACACTCCAGGAGGATGATTGTTTGAGTGCCTAATGCACTGCTGGCAGCAGGCAAGTTGTAAATCACCCTGATGAAGCCACCGGCAGACTCCGCTGAGATTCCAGGAGATTAAAGGGAAGAATAAACGTAGGGACACAACAGGTCCTGCTCCAATTTGCTCAGAGTTCTGGTGGATGTTGCAGGGGCGCTCAACACCCACTGGTTGGGTCCCAGTGCTTTGCCCAAGCCAAGCCCACCTCCTGGCCCCATTTAACACGACCAGCACCCTCCAAGCTCCTGAACAGCTCTGGCCAAGTCCTTCAAGCCTTTTTGTGGGAAGTGCCAAACCTCCCTTCCTTATCCCAAACCTTCTCCACCTCAGTCAGCCCGCTGGGAGCAAAAGTGAGAGAGACTGAAGGATGGACAGGGAGATGGACAAGGGATGGATACAGAGGAAAGCCCCCAGCTTTGTTTGGGGCGGGGGAGGCATTGCCCCTGTCCCCGTCCACCCTCGGAGGGGAGATGCACTCGCCCAAGGTGGGATCTGTGCAGAGGAAGGTCTGTAAAACAACCTCCTGCTCTGTGGCATTTCTAGCCCACGGAAGGGGGTCCCAGACCTTCCTCACTGCCCTGCCAGCCCCCGGAGCCCCCCAGGCCCCTCACCAGCACGCAGCGCAGTGCTCGGTGCTCTACAGCCCCGCAAAGCAGGCGGGGACAGCAGCGGGCAGAGGGGGACACAGCCAGGTCCCCAGCAGCGCAGGACAGGAAACCTGGCTGGTTGCGTGGCCTGGGACATCCCAGCCGCGGAGCTCCAACACCTGCCACGGTCAGAAGCCTCCCTGTGACCTCGGCCATGCCCGCAGAGCACCCCCGCAAATTCCTGGGGACCCCCGTGACGGGGAAACTGAGGCACGGAGGGAAGCAGCGCAGCCGGGAGAGAGCGGCTAAGACTTACGAGCCCGAGCTCGGCTCTCGGAGGCGAAGAGGAGCAGGAGGCACCGGAGGAGGAAGGCGAGGGGACCCGCCCCGGGAAGCATCGCAGCCCGGTGCTGGTGCCCTGGGGCTTCGGTCCCGGTGCCCGGGGGTGTGCCGCCCGATGTCCCGGGGACGTCTCGGGGTCTGCGCCGAGGGCTTCGCTCCCGCTGCTGGTGCCCGGCGGTGCCGCGGTCCCGATGGCGGTGTCGGACTCCTGGGAGGACGGTGCGGTGCCGGGAGGTGCCGGAGCCGGGGCTGCCGGTGCCCGGGGACGTCGGTGCCGGCAGCGCTCCGGTGCCGGGGTCAGGGGTGTCGGTGCCCGGCGGCGCCAGTGGCCGGGGCTGTGGGTGCCCGGAGGTGGCCGGAGGTGGCCGGAGGTGGCCGGAGGTGGCGGAGGTGCCGGAGGTGCCGCGGTGCCGGTGCCCGGGGATTCCGATGCCGGGGGTGTTGCAGTGCCGGTGGTGCCGGTGCCCGGGGGTGCTGGTGCCGGTGCCCGACGGGGCTCGTCTCGCTCCGATCAAAGGCGCCTCCTTTAGGGAGAGTCGAGGAGTTGTTTGTTGGTATTAAAGGCGGGGATGGAAGCGGGAGGGGGCATCAGCAGGGTGGGTATTTTATTTTATTTTTTTCATTATTGTTATATTCCCACTTTTTTGGGGGGGGGTGTTTTAGGAAATTCCTCGGCGGCGGGAGGGAGGAGGGAGGGCGGGCGGGGAGGTGTTGCGGGAGCCGCCGGGTTAACCCCTGCAGCCCTGCAGCTCGGCCGGGGCTCTGCCCGGCTGGACCTCGCCCTGGGGGCTACGAGCCAAGAGGTGACATAAATGGGGTACATCACCGCCCAAACAAGGCCCGCCTGTGCCCCTTCTCGCTGTCAAACGCCGCCTGGACACCCGGCTCTCCCCACCAGCTGCTTGACATTCGCTCAGCTTCATAAAGCCATCCAAATGATCAAGAATTCCCCCGGCCCCAGTCCACAATCCCAAACCCTCTTCCCACCACCCCAGCAGCGTGGAGAGCAGTGCTCCCACCCAGCTGCCGTCCGTCTCCGCATGATGGGCATGAAACACCGTGCTTGGAAAACCACTGGTCATGCCGTCATCCCTGGAGAAGCCACCTGGCCTCCACACAACGTTGCTCCTGTTCCTGCTGCTCCCCAGATCCTGCACAAAGTGGTCCAGCTCGGGCTGCCAGCCCTTCTCTGCCTGTCTGTGGGGCTCAGCTTTCTACTCTCCAAGATCCTCATGGAGAAGTTGAGCAGCACTGGATCCTCCCTGAGCAGCTGTGTCCCCTCAGCAGGGCCATTTCCCATGGCCAGAATAAGCCAGGGCCACCAGTTCATTATGGAGGTGAATTTCTGCAGCTTCCTTAGGCCAGATTTTGTGTGGTTTTTTTTTTACTCACTCCTCCTGTTCCACCTTCACAACCGGAAGGGATGCTCAGAGCAAAACCCTTCATGAGCACATGAAATACAGGCTTTAATGCAGCAATTAACACCTTTATGTTGCACTGTTGGGAAGGCTTGGATGGAGCTCCCAGACCTTGCAGGATTCCTGGGCTTCTTCTTTGAAAATGCCTTCATGTCCATAACACAAGGTCTCTCTCTTCCCATCAACTCCTTCAGCTTTCTCACACCGCTGGCCAGGGAGGAGCTGTCATCACCCGTGATCCCTTTGATGACAGGAGATCTCCTTCATCAGTCAAGTTATTATTTTTTTCCTCTTAATTCAAGCTCAGGGTGTGAGATCTTTGTTCCTGCTGAAGCATCCCACATCCCACACTGAGAGTGGCACCAAGCCACTGGTCTGCCACGGTGTCTTCAAACCCCTTACCCTGGTCACACCAGCCACAAGGCCCATTTCTTGAAGAGATAAAATAAATCAAGGGCAATTTTCTGCAGAAAGAAATCTCTTTTTTCCATCCATCTATCTCCTAAATTTGCCTTTCCCTAATTCTACCCCAGGTGCCAACACATCTCCCTGTACCAAACCATGTTTGCAGGTGCCTGTTTCTGAAAATGAGGGAAATCTTTGTAATAAGAAAGGTTTTAATGTCCCTTTAAATCACCAGATTTATTTTTTCTTGAAGCTGCGAGCAATAGAAATCAAGATGCATTTCTGTGCCCACATGGGCTGGACATATATTCTGGGAAGAAAGTAGGAAACACTGAATCCCGGTCATGAAATGCAGGTGAATCTTCACCCCACCTTGACTCTCCCCCACAGGAATACCTGTGGCGCTCCAAGAGCACAGCCCAGTGTGCAGAGCAGAGGACAGAGCTGAGACATCTGCACGGATGGTCACAATCTGCTGTTTACCAACTCTAACAACAATTTTAGCACTCAGTGCCCTCCCCTGGGGATGGTGAGTGTGATTCTGCTGAAGGACCCAGGAACTCCAGGGGATATAGGAGACCAGAATTCAGGGACGTCATCTGGCACTGACCCTCTAAGAAAGCACAAGCTGTGCTGTCACATTCCAGGGCCAACCACAAATGGGAATCCTTCTCACAAGGAAGAATTTCTTCCCTATGTCCAGCTGTGCCCTCTGGCAGTGGGAAGACATTCCCTGTGTCCTGTCTCTCCATCTCTTGTCCCCAGTCCCTCTCCAGCTCTCCTGGAGCAGCTCTGGGGCCTCCTCTGGACTCTCTCCAGCAGCTCCATGTCCTTCTGCTGTTGGACCCAGAGCTGAAAGTTATCACCACCTAATGCCACTTCCCTTTCTTCACTGTTCCACTCATTTCCAGCTCTCTGCAAGTTTTTCTAGCAAGACCCCTCAATTTTCCCCTCATGCCCCGATAAAGACATTTAAAGGGGTTTGGGTAAACAGCAGGCTCCTTCCAGCTCCCACCAGGAAAAGCTGGTACCTCCTCTCCCAGCTCTTCCCTTGCACAGCGCTGACTTGAAAAGCCCATTTGTAGCACAGCTCTGTGGGTAAGTTATGAAAGTACTTAGAAAAATGGGGACACAAAGTCCAAGTCAATGAAGTTATTTTGTGCCTCTGCTGCAACAGCAACAGCTGAATTCAGGACTGTAGATCCTGGCCCCACATCAGGGCTAAAACTTATGGGAAAGTTCAGGCATGTCCTAAGTGCAGACCCAGGAAATAAAGGCCAGCCTTGTCAGAAGCAAGGTGCTGTGTTACATCTCTGTTGGGTTTCATAAAGAATACATTCACCCTTTGGCAAAACCAAGGCTCTTTATCTTCATCTGTGAAGGAATCTGTCAGACAGTTCAATACTGCCAACATCAATCCATCTGTGATCATGAATCAGGCTCCAAAAACCATGGCATTGGCCTGCAAATAATACAACGTGGGTCTGTTCTGTTTGCCTTCTGCTTCCCGAATCTTTAGGTGAAACCCACCTTAAGTTTTCTGGGCAATCAAGAAGACAAGACAATTCCTTTTTTTTTTTTTTTTTTTTTTTTTAATGAAAGTGAAAACAGAATCTCCTACAAACTGCTGAGTAAACAGCATGGGCTCCAATAACATCCCCCACCTTGCAAGCCTTATGGCTGGAGTGTGAGCTGGCCAGGCCGCAGGCTGGAGGAGCTGGCTGCACACCGCACCTTTCCTTGGAAGTTTGTAGCCCTGCGTCCCTGACATTTGATCCAGCGTGGGCGAGGAGAAATGCACACGAGAGCGCTGTCAGCTGTAGGCAATGGAGCTGGAAACCTGCAGGACTCTGAATTGTTGGAAGCTGGTCTGAAGGAATTCAGCTGCAGGAGTAAGCCGAGTTGTGGGAGTGGAGGAGCTGCCGTCCTACCTGGAGTGAAGGGCCCGGAACTGCCCCCAGGATTCGAGGTGCCCCAGTGGTGGCAGCACAGGGGACGGGCACTGCCCTGGTCCTGCTGCCCCCCCAGTGCTGGGACAGGCCGGGATGCTGACCAGACAGCTACTAATCATGTTGTTATCCAGGATGCATTATCCATCACCCTGCAGTGGACACCAAAGTCCCTACTCACACCCCATGGCCCACCCACCCCGCTGACCTTCAGCCAGCCACGCAATCCGAGCTGGCACCAACCTCCTTTTATCATGGTGGGAAAACACCTCCCATTGCTTCTTTCTGCTGTTATTTTTAGCCATGGGCTGTGGCACAAGAGAGACCCTGAGCAAAACCATGTGGGAACTGTGGCCAGCAGGAGGGCTGCCTAAAGCAGAGGAGGGATTCTTGCTCTAATTCCACAGTCTTCCTCCACTCTTCTTTATGACTAGTGACCATGTCCTTTATCTTTGACCTGCATTTGAGGAGGAGTCACTGCATCCCACATCAGGTTGCCCAAAGTCCACGTCAGTGGAGTTGGAGGTGGGCATTTCTTGGAATGATTACTCTCTGCCATATTCCACAGAGTAGAGCCAAATTGAGGAAAGTTCACATTTTCTTTGTGCCACAACTTCCCACAATTCCCTTCCTCAGCCTGAAGCCTCATGGGTTTCCTCTCCTCACCTGGGGATTCAAAAACTAGAGGGCAGGATTAGGTGAGCTATTGGGAAGGAATTGTTCCTCGTGAGTGTGGTGAGGCCCTGGCACAGGGTGCCCTGGGAAGCTGCGGCTGTCCCTGGATCCCTGGAAATGGCCAAGGCTGGGCTGGAGCAACTGGAGCAACTGGAGCAACTCCCAGCTGGAGCTGGGAGCAACCTGGGCTAGTGGAAGGTGTCCCTGCCCACATCAAGGGGGTTAGAATGAGATGAGCTTTAAAGTGCCTTCCAACCCAAACCAGTCCCTGATTCCCTGCTCCCATCCTGTTGGGTGATTAATGCTGGCCACAGCTCCTCATGGTCTCCTGAAGGTGACTGTGCTTGGGGGACGTTCATCAGAGGGTTTCCCATGGAGTTCTTTCCAATGTGTGAAACTCCACCTTGCTTGAGAGCTGGTGCACTTTGAAGGGCTCTAAAGCCATCCCTTTTTGAGGTTTTAAAGCAGTCAATGACTGGTGAGGCTTAAGAAGATAACTGGCCAATGGAAGCATGTAGGCCAACCTGGAATGGGAAGTCTGGTCATTCTTTTTAGAGTCTGAGCATTCTGGCCAGCACAAACCCAAATAAATAGTTTATAATCAGTGCAAACCAGTGAGACAGAGAGAACAGTGGGTACGAGATTCTCCTCCAAGGATGGAGATCAGCAACCAAGTAAGAGGCAGGGATGAAGAAAGGCTGAATAAAGCAGGGGGAAAGATAGAGATGAAAAACGGGAGAGCACAACGCCATGGGCCTGACTGTATCTCTCGTATCCACCATGACAGATCTCACCCGCACCCCATGGGAGGCATCTGCCTGGCTAGGGCCGACATCATCGCTGGGAGGAGCATGAAGAGAAACGGTGGTGCGAAAACCCTGCCGGCTCCGCGGGAGAGGTGAGAAGCAGAGAAACGCTCCCTGACAGGCTGGGCAAGGCTGAGGTTTTGGCTGGGGTGGCAGGATTTGAGGCTGGAGCCTTGCACGGTCTTAGGACTCCCTCTGCAGGCGAGCCCTGAGCTTCGCACATCCTGAACTGTAGAGGGCTTTGGAGTGGAAAGAACCTCAAAGTTCACGCGTGACAGGGACACCTTCCACTGTCCCAGGCTGCTCCAAGTCCCGTTCAACATGATCTTGAACACTTTCAGGAATGGGGCAACCACAGCTTCTCTGGGCAACCTGGGCTATTTTTGAATGACGCTTAATTGTAAAATATCTCTTCCCAGTATTCCATTTAACCCTGCCCTCTGGGAGTGTAAAACCACTGCCCCTTGTGGGGCTTTGGGCTGGAAGACAAGCTGGAGACACAGAAACCAAGTTCTGCCCAGGGCAGGCTGGATGTGCAGAAGTAATTTGGGGGAACAGCTGGCAGAGATCCTTTTCCAAACCCAGTGTGCCTAGGACTCTGCAGAGAGCTAAAGATCTGCACAGCTCTTTGTCCTACAAGTAGCTGTGGTGGGGAAGTGTCTCGTATTCCCCATGTTCCCATGTTCCGCGTCCCTCCCCGAGGGCTCCCCAGCGCCCAGCTCCCAGCTCAGGCTGATCCCGAGGAGCAGCAGCCTTGTGGGGAGCCGGGGAATAACACACTCCGTGTGACTGGCCGGCTGCAGCATCTACGGGACAGACACACAAATTGCTGGACTAAGTCCAGCCCCAAACCGCTGCCATAATTCATCTTAATAAAGGCAGCATGAGATTTTTGTTTCATGAGAAGGAATTTTTTTGTCAACTGGCGTTTCATGGAGCCCACAACAGCAGGGATCCACATGCTGGTATCCTTTTAGTCATTCAACAACCAGAGACAACTAAAGATAGAAGTGTGGGTGAGATGGAAAGTTAATGATATCCCTCAGTAAGTTCCTGGCACACGTGCAGAGGCTGTTTCTTGGGCATGGATCATCCCTTCCTCTCTCCAGCCATGGAGAGAGGAGCCTCCTCAGGGAGGCTCGAAGGTGTAAGGCTTCACCTCTGTCTCTACAGCCACATTTTCTCTTCTGCCAACCCAATGTAGCTGAGAGCCTTCATCAGAGAGGGTGCTAAAATACGATGAAAAGACAGATTGGTTTAGTGCCCCAGCAAAGAGATGGAAAGCAGAAAAGTGGAAGAGATTTCCATAGCAACTGGTGCAGAGGCTTTGCCTCCCCTGGTTTGCTCTGAGTCACCGTCCGAGGTGTTTTAACTCTGGCTGGACGCTGAATACCCACCAAAGCTGCTCCATCACTCCCCTCCTCAGCTGGACAGTGGAGGGGAGACTGAACAGAAGGCTCGTGGGTCGGGATAAGGACAGAGAGAGACCTGCTACAGTCACGGCTGGCAGAGCAGGAGGTGTTCACCTGGAGAAGAGAAGGCTCTGGGGACAACTTAGAGCCCCTTCCAGTGCGTGAAGGGGCTCCAGGAGAGCTGGAGAGGGACTTGGGAGGAGGGATGGAGGGACAGGACATGGGGAATGGCTTCCCACTGAAAGAGGGTTGGGATGGGTGGGATATTGGGAGGGAATTGTTCCCTGTTAAGATGGAAAACCCGTGGCACAGGGTTTTCCCTGGATCCCTGGAAGTATACCAAGGCCAGGTTAGACACAGGGGCTTGGAGCAACCTGGGCTAGTGGAAAGTGCCCCTACCGTGGCAGGGGTGGGACCGAATGATCTTTGGGGTCCTTCCAACCCAAACCATCCGTGATTCCATGGTTTGCCCTTAACAAGCGGCCGGCCAGCCCTGTCCCGTCCCGCCAAAGAGCGGGAACGCGCCGGCGGCGCTTCCTGCTGCGGTGGCGATGAATATTCATGAGGGGCGTGGCTTGCGCGCGGGCGGCAGCGGCGCGCGGCGCTCATTAATATAAAGGTCGGGGGGGGGGGGCGCGTCCCCTCATGAATTATGCGGGAGGGGCGGGGCTGCCGCGGCCCATCAAAGTGTGGGAAGATGGCGGCGGCGGCGGCGGCGGGTGCCGGCGGCCGGGCCGCGGTGCGGGGGCGGCGGCGGCGGGGCCGGCCCGCGGCCGAGGAGGAGCAGGACGCGGTGGTGCTGTCGGTGGCCGAGTGCCCGGTGTGCCGGCAGGCGCTGGTGGAGGCGGTGACGCCGCCCTGCCGCCACTCGCTCTGCCTCGCCTGCTTCCAGCGCTGCCTGCAGGGCCCGGGCCTCTGCTGCCCGCTGTGCCGCAGCCGCCTCTCCACGCGGACCCGGCGGCAGCAGGCCGAGCCCGCAGCCACCACGGCCGCCGGAGCAGCAGGCGGGGAGCAGCGGCCGCCGGACCAAGGTGCGGCTGCGGCGGCGGCGGCGGCGGCGGCACCTGCGCCCCCCCCATCCTGGACCGGGAGGGACGGGGGGGCCGCGGGGGCGGGGGCGTGGCCTGCGAGGCGTGGCTGCCGCGGAGTCGCGATGAGTTCGGGGGGGCTCAGCCCGAGGGGCGGGGCCGGGCGGGAGGTGCGGTGCGTTTGCTGGGGGGGGGGGTCTGTCGGGGGCGTGGCCGTGCGAGGGAGGTGTGATAAGTTTGCGCGGCTCGGCTCCCCCTAGTACTGCGGGGCCAAACGCGGGAGGTGCGATGAGCTTGCGGGGACTCGCCTCGAGTCCTGCAGGGCCGAGCGGGGAGGGGGCACTGGGGCTGAGCCGCCCTGCTCTATGGCATTGGGAGATGGAGGGGATGGATAGCATCATCCCCCAGAGGGGATGCCCGGCTGGGGGGAAGTTTCCCCACTTCCTCAGGTGTTTTTGTGGTAACCTTGCCCCAGAAGTGAACGGTTCCAGCAGTGCTGCCAGGAGCTGGGCAGGCCTGTACTGCATCATACAGGAAGGGGCTTGCACCATGGGAAGTCCTAGTCTCTTGTTGACATAAAAGAAGTCCATCATCCCTGTGTTCATGGCTTTTTGTCACACGTTTCCTCCCTGCCGCCAAAGCTAGACGCCTTCCTCAATTCCTAGAAAACTGCCCCCTCTGTTCCCTTCAAAATGAATCCTCGTCTGAGACAGTGGTGTTGCTTTTTCCCGGTGGGAGCTGCTGGAGATGCCCACCGTGCTTCTGTCAGAACTCGGGATGTGCTGGGGTCTGTTGGTTGGAGAGGTGTTGCAGCAGTGCCCACTTCAGCAACATAGCAGTGCTGGGGAGGAGTGCAACAGAGGGGAACACTGTAGGGCAAACAAGGATTGAAGCTACAGATAAGCATCCCTTTAGCCCAGCCCATTCCTTTCCGAGCATGTTTCTAGTCTCGTGGTTCATGCTTGTGTCAGCACCCTCTAACTGGCTGTGGGAAGTATTGTCAGGATGAGCTTATACAGCTTAAATTGGTGGTTTGAACTAACCCCACTAACCTGGAAGAGATTTAGGAAGCCTTCACACAGAAGGATTTGCTGAATCAATGGACAGATGGGCTGTCCAGAGGGAGCTGAGCTGAAATACTTGGGAGTGGTTCCTCTGGAGGAGGGACAGTGAGTGCTCCCCGAGTCAGTCTCTGCTCCGGCGCAGTGGTGTCAGTTGTGCCTAAATGGACTCAACTGGTCCAAGTGAGCTTGGATGAGAGTATCCAGCCGTGCTGCAAGGAATGCTTGTGCAGTGTCTTAGTTGGGCTTTTTTAAGTAGAACTAATTTTAATTCTCTGCTTGTCCTGAGTTGTGTGAGATGTGCATGGGACAAAGGGCAATGGCTTCTCATTGCCGGAGGGCAGGTTTAGATGGGATATTGGGATCAAATTCTTCCCTGTAAAGGTGCTGAGGCCCTGGCACAGGCTGCCCAGAGAAGCTGTGGCTGCCCCATCTCTGGAAGTGTCCAAGGCCAAGCTGGATGGGGCTTAGAGCAACCTGCCATAGTGGAAGGCCCATGGCAAGGGGTGGAATGAGATGATCTATCCAGTCCATTCCAACATCTGCTGCTCTGTGCTCATCCACTGAGCCAGCTCACCATGGAAGACATTGGTTAAGCCTGCCTTACTTTCCTTAAATCCAGCAGCCTACCTCCCAAACACCTTGGCCTTGTGTAGAAGTGCTTTCCAGGAATAGCTGCTTCCCAGGAATCAAGGTGGGGCTGACCCTGTCATTTGGGTGACATTTGCTTTCTCCTCACAAACCTCTCCTGATCACCATGGCCTTATCAATGGACATGTAATGTATGCATATATATATATATATATAAATATGTCAGTGTCTGTTGGTCCCAGAGAGGGGGCAGTGAAGGCAGCAGAGCCCAGCTGCTCATCCCAGTGGTGTCCACTGCCAGGATAGGAGACAAAGGACACAAACTGAAACGCATCAAGTTTCACTGGCCATAAGAAAATGACCTTTTACTGTGAGGGTGACCAAGCACTGGCACAAGTTGCTCAGGGTGACTGTGGAGTTTCCATCCTCAGAGAGAGTCAAAACCCGATTGGACATAGACCTGGGCAGCCTGTTCATGCTGGCCCTGCTTGAGCAGAAGGGCTGGGTCTCCAGAGGTCTTTGCCAAGCTTAGTTATGATGTGTTTCTGTTATCAAGCACTGATTAAGCTCAGGTATTTAATTAAAACACTTAAAATGTGCAGAATCTTTAAAACTACTTGGTATGACCACTTGACTAGCTTGATTATTCCAGATTAAACGAGCTGATTAATCACGGTTTCATGTTCCGGGTTTCGTGATTCCCTTTGGGATTCATCCATAATAGTGGGCCTAAGGAGCTCTCAGACCTTGGCTGAGGATTCTGCACCAGGTGTCCAAATAGGTATAAAGTCAAAGTCCTTGTCATGACATTTGTCAAACAAAACTGGATGGGAATCAGCGGAGACACACACTTGTTGCCTGTGTTGTGTCTTGGCATGGGCTGGGTTTGCCTGAGAGCTCCTAGGCATCTTATTCCCTAGGAGCTGCCCTGCTGCCTTCAGCCTGGCCCCAGCTGCTGCTCCAGAAAGATGCAGGTGGCCTATGGTCCCACGTCCTCTCTGTGGACATCTCCAAGTTCTGTAGAACACTTGGGAAGGCGCCCTGGATGCCGGTGTAAGGCCGGACTTTGAGCTAAGGATGCAGTGCTGGCGCAACACTTTGCTAAGTGGGGTTTCTTATATTAAAACAGTTGCTTGGTGAAATTCTTGGAAGGCAGAGAGGAGCAGCAGATGGGAGGCTTGGAGACTGCGGGTGTGTGTTTGAGGATTCAGCTGGCCAAGGAGAAGGAACAGAATATGTTTGCGGCGAGGTGCTCAGCCTGATTTGTGAGAAAATAAGTACATTCACATTTCAGAGAATCAGATTCCTTTTGTTTCTCCTCTGCCCAGTAGCAATGCACAACAATCAGTAACTGATGCTCATGTAAGGGGGAGGCGTGTTTTTGCCAGACTTGTAAAATGACTTCCCCCTCCTTCCTCCCAGTCTTTTTTTGGCAGTGGTTTTCCCCTTTCCCCACCGGACCAAACCAGTCTAGTTCTTGAGCATTTCCTGGTGATTCCTTAAGTTCCTGTCATTTCTGTTGTTCTGTAGCCTGTCACTAGTTGTTTTTTGTCTCAAGGCCACAGTGCTACAAGTTTGGAAGTGGCAATCCCAAAGAAGCCTTTCCCTGTCTTTGGAAAAGCAGTGATTTGCTCCCAACATCAAACTGATTAAAGCTGGCACCATCTCTTTTTCCCTCCTTGTCACAGTGTTGTATTGCTGGTGGGATGGGTTAAATTTAAGATTTCCTAGGAAGATAGGACAGGGTGCATCTCTGGGGGCAGTACCTGTGCTGTGAGGCTGTCAGATGGCTTGCACCTCCATTTCTTTCCCTGTTGTCCTCTCTCCAGCCCTCCACAATACTTACATTATTTTTAATCTGCTGTCCAAGTCATTGATGAAGAAAGTGGTTAGGACCAGACCCAGAGTTAGCCCCAGTGGTCAGTGTGAGGGGCATGGCAGTGGATCATTAACTCTTGGAAAATAATTTTCCAGTTGAGTAGTGGTTAAACCTGTGCTAGGGTCAGAAAATTCCTAACTTTTTGTTTTGTGTTTTGAAAATGTTTAAGATTTCATCTTCAGCTGCAAGTGTTAACTGCCAGGAGTTAAAAGGAAAAATAGTGAAAACCTCAAGGGAGGTGGAAGCTGCAAATCCTGCTGAAAGTTTCCATGGCATCTGGGGGTGAGGGGGATTCGCTGCTGCCGGTGGCAGAGCTGGCACTTGCCTGATGGCATCGGTTTGGCAAAACCCAGGAGCCTCTGAACGACAGGCAGGGAACTGAAGGGCTCTGAATTGAGTTCAGCTTTACTTTTAGTCAGCCCATGTTGCTGAATTCACCAGATGGAGATTTCTGAATCTTTTGCCAGTAAATACAAAATGTGCTGGTCAGGAGTGCAGCTCCACAGAGATGGTGTGTAAGACACGCTTCCGAGCTGGCGTGGAAAGGATGGAATCCTTCAAGGGGATTGAGGCTGCAAGTCAGATTCCTCTTATAAAGAAAGCCACTGTTAAATAATTAGAAAATCTTTTGTCTTCTCAAATAGTGCAGAAATCAGTTGTTTTTTCCAAGACTGAGCACAATAGGATGCAACTCTTGTCTGCCAGCACAAAAAAGCAGGATGCCAGGTTTGATCCTACCACTGCAACTGTTTCAGTGCTCTTGCAGGGCTTGGAAGGAGCGTCCCAGTGGCAGCCCTCCCAACAGCCCTTCAGAGTCAGCTTCATTCAGGAAACAGTTCTGTTGACCCACAGATCACTTGAGAGAAAGGGCAAGCAGGAGATTTGCTGCAAAATCAAGTAAAAAACCTTTTCTTCCTTGATTTTGCCTGCTTTGTTGTCCTAGGCTGTGGCACACCTTGAACCAGCTGAGCAGCCTTCTCCTGGACATGAACATCCAAAACTGGCACGGGGAGGTGTGCCAGAAAAAGACACGGGATGCTCTGATCACCTCGTCTTCCTCCCTTTGCAGGACTGGTCTGGTTCCACTTGGAATGGTTCTGTGCTGACAGAAGCATCCTTGGGTGCAGCACCCTTCTGCCCTGTCAGCAGAGGGGATGCTGCCCCTCTGCCCAGCCCTGGAGGCTCCTATGGAGAGCTGTGTCCAGCTCTGCATCCTCAGCACAACAGGGACAGGAGCTCCTGGGGCTGAGGAAGGGCCTGGAGCATCTCTGTGCACAGAAAAGGCTGAGGAAGCTGGGGCTGCTCAGCCTGGAGAGGATCCCCAGCTGAGAGGGGCCCTCAGCCCTGGGTGTCGCTGGTGTCCCTGTGTGCATGGAGGGACAGAGCGGGTCCAGGCTCTGCTCCAGGAGCCCAGCAGTGGCACCAGAGGTACAGGAAGGGACTGATCCCAGAAGTTCCACCTGAACAGGAGGCAGAACTTCTTTCCTGTGCAGTGACCAAGCACTGAACAGGCTGCCCAGAGAGGCTGAGGAGTCCCCCTCACTGGAGATATTCCAGAACCCTCTGGACACAATCCTGTGCTCTGGGATGGCTCTGCTGGAGCAGGGAGGTTGTACCAGGTGACGCACAATAGTCCCTTCCAACCTGAGCCATTCTGGACTTCTGTGAAACACAAATATACATCTTTGCATACATTTCTGTTTTCATCTCTTCTATACAGATTCGGAAATTTGGGGTCTCATCTCTTTTTGACCCATCTGTAAAATACACAAGATACTATTGATAAAGTTGCCTCCACCTGGTGTTGGACCCCTTTAGCTCAACCACCACAACTTAGACATAAATGTTATTCCATTATTTAAATTTTCTTCTGGCTTGCTGAACCCAAGTGAGAAATGAGAGAGTTGACCTGGCTCATCTTTCCTGGTGCGTGTTTCCCTTGGGTTAGCCTGTGCCCTGGAGGGGAAAACTCCACCGTTTTACCTCTGGAGACAAGCCTTAAACATTGAGAAGTAATTGAAGTTTGCTGCAGGCGAGTTACAGATTGCTGCTGCTCTTGGGGCTGTCTCTGTGGAAATTCAGCTTGATAAAGTTCACAAAGAACTGGAACCACTCAAGGACACAATTGAAAAAACATTTTGGGAAGCCAGTGGAAGGTTTCCAGCATGGCCAGTGGCGGAAGCAGAAGCAAGGAATGCAGCCTGGCCTCCCCAGCATCAGCATTGCTTGAGATTTTTATCGCATGTGGAGGGACACTTGGGACGTTTGCCTTTAAAAACAAGCCTGGCTCGTGCAGGCGTGTGAGTAAGAGGAAATAGCAGCTTGTTTTTATGAGAAAAAAGGCCTTACAGTCTATATGCTTAACGTTTGCTTATGTGAGATTATTCTTCTCCCTCTGAAGCGAATATTGAAACAATTCTTTATGGTTCGTGCAGCTCTGGCAGTGGCGGCATTGCCTGTTCAGAGCTCCGGAGGCGACGGAGTTTGCGCTCACCCTCGCCGGCAGGAGGGACTGAACTTACAGGGCTCCCTAGGAGCTTGGAAAGGGGAATCCAGGGCAAGGCAGGACAGGTGGTAACGGGATTTCCTCGGTCTGTGCATGGAATGTTTGGGCACAGGGGCTGTGACCTGTCCCCAGGGATGAGGGGAATGCGGCCGTCAACCGGAGGATGCCTGGCAAAACAGTCGGCAACTGGTCACTGGGTGTTTGATTCGCCCACCCTGCCATATCACTTTCATTTTGAGCCAAATAGAAGTACTTCTACTTAATGGAAGTTCTGTGAGGGGTCTCAGCCTGCAGAAAAGGAGGCTCAGGGGGGACTTTCTGTCTCTCCACAATTCCCTGACAGGCGGGCAGCCGGGGAGGGGTTGGGGCTCTGCTCCCAGGGAACAGGGGACAGGACAAGAGGAAACAGCCTCAAGCTGTGCCAGGGGAGGTTCACTTTGGGAAGCAGGAGGAATTTCGTCACTGAAAGGATGGACAGGCATTGGCTGGGGCTGCCTAGGGAGGTGGTCCAAGGAACAACTGGATGGGGGACTCATTGCTCTGGGCTGGGTGACAAGGTAGGATTGGTCACAGATTGCACTAAACGGTCTCAGACATCTTTCCCAGCCTAAATAATCTAGGGATTCTGTGAAAACATGTGGTGAAGCTGCTGGTTTATATCCTTTAATTTTAGCAGAGTGGGAAAGGGAAGTACCCCTGATGTTTCCTCCTTGCTCAAACCTGTTCCGTCCTGACCGTAGCACGTTGGGATGATGAACTGCTGCACCCTGCCTGGAATACTGATAGGGATTAAGCCAGGGGTTGTTGTTTTGTTCTGCTTGTTCCCTTTTCCCTCCAGGCTCCTCCAACTGAAGTGCAACTTGCCCAGACTTGCACTGCACAGAAGTGGGAGGGAGCTTTGAGGCTGATACAGGCACGGGACTCCTTTGGGATAGAAGTTAAGCTATAACCCTGTGCCAGTATGCTTTTGGTTTCTGAATTCCTGAGGGGAAAGGGAGGAAATGGAGCAGGAAAGGGAACTTCTGCCAGACAGAGCATCCTGCCCGCCCAGCTTCAGAACGCTGATCTGGGGAGAGCACTGCAGGCGGCTGGAAGGGCACGGGGACGAGGCATTATGGAGAAAACGGGAGCGCTCTCCGTGCATTGGCATCACCCGGCGGGCAGTAGGGCAGGGGTGGGTGGGAATTCAGGGTGCAGCCTGCGTGCCTGGGGTGTCCTGCTGCTGCAGGCGCCTAAACCCTGGTTTTATTCCTGGGACTCAAATTCCCTGGGCCTAAAGCCTGGGTTTATTCCCGGGACTCAGATTCCCTGTGACATCTCCGGGCTGTTACTTCACCCCTGTGTTTACATCCTCCCAGTGCTCCCTGATTGCTTAACTGCTTGTCAAGGACTCTTGAGAATCTCAAAGGAAGCTCGGGAAGTGCAAAGTGGGATTACTTGGCCATCCTTCTCCCGATGTTTCTGTATGTTAAACAGAGCTGTGATAGCGATGGCAGAATATAAACATCTGGGGTTGAAAAAAAGCGCTGCAGAAGCTCTTGTGCAGCCTGTGGAGATGTCACCCTTTTTGGGAGATCACGGCCAATGCCAGTTACCCTGCACTAAAAAGTATTTCCTTTTTTTTTCCCTTTTCTTTCCAGACTTTATATTCAGAGCACCCATTAAATTAAGCAAAACAGGAGAGCTCCGAGAAGAATATGAAAGCCAGCTAAGGAAGGTCAGTATTTTGTTTAATTGTGTTTTTTCTTTCAAGAGTAACTTGAATTTCCTTCAGGAATGCCATCCTACCTGTAGGGCAACCTGAAGGGCTCTTTTTTCCTGTTCTGTAACAAAGATCATTTATTCTCTTTTTAAACTGTTCAGCCAGTTCAGGAAATGGCTGTAATTGAGAATGTAGATGCCAAATTTTGCTGTCTTAGTCTCCCTTCCAGAGCATGGAAATGTACCTTCTTTGGAGTGACTGTTTGGTTGTGGATGTAATTCCATAAAGGCATCTCCTTCTCCTCAAAAAACAAACTGTTCCAGACTAGAGCTTTCTATTTATTTTTAGCCAAGAATAAAATGTCATTTAAAGACAAAAAAAAAAAAAAAAAAAAAAAAAAAAAAAAAAAAAAAAAAAAAAAGAGAGAGAGGGAATAAAGGCTTTTCAGCTGGTTTGGAATTAAGGTCCATGAAAATATATTTTAGATTTTTGATCTTTGTGGTCTTGTTTTCCCTTGAGATGGGTCCAACCCCTCGCTGATTATTTTTCCGGCTGGGTAAAAGCAACCTGAGGGGTTTTTCATTATTGAAGAATTTTCTTTGGGTTTTTACTTGTAGATCTCAACAAGTGTAAAAAGGGCTGGGAGGCTGATTGAGTTGGAAAAATGGCCTTGTCTGTGTAGGAAAATAGGTGATATTTCAGGTAAATAACTAGTCTGGGAAGTGCTTATGTGTGAGGAGACAGTTAAAAAGCATGGAAGGGTCTTTCCTCCTGCTTCTCCCTGTATGGAATTAGCAGTGACACTGATGGGCAGTGTCTGGCATTTGGGCATGTTTTTGTCTCGTTCTTGTTCAGCCCGCTGCCTTCCCCTTCTTGCTCCCTGACCGATGGGAGATGGGTTTCTTCCTCCTGCCAGCTTAAACTTGCTTTTTGTGAAGCTCAGCTGAAAGAGCCGTGTGGGAGGAGATTCTGTGAATCGTCATCTAAGAGGAAATGGCAGTGGAATTTTGGTGGTAAAATGACAACTGATGATGCAGTCACACTTGTTCCCTTATTTGTAGAATCAGAATAGAGTCACAGAATCATTTAGATGGGAAAGGCCCTCTGAGATGGGGTCCAGCTGTTCCTCCAGCTCTGCCAAGGCCACCACTATCCCATGTCCCCCTGTGCCACATCCACCGGGCTTTTAAATCCCTCCAGGAATGGCGACTCCACCACTGCCCTGGGTGGCTGTGCCAATGACTGGCTACCCTTTTAGGGAAGGAATTTACCCTGATATCCAGCCTAAACTTCCCCTGTCAAGCATCTTGACACTGTTGCTTCTTGTCCTGTCACTTGTTACATGGGATAAGAGGCTGACTCTCATCTGGCTCTGCCCTCCTGTCAGGAAGTTGTTGGGAAGCAAAACTGTGACTGTTGCTACTTATCAATAGTTTCTTGTTGTCTCTGAACTTTGGAATTAGTCGGGAGGAGACAGGAGCTCAGATTTGGGAATCTAAGCTTGTATATGATTGGGGTTTCATCCCAGCTTCTCTGCCCGTGGAATGGGGATAACCTGGGCTTTCCTCCTGAGGAGCATTTCCAAACTATTTTACATCTCCCAGATGTGAGTTGTTCCATATATCTGAACTCTTGACCTGCTTCCCCGCTTTTTGCAGTTGAAAATGAAGTGGTACCATAATTATGTACTGAAGAAATTGTATTTGGCATGGATTATCTCATAGCTTAAGTTTCTCAACTGGCTTGCAGAATGAGATAGATACTCGCTGTCTGTGCGGGATAGCAAAACTGGGTTTTCCTCTGTTGTGCCCTTGGTGCTCTTGCATTTTATGTTTTTCCAGAAGAGGCTGTCATTTCTGTGTACTGAAAGCCTAACTCATCCTGGCCAGCTGTCTTTCTATCACAAGCAGTCTGCTGCTCCTAAGCACACGCAGTGGGAGGGAAACTCCTACCTGAGGCATGTGCTGACATGCAGCTTCCCAGAGCCAGGGCAGGCGGAGCGGGCTCGGGGAGGCAGCAAACCCGGACGGTTTGTGGAGGGAAGAGAAGATACCAAACGTGAGTTTGCCAAACTTTGGAAAGAAATGGTAGTGTCAGGAATGATGGTCCTGCAGTGAGCGTTTCATGAGTGAACAATTATTGAGCACTTGTACAGCATTTTTTTCCCCCTGCAGTTGCGGTAAGGACTAAAATGCATTTTCTGATAACTGCGCTGTTCACAGCAGCTGTTGGTCCTGCATCTGGTGTTTCAGAGATGCTACTCAGATAACGTGAGGTCCTTCTCTTGGGGTACATGTTTCACACTACATTGTTCCAGTTTCTTGTCCTCCTGTCCCAGCACAGCATTGCCACGTCTGGAAGGAAATTCTCTGGGAGACAATTTACGTTAAGGTTACTTCAAATTATTATTTTTGTAATTAGTACAGATTTTATCATTAGAGTTTGATTTTGTTTCCAACCCAAATTCTGGAACTAAATTCTTTTTTGTGTCCTATTACTTAGGGTTAGGATCGTGTTGTTGCCTTTTTGACATCACCATCAGCAAAGCTTGGGTTGTCACCTCACAGTAATTGTGCCATGGATTTCCCCAAAATCCTTAATATTCTTGTGTGTTGTTACATACTCTCATGTCTTTAGTTTTATCATTTTGTCTTTTAATTTTATAAGCCAGGTAAGTGAATATTTCCATATAACTTTCTTCCACATGAGAAATACAGGAGGGACATGAGTGCTGGGTAGTATTTCAGCCAGCCCAACAAAAAACCAAAAAAAAAAAGTGATAAATCTTGATGTGAATTTGTTTTTCAGATGCTTCATAAAAGGCAGAAATACTGTTGACTTAGAGCAGACGATTCATCATGTCTGCATCATGTGGTCACAATCTATGTTAGTCAGACCCTGTTGTAGCTGTTGCTTGAGATTATTAATAGAGGAGGAATTTAAAGATACATCTTAAAACAACTGTAAGCAAGGAGTCAAACCGGTTTTTGAAAATATTTGCTGAACACCCACAGTCGGCCAAACAGGGGAGTCTTTCCTGGTTTCTGCCTTGTTTCCTCCTTGTTTTCCTCCTTGTATCTCTCTTCCTTATCTCTGGGGGCTTGGTTTCAGTAGGATTTGGGTCCTTCCCAATTTGAAAACCACAATGTGCTTTTCCTGTAATGCCTCATGAACTCTGTTTTCTTTGTCATCCTCATGTCCATATTTTTGGGGTTTTCCCCTCCTCCAGCAGGGAAGAAAAACACTAAATATTTTTGAAAGAATGAGGAGTTGTTGCATCATCCCCCCCTGCCTTTTTGAGCTAGGGAGTTTCTTAAGCACCTGAGATACCTCTCCCCAGTTATGAGGAAAAATCCAGGGATATGAATTCCTAGTGCTGTGGTTCATGAGCGGGATGAAGATGTGTCAATCAAAGGTCCGGATAACTTCTGCATGGAGGGTGGATGGAGGAGAGGGAGGATCTGTTCTACATACAGATACATGCAGACTATTCCTGGCCTGTGTATAAGTTGAGGAAGAGGCAAGACACAAGGTGGGAAAATGGCTGGGTGGGTGTTGGTTTTGATAGCAAGTCTGCAAAAACAAAGGTCCTGGCAGAAAAGGGGAGTTTGATTCCTTAGGTGAGGAGCAAAATAGTACAGCAGGACAGGCAGCCCGTCAGAGTCCATGTACCTTGTGTCCTAGGTCCTGGCATTCCCTGGCACTTCTCTGATTTTGAAGCTGAATTCAAGCTTTGAGCCTGGGGTCAGCTGTCAGGGGTGAGGTGGCCTCTCTGGATCCTCTCCATCCCAGCACGTTGGTGAAAACAATGGGATCTCATCTCTCATGTAGCTTTCAACATGGGAATTGCTGCATCTCACCTTTTATTTTAGATGATGCTGCTTATGTGTCTGCCAAATTGTGTGTGCTGCGTGTCAGGCCATCAGAAGGCTAAAACTGGAATGTCACAGCTTTCTTGAAACTAGTTTTTGCACATTTTTATACGTAGTATGATCACCTGCAAGTAGAGAAAAACTTTTGTCTCTATTTTAGAAAATACAGTGGCAGAGAAGGCTTTGTCCAGCCCTGGGCCTCACAGTGCCTTTGTTGTTTTGCAGAGAAGATAAAATCCATTACACTTGTCTATAAAACACAAGTGTGGTATAGAAACAAACCAATCTTCACATTATTGTGAGAGAGAGGCAGTAGATCTACCCTGGAGTAGAGAAATGAAGGCACAAAATTAAATGATGTGACTAAACTCTTGGTCTTGCCAATCTGTAAGTGTAGGACTTCAAATTATAACTGCTCTACCTCTTTTTGTCATTATTTCCAGCTGAGAGAAGAGAAACTACAAGAAGAAAAGACATCTGAGGATTTGATTCACAAATTCATTCTAGATGATGTGGACGTAGGGAAAAGAAAAATGGAGGAACAGCAGAAAAAAGATGAAGCTGTAGTGCTGAAAGGGAGCCAAGACTGTGTAAGTGAGCTCATGCATCTCCTTCCTGCCCGCATATCAAAATTTTCATTCTTTGGCTTTCCAGGATTCCTTGATCGAGTTTTTATAGTTTATGAAGGCTATGAGCTGGCAGGTAATAAAGATCCTTGCTAATGAGAACTGTCTTCTAAGGTCTGTTATGACTGCAGATGTTCTTCTGGAGGTTTCTGTCCCTCTTTTTACCCTCTACTGTGTGACTCTTCCTAACACAGCAGATCCCCTCAACTTTGGGGATAACCTTGGTCTTCAGGCTTGCATGTATTTCCATGAACATTTCTCCATGAATCTTCTGCAGTGAAGTTGTGCAACCGAAGTTCAACACGTTCTTTGTGCTGACTTCTGCCTATTTCCCTTTTCATTTGAGAGGCTCTGCAGGAAATTACCTTTATTTGATGACTAACAGCCATATATAGGAGCTGTGTGCTAATTTTTGTATTATTTATGCCTTATGTCCTCTCAGTATAACCAGAAATGGGGGATTTGGGGATCTTTAACACTTTTGCAAGGAAGAGCTTTATTTCCCAAGTTATTCTTTCTGTTGTGCATGTCAGCTAACTCTTCCTTGATTGACTTCAGTTTCCTGAACGTCTCTCGGATTCCGAGAATGAAGAACCATTCCAGGGCAAGCAAACGCATCGGTCAGCTTTTGTTTCCAAGACCAGTGCCTACTCCTTCGCTTTCCTTTCAGGGTAAGATAATGAGACTTTATTTAATGTCCTTTAAAGATGGTCTACCTACTTGTTTTAAACACACCTGAGATGCTCTAGTTCAAATGGTGGTTCCAGTCTAAAATAAGTGATTTTTTTTCTGGAAATTTTGAGCAGACTCATTGGTAGAATGTGGTGTCTGTCTGATTACTTCCTGGCTGGAAGTTAAGAAAGTTAATGTTCATCCCATGAAGGAGAAAAATCATTGCCTGTAGGTTTAAACCATTAGTTAGAAATCAGAGTTCTGTAGGATGAACTCAAGAGTGCTGGTTCCTTCTCCAGCACAGAAATGAAGGGATAGCATCAGCCCCAAACAGCTTTTTCCCTGGAAAGCTGTTGCTTGATGCAGTAGAAGCAGCTGAATAACCAGGTGTGTTTCCACATGAGAGGCAAGGGGATTTCCCCCGTTTCCTCATTAGCACTGACCTCAGTTGTTTATGAGCCGTGGGTTCAGCATGGAACGCAGACCAGACTCTGCCGCAAATCCAAGATTCCCGGATCCCTTTTCCCCGAGGGCACGGGAAGTATCTCTGCCAACCAGGTGCCTCTCCCACAGGTAGCAACTGCCAGGGCTGTTGAGCTGGTTGTTCCTAAGGTCAGGAACAGTCTCCTGTTCTCACCCATCTGCTTTTCAGGAATTTAATTTCCAAGGTGGAGAGGAGTCGGAGCTGCAACGACACCATTCAGGAGAGATCCAAGAGCAGGCAGAGATCAGCGCCAGCCACCAAAACAAAGGTACAGGCAGCGTCTGGGAACAGGTTCCTGTGCGTAAATGTTCTTATCTGAGGTTACACAGCACCAGTAATCTGGAGATATGAAATATGGGCTTTGTGGCTCTGTGTTATCACCGTAGGGCCAATCGCTTCCCTGCGACTCCCAATAAAACCTGCCGGGTAAGGAATTAATAAACAGAAAAGCAGACAGGTGTCAGGGTTCTTGTGTAGCATTGGAGGCTAATTGGAAGTTGAAAGGGTTCTCATGAGGCTTTTGCTTTGTGATTCATTTTCTTTTCAAGGCTGAATCCCCAGCCAGTAAAGAAAAATCTTCTGGAAGTTTAGGAAAATAATCTTCACTTCCTTTCCCTTTCTCTCCAAAGCTGTTTAAACAGAGCAAAACTCATTGCTTTCCTGACATCAGGGTACATTGGCACTTCCATACTATAGAAGATCCAAAGACCTGATCTTCATAGGATCATAGAATGGTCTGGGTTGGAGGGGAACTTAAAGCTCATCCAACCCCCTGCCCTGGGCAGGGAGACCGTCCACTATCCCGGGTTGCTCCAAGCCCCATCCATCCTGGCCTTGAACACTCCCAAGGATGGGGCAGCCACCCAGCTGCTCTTGCTAGGATGTTCCAACTCCCCATGCTGACACCCGTCCTTCTTGGGATTGGTTTCATCCCTAATGGAGAAGGAGAGGGTTCAGATGCAGGCATCCCATGAGGAGCAGAAACCTGTGCAATCTGCTATCTTAGCTGATAGGAGCTGGACTGAGCCCAAAGATCCATAACTTACCTTCCCTCCAAGGACTTCCTTCTTTTTTAAGAGGTTGCCTTATGGATGTGACCAGTTAGAGCTGCAGTACAGGTTATTCCAAAAACTTACTTTGACCTCAAAATAAGTGAGTAGAAAATCCTTCTTTTGGACTAAGCAGGGAAAGGCTGTTAATGTATACACTGGCTGCTGGATAAAAATATTTCACCTCAGTGCTAAGAATAAGACCCTTTGCAGTTGTGTGTGTTGTTTCCTCTCTGATTTATTTGTGCCAGGATTATGCCCAAGTGTAGCAGCATTCAGGGACTGTCTTAGAGATGACAGGAAATGTCTTAATCACCTTTAAGGTCATCCAGTCCAGCTATCAGCTTAACACTACTAAATGGGCAGATTTATCCAGGTAAAGAGAAAACACATTTCAAGGCCAGGTTGGACAGGGCTTGTAGGAATCCGGTCTAGTGGAAGGTGTCCCTGCCCGTGGAAGAGGGTGGAATGAGACAGTCTTTAAAGTCACTCCTCACCTAAACCATGCTGTGATGGTGTGATTTTGCCATTGGAGTGGTTGTTAACTTGTGGTGAGAGCAGCTCTTAGACTGAAATAAGCTTGAGCCCCAGATTGTGCTGGACTCCGGAGTCGGCTGCTCACGTCCCACATCAGCCGTGGGAGGTGCTGTGACCGGCAGAGGCTGTCAGGGACAGCTGTGCACGGCAGCCATCCATTCTCCGGGTCTCCTCTGGCGTGTGCGGCTCCGTGAGCGCCTTTCCCAGCTGTGCTGCCTTGCCTTGCAGGTGCTGCCCGTCACGGGCGCGTCGACGCCGCTGCTCGGGGTGCTGTCGTCCACGCAGAACAACCGCTGCCTGTCCGCCCCGGACCTGACGGCCGAGAAGCGCCTGGTGCTCAGCGCCGTGTCCTCCCTGTCGGCCCTGCACAGGCCGGAGCGCTCCATCAGCCCCGAGAGCAACGACAGCATCTCGGAGGAGCTCAACCACTTCAAGCCTATCGTCTGCTCCCCGTGCACTCCCCCGAAGAGACTTCCCGATGGCAGAGTCCTCAGCCCCCTCATCATCAAATCCACCCCCAGAAACCTGAACCGGAGCCTGCAGAAGCCGACAACCTACGAGGCCAGTCCTAGAATCCTGAAAAAATGGGAGCAGATATTTCAAGAGCGTCAGATCAAAAAGACTCTCTCTAAAGCAACCCTTACGTCCTTGGCTTCGGAGCCCGGGGAAGACGTTGTGGTTCCCGACGTCATCAACTCCGGCAGTTGCGCTAAAGAGCAGCCACAAGTGCAGGATGAAGCCCTTCCGCCTGACACAACAGGAGAGCCTCGCCCTGAGCTGGATTTCTTCCCTTCCGTCAGTGAAATGAAGCTGGGAAGAGGGAGTGAGAAGAGCAGAGGTTCACAGGCCTTAACTGCTGATGACGGTGCTGCTGAACCAGATGTGAGATCACACGTGACCCCCCTAAACACACGAGTGGCTGAGGTCCCTGACCTAAAAGCGAATTCATTCACGGACAAATCCTGTCTTAGTCTAGGCCCGAAAATGCTGAGCAGGAGGCTCATGGGCGTCAGCGCATCGCTGCCCGACAACAGCACGCTCGGAGTCCCCGTCAAGCCATCGGGGAAGAAGCAGCTGAAATACCTGAACAACAGTGAGTTGATCAACGTACAGAACAGCACCTGCAATTCCGTGGAGAACATCATTGGGGAGCAGCCGCCGCTGCTGCGACGGGGCCGCAAGAGACGCTGCAAAACAAAGCACTTAGAGCACAACGGCTCTGTCAAAAGACTGAGGCACGTGGCAGGGGAGGTGGGCCTGCCTCCGGAGGTTCGGGACGTGGAGCAGAAGCTCCAGCAAGAGGAGGAGGACAGGAGGCTGGCCCTGCACCTGCAGCGGATTTTCGACAGCGAGAACAGGACAGTGGACAGGCGGAAAGTCCGTGTGGATCGCTATCTGCTGCGGTCCAAGAGCACTCTGGGTGCCAAGTAGCACTGCTGGACGATGTTGCCTTTCTAGAGGACAGTGAGGTTTATCAGATTATCTTATAGGAAAACTATTTTTTGCCCTACTTCCACCCATGCAATTGTTTTTTCATTTTGGTGGTAAGACATTTCTAGGTCCAGTTCAGAGAGAAGCCAGCATCCTTTCAGATTTACAGAAAAAAAAAAAAAAAAAGAGAGAATGAGAAAAAAAATCCTCCAGTCCTCTCTGGTCCATTGGTCTGAAGGAAGTGTGTGTCATCCCTGTGAATACGCTGCAAGGCCTCCACACGCAGTTGGGCACGCCTGGGAGCCCCAGCTAGGAGGGTTGTGAAGATGGGGTATGAGGACCATGCCTTGCCAAGAGAAATCTGAGCTCTGCTCATGGAAATTGTCTGAGAGTCTTCTCCTCTCTGCCTGCGTTTTCTCCCTCAGGCTGCATCCGGTTGTGGGGTCAGCCTCATATCCATGCTCTGTATTTCTCCTGGGGAGTCCTAAACAGAGCCGCCCCATAGTACTTCCAAATGAATGTATCTCACTGTCTGCAGCAGCAGTACAGATCATTCATCACTTTCTTGAAGCAGAAAGCCAAATGCAGTGAAAAGAAAAACCTAAAATAAGGATTTTACTGAAAAACCTGATAGGGATTTGTAATTTCATGTTCGTGACAGGGGAGAGAGCTCAGGTGGAGCAGGTGGAGCCACACGCTGAGCACCGGGACCAGGGAGCTTTTCTCCCAGTCCGTGTCTTTTCCTAACCAAGAGGCTTTCCTGTTCTTCCCTACAGTGTTGAAGAAAGGGAAGTGCTGGCCAGGCAGTTTGTGGAAGGGCATCCTCCCAGCTGCCACGTCCCTTGCTCAGTTGAGAGCTCTCTCAGCACACCGAAGGCCTGTCCTTGCGTGTCCCAGAGGAGCGTCCCCAGAGATCCGGCGCTTTGCTGTGCTCTCCAGGCAGCCCATGGGACGGGAGCCCAGCTGCCCCAAGGGGTGCCCTGCCCCTGCTCCAGCTTCCTGGCTTCAGGTTCAAACCACTAAGAAAGCTCAGGTGAGCGATGCACTAAAAACTTCCAGGTATGAGGCTGAGCCTGGGGCAGAGCTGGCTCAGAGCCTGGGCGTGGTGGAGCGTGTGTTCTCTGCCCAGATGTGGCAGGCCACCCTCTGAGTGTTTCTAAGCCTCTTCCATGAATTAATTTCATGGATTATTTCCTGTAACGTAGCTCAAAAAGTACCCTTCCAACTCAGTCCTTGGCAGCTGCCTTGCAGAGTATTCACTGGGACCCTCGAGGCCCGTGGGCACCTTTGTCTGTGGAGTTGTGGCATTGTCCCCTCCTGGCCCCCCATGTGCCAGGTGGCAGGGCTGGTTTTGGGATGAGCACAGTGCAGGGGCAAACTTCCCTATGGATGGTGTGAAGGGAGGGCAGCCAGTGCACGTAAATAGATGGATCTGATCTAAGACAACTGCATTGCCCAATTTCCTTTATCTAAAAATGGTTGAATTGTCTCCCTCCATCTTAAACAGTCAAAAAGAAAACAGGAACTGGTTTTCTTTTTCACTGCAAAGGACCCTGGCGGAATTTTTTTTTTTCCCTAATTGAACTGGATTTAAAAAAAACCAACAAAATACAGAAAAAAAGAAAAAAATGCTATATTTTATTGGGTAAAATTTATATATTTTAAATACTATATTTCAACAGATCGACGCCTTTGTTTTGAGAATTCTTATAGCAGTGATTCCATAATATATATCTCTATCTCTGTATCTCCTTGCCACACAAAGTACTGAATGGTTAAAGTTGTACCTGGGGCTGGTGAGACCTGGCCTGCTCTGCCTTCCCAGCACTCCGGGCCCTCCCCTGCGCTGCAGCCTTGGCAGGTGCTGCTTGAAGCAGGCGATTCTGACCCAAACCAAAACCTGCTCCTCTGTCCAGCTGTGAATTAGAAGGAAATTAAGGAATTAGAGCCTTGACTGGACCTGGAGGAACAGCACAGAGAGATGTAGTGATGGCCTGGATCTGCCCTCGGAGCTCAGGAAGGAAACCACAGCTTTAACTCGGAATCCATGGCTGTTTATCCCAACATTTTGAGCTGCAGTATGCACTTCCCAGGTGCATTTAGATTTAGAATTATTTTTACAGGCCCCCTTTTCTGCAGCTCATCCCTGGAGTCCCAAACAGACTTCCCTAAACAGTTTCCTTTTTCTCGTGGTGTTTGTGGGGTTTCAGCTGGGCCTGGGCTGCTTGCACCACAAAAAAAATAGATTTACATGCTGAATGTATCTTTTCTTTCCCCTCTTAAAAGAGATTTCACAGCCCAATGCACTAGGCCAGTGTCTTAAATACCTTTTGAAAAAAAAAAATTATAAATATTTAGGGGTTTGTGCGTTAATTTCCTGATCCCGAATCCAAGCTGGGCAGAAGTGTAGGAGGCAGTGCCTGGGCTAGAGCTTGTCCTCAGCCAAAAAAAGGATTTGGGGGCAGCCGTGCTCCCAGCTGCCCCCAAAACAGAGATCCCAACTCCCCGAGCATCACGCACAGGCCACGGCATCTGCCTTCAGCAAGACCTTGGGATGTGGAATCACGATCGTGTCGTGGAAGGGTTGCGGCGATGCAAAGCCAGGATGAATGTTTTATTACTTTAACACTCTCAAAGTTTGTGTAAACTTGCAAAAAAACAACAAAAATTGTAAATAATTACACTCAAACGAGCAGGAATACCCAGCCTCTCTCCTGTAAAGGTCAGGAATGACACCACCTTTGCCAGAAATCGTGCCAGCTGAGAAGGAAGATACCTCCTGCTGAACGGTGGATGCAGCACGAGATGAAACCAAGTATTTATTCGCACTTCTCTGTAAGTCCTTTGTAACCCTCAGCTGCCTTCCCCCGGGATGAAGGCATTCCGTGCTGGCTGTGGGACAGCACGGGCGTGGGAGCGTCCTCCCAGAATGTGAAGCCCCGGAGGGGCTGGGGTTGGTTCCGTGACAGAAGGACTGTGTCTGCCAAAGATGCCACCGACTCCCAGAAAGTTGCTTTCTGACCCTCTGGAGCTCTCTGCCCAGGAAAAGCCGTACAGAAAGGTCCGTGTTTGGTGTCAGCGAGTTGAGATAAATGAAGGAAAAGTGCCAAAAGGGATCATGCCAGGTGATTGTATGACGTTGTTCTGTATTGTCAGTATTTCTCTTCCAATGCTATTGTACATGCAGTGCACAGTAGTCACGAAGTGTAGTTTGAGCAAGCGCTTCTTTGTATTTTCTCAGTGAAAGCAAAGGGGGAGATCGAAGCCTTAAAGACTCTCACCGATTTTAGAAAACAAGCCTTTAGCAATGCTCCAAGGGCAGGGCTCTGCTGGGCGCTCCGGCAGCCCTGTCCTCTCTCCCCGCTGTCCAGCGGAAGATTGGCAAAGAGCTCGTCCCACGCACGAGGGGAAGCGTTTCGGGGGAGCCCAGACCCTCTCACCCAGCGGGGGACACGAGACAGGAACTGCCGGCTGGCCGTGTGGAGCCCCCCGGGATGTCCCGGGGATGGGAGCGCGTCCATCAGAGCTGGGATGATCCCCGCGTGCCGCACGCGCCTGCCGCCGCTCCGTCCCCTCCCGCGCCTGGGGAGCGCCGCCACGCATCCGCTCCGGAGTTAGCTCCTCACTATGCAAACGGGAAAACCTTCAGCTGGGCACGGACGGGGGCGTGCACCCGCTTTTCTTGGGATTTGCTGTCAAACTGTTCGAAACCAATCTGGATGTCGCTACACTTTTTCTCCGATAACGCTTTAAATCATTGTGCTTTTGTGTTCCCCTCTTGCCAGCAGAGCACTGGCTGGCTGCAGACTGTCACGGTCGTTCTGGTCCCCGCTGAACCCCCGTGGCTTCACCTGAATGTGTTACAAAGCGATGGAAGGCACCAAAGGACCGCTGACTTGCATGTGTGAAATGTGTGAGTGGAATGACACGCGGGCATCCGTCATATTGTGGCTTCTGTTGTTTGAAACAGAGTAAATCCTGCTTGTGAAACAATTGTCACAAACCAGAAATATGCCAACAAATGTGTACAAATAACAGTGTTTGTTTTAACAGCAACCAGGACTTGAACTGCAGGGCAAAGGCCGAGGTTCAAACAGAATAAAACCAGATTCTGACAGAGAAATTCCCTGCTTCTTGCTGTGCTTGGAAACAAGCAGGATCCTACTGCTCCTTGTCCCAGACAGGGGACACTTACTTGCCTCCATCTGAAGGAGGCTTTGGAGTAATTGTAGAATCACAAAACCATTTGGTTGGAAAAGTTCAGAGACCCAAGTTCCGCTTCCTCTCGGTACAAACCCATTTTAATCCGAGGCTGATCTGCCTACAGCTGGGTTTGGGCTGGGGTTAATCCAGCTGTAGATCCCAGGGAGCCCAGCAGTGTCTGTGTGGCACCCTGGCAGAGCCGAACCCTCTCCTACTGGAACATGCCTATGCTTTCCATGTGGCAGGAAGAGGCAGGTGCTGCTCGTCCATCCTGTCTGGATCCCTGGCATCTGCAGCAGGACCTGCTCAAGCTGTCCCTCTCTCCGCTTCCAGCACCTCTGTGTGACCGGGAATGCTGCCAGAGGCTGCTCAAGGACTTGTGCCTGCTCTGCTCCCGGCCCCTCTGCGCTCACAAACACTGAGGACAATGTGCAGGTTCCTCCGGGAATGCCTTGGCACAGCCAGGGCAGCAAGCCAGACCCAATTCCCACCAAAAGGAACAAAGGTACAAAGAGGCTCATTAGACACAGGCTTGAGCAAAGACAGGTGAAAACCCATCATTTGCTCTCACTGCAGGGAGATGCATCTGCCAGGAGACGGACTGGGGCTGATTCTTTAAACATAAAGCTGATATCCTACATCAAGGCAGCTAAAGTGGATCAGTCCAAGTGGCCATTTAGGTTAGCATGGAATCTCCTGCAATGGAAAACAGGGAGTTCCTTGTCATGGCAGTTGGGGCCAAGCTGAACATGAAGGGTGTAATTAAGGAGGGAGAAGGAGCATCCTCCTCACAGCTGCTGTATTGTATTGGAGATTGTAGAACCATGGAATAGTTAGGTCTGGAAAAGGCCTCCAAGGTCATCGAGTCCCCCAGCACTGCAAGGCCACCACTGACCCATGTTCCCGAGTGCCATATCCATCCCCACAGCTTTATATCCCTGCAGGTATGGAGGGGAACTCCACCACTGCCCTGGGCAGTTGTGCCGGGACTGGACAACCCTTTTGGGGTCGGACGGGGCTTGGAGCAACCTGATCTAGTGGAAGGCTCCCCTGCGCATGGCAGGGGGTGGGACTGGATGGGTTTTAAGGTCGGTCCCAAGGCAGACCTTGTGATTCCATGATGCGAACACCTTCCCACGTCATAGGGATGGCGGGCGGGACGGACTGCATTTCCCAGCGTGCCGCGCGGGGCGGGGGGGGGCCGGACTTCCGTTCGCACCGCCAATCAGAGGCGCCCAGGTGTCGCGGCCGGGGCGGGGGCGGAGGCGGTGAGAAGATGGCGGCCAAGAGCGGCCGTAACGGGCTCCTGGACAAGGTACTGCGGTCGGGGCTCCTAAGTCGCCCCGAGCGTTCCCCGCCCCCGCCGGGCCCCCGGACAGCGCCCCGCCGGCCCCGGGCTTCCACCTTTCACTCCTGGGTATCCCTCCCTCAGCGCTGGGCATCCATCCTTCACCCCTGGGCATCCTCAGCCCTGAGCATCCGCCCTCATCCCTGAGCATCCCCATCGCTGAGCATCCCCAACCCCGAGCATCCCCATCCTGAGCATCCCCATCCCTAAGAAGCCCCCCTCAGCTCTGAGCATCCTCCCTTCAGCCCTGGTCATCCTCCTCCAACTGCTGTAGATGCTTGTATAAGAAAAAAAACAAATAGTGGGAAGAATTCCACCCTGTTCTCTTGCAGCAAAGGCTTTGGCTTCCAATTAATACATGTGCTAATTAACCCTGGAAGAAAATGCTTCAAAAGCAGCCACCTAAAATGTTTTTGGTATCGTACACTGATGTGAGAGCTCTGTCCCAGTTCTCCATGATTTTTAGATCCTTCTGGCCATGTTGCTTTTGTGCCTCATAAACCTCCTGGTTTATGTGACATTCACTGTGTGCCTCATAATTCCCACATGCTGGGCCTGGGGGATCATTGGGCTTTTTCCTGAGCGGCTGCAGGGGAAGCAGAACGAGTTTTACATCGTATATTGAAGCTGTTTTGTCCCTTCCAGAGGAGGGAAAGGAGCTCTTTGGACTGGTAGTTAATCAATCCAGTTTGGAAGCTTCCAGAGCAGGAAAATAACACAGAGTGAAATTGAGGTTTGCTTTACTGGCAGCTAAGAGTCCAGCTCCAGTCACTCAACTGTTTGAAATAAAGGATGTCTTAGGATAGTCAGGCCTTGGACTGATGTGTCTCCAAAAATACTTCAGTTCAGGGGAAGGTGACCCCTTGGAAAAGCTTAGCTGTTGTACATGGGAATTGTTACTGGGGAGGGACCCGTTCCTGCAGGAGATTTGAATATGGCAGAGCAACAGAGTTCTTTGTTTCTGTTCCACAGAATGGTTTAAACTGAAATTCCTTGTTTGTGCCTTTTAATTCTCCCCTTGTACAAAGATAGTTGGGGGTTCTTGAAATTTTCCTCCATCTCCCAAGAGTTCATGTGCAGCAGTGTTTGCAGCAGTGGGAAGTAGGAATGCACCCAAAAGCAGAAATTCAGCCCAACTGTCACTTCCTGGCAGCGGGAGCAGAAAATGTAGAAGCAAAATGAAACCTGCTGTCAGGGCCACTTCAAACCCGAGACAAGGTGTATAAGCTGAAACCTGCCCAGGAACGGGTACAGTGCTGCTCAGGCAGCTTTAGGGTGCAGTTTCCCTCTGTCCAGCCAGGTGTTCCCAAAAAGGCAGCTCCTGTCTTGGTGCTCACGGTAGGAACAAGCTCGTTGGGATGAAATTCCCCTCACTCCACACTGTTTCCATTGCAGTGGAAGATTGATGACAAGCCAGTAAAAATTGACAAATGGGATGGTTCAGCTGTGAAAAATTCCTTGGATGACTCTGCCAAAAAGGTAGGTTCTCTCTCCGCTGAGTTGTCCCTCTCGGGAAACTCTGATTTTCTTTCCTGCTTTTCGGGGGTTGGTTGTGGCCCATATCCAGGCCGGGTCTGTAGCATCTCTTGTGATTCCCACGTGTTTGTGCCTAAGAGGCATCAATTATCAGGATGCCTGATGCAGACATTAATTCCCCATAAACCTTCTGCTCAGTTTACCTGTGCCACTGGGGTCGTTCCCTTCAAACCCTCCCCAGAAACGGTGTGTGAAATTCCTGAAAAGCTCACAATAGACTCGGTGCCTGTTTCTCCCACAGGTGCTCCTGGAGAAGTACAAATATGTGGAAAATTTCCGTTTGATCGACGGCCGCCTCATCATCTGCACAATCTCTTGTCTCTTTGCCATTGTCGCTTTGATTTGGGATTACTTGCACCCTTTTCCTGAATCCAAACCGGTTCTTGCTTTTTGTGTTGTCTCATATCCTTCACAGATCTCGTCTCGGTTATACCAGAAGGGTTTGGTTTTCCACATGAACAAAGCCCTGTTGGATATTCCCATTTTCAGGCCTGTGGCAATTATACTTCCTGTCGTGTGGAGATCAGCTGACAATCAGACAATTTTCATGTGACGGGAAAATTCCTGCCTGTCTGGGTGTAATGCCCCTAAATTTGGGTGGTCTGAGACAGATCCTTTTTTTTTTTTTTGTTCCATCCAGTCTGGTTACAGACACATTTGGTTTTTCCCTAATACCACAGGTCAGATACTGAGAGGAGAAAGAGGGATCTGGACAGGCTGGATCCGTGGGCTGAGGTCACCTCGTGAGGTTCAGCAGTGCGAAGGATTAGTGGTGGTCTCGTAGATGTTTTCCAACCTAAACAATTCTGTGATCCTAAGGAATTTCGTTGTTCCTGGCTCTTCTGGGTAGATTGCAGAACAAATAGGTGGTTTGTCTTGCAGCACTACTTAAGTACAAAAATGGGAAAGAAGAATCGCTTGGTCTGTGCTTGGGGAATGCCCAGCAATTCCTTCTGTGGCTTGTTCAGCCTGAAGTTTTCCCACTCTCTCCCAGCAAATTTCAGAATCCCAGACTGGTTTGGGTTGGAAGGGACTTTAATGCTCATTCCATTCCACCCCCTGCCATGGGCAGGGACACCTTCCACTAGACCAGGGTGCTCCAAGTCCTGTCCAACAGGCCTTGGACACTTCCAGGGAGTGAATAGTAAATTACCAAAGTTTAAAATTATTACTTCATTTCTCATGCTAAAGAAGCATCATCCAAACACCCTGTTTGGAATTAAAATGTCATGAGAGGTGGTTAAACAGCAGTGTCTGAGGGGATCCGAGCGACTTCTCAGCCTAATTTCTGCTTCTCCTTGCACCTTCTTAATTTCCTGAACTTTCTCTGCACGTATTTTGTGATGATGGGAATCCTGACCATTTATACCTCATACAAGGAGAAGAGTATTTTCCTGGTGGCTCACAGGAAGGACCCGGCGGGGATGGATCCCGACGATGTCTGGCAGCTCTCCTCCAGCCTCAAACGGTACCGTTTGCTCTTAGCCGTCCCTCCCTGGCCAGGGATCGCCCGAAATATTGCCTTTGCTTTTCAAACCTACTGATCCATTCTGCTCCATCAAAATCCATGGCCTGGGCTAGGAGTCGAAGTGGCTCCAAGTGGTTTTCTGCCACCAGTGTTCGTGGTTCTCTTCTCTTTAATGCGGGGTATAAAAGCCTTTAACTGTGTCAATTTTGAGTGCCCAGGTGGGGACAGGAGGGCGTCCCTGTCCCGGCTGGGATCCTGCTCTGAGGTCTGTCTGCCCCCACACAGGTTTGATGACAAGTACACCCTGAAGCTGACATTCATCAGCGGGAAAACCAAACAGCAGAGGGAAGCCGAGTTCACCAAATCCATCGCCAAGTTCTTCGATAACAACGGGACATTAGTCATGGAGGCCTACGAGCCCGAGGTGTCCAAGCTGCACGACAGCCTGGCCCTGGAGAGGAAAACAAAATGATTTCGGAGCCCACCCGCCTCCTGGGAGCCTGCTAAATTAACACCAATAAAGTCAAATGGCAAAGAAAGTGAATCGTGGCCTCTGTTTTTGTCCTGAAGTCCTGTTGCCTTTTGGATAAGCAGGAGTTTTAATCTTGGACCCAAGATTTGTTGAAGCTCGTGGCTAAGCTTGGTCTGTGTTCCTGCCTTCCAGGCTCCGAGGTGGACTCCAGAGTTGGATTTTGGGGACCCTCAGGAGGGGAAACACATCACCAGTGCTGCCCCAGCGTCCTCTGCTTTACCTGGCAGTGCTTTATGGCGTGGCTCTGTGTCCAGGGGGTTTTACCAATCCCACCTTTCCATTTTCTGTTAGGAGTTCAGGACAAAACCCTTCTGTGTAACAGCCATCCCCTCACAAACAAGTTTGCTTCATTTTTTGTATTTATCTAATCAGGGGTAGAGGATTGTTTTATATAAAAACCTTTCATGTGTTTGGGGAGGGGGGAATCAAATGTGCTACTTCTGTGTGCTCGGCCACGAAGCTTCTCAGAAAATGTAAAACATTTTCCAAGCTGTGTCTGTCTGTCCCGTGGTTCCCTTGTGGCATCTCCTGTTCCACGTGTCCCTTCTATAAACTGGCATTTTTTTAAAGAGAGATTTTTTTGGGTAGTTTTTTCAATAAAAGGGAAGAACAGACATCAGACGTGTCCTGGAGCATCTCTGGGGTGTTTCACACCTGGGGAGGGAATCCCAGTTCGCAAAGTCCTCAATGCTGGAAGAGTCCTGGCATTTCCACCGCAATCTTGTCACCTAAACCTCGATACTCCTATTTTTATCTCGTAGAGCTGGTTGGGCTTGCTTGCCTCATCTCAGGGAACTCCCAGATGGACCTTCGCGGTTTTCCAGCCCTCCCTCTGCACACGTATTCCACAGGAGCGCCTGTAAGGGAAGGTAAGGGCGGCCGGGAGGGGATTCCCCTGGCATCCCAAGCAGGGTCCTGCCTGCGTCCCTCTCTTGGCTCCCCTGCTGCCTGCCCTCGGCAGCGGCTCCGCCAGCCAATCTCCTGATATTCCACCATTGCGCCTCCCCCGTGGAGCGCCGGAGGAGGAGCACATCAGCCGCTCACACCTGCACGGGGATTGTCCCTGCTGCCCCCCGGCACCGGCGCCGGGCTCCGCGATCCCGAGAGCTGGATCCCCGCC
This sequence comes from Hirundo rustica, assembly GCF_015227805.2. Lineage (NCBI taxonomy): Eukaryota > Metazoa > Chordata > Aves > Passeriformes > Hirundinidae > Hirundo > Hirundo rustica. Next base: position 317,460 of record NC_053451.1, read on the forward strand.
CGCTTCCTTGGCCCGCCGAGCGCCTGATCCGGCCCCCCCCCGGCCCCGGGAGCTGCAGGAAGAGGCGGAGCGGGGCGGCCCCGGCGCGGCGGCGGCGGGAGGAGCGGGGTCTGCGGGGATGCGGGGATGCGGGGGATGGAGGAGCGCGGGGGGTCGCGACACGGAGGGGATGGGGCTCGGTGCTTGCGAGGTGTAGGGGGGTGCGGGGGGACGGGGACTGAGAGACTCAGCGGGGGCTCGGTGCATGCGGGCTAGGGGAGTCGGGCTGTGGGGGTGTCGGGGGGTACACGGGGAGAACCCGGGTGCTGCGGGTGGATGGGGGGCGATCAGCGCCTGCGGGGGCAAGGGGGGTCAGGACGTGTGAAGGGGGATGCACGGAAGGGGTGTCAGTCCCTGTGGGGGTCAGTGCGTGCTGGGGTGTAGGATGGTTGTGCTGTGGGCTAGCGTTGGGACATGGAGGGTGTAGGGTGGGATCCAGGTGGGAGAGGTGCATGGGGAATGGAGAGGTGCGTGGGGAATGGAGGGGTGCGTGGGGAACGGAGAGGTGCATGGGCACAGGGACTCTGGGCTAGTGACACTGGGGGACCTTAAGGCAGTGGGAGCTTGGGGGTCGCGCAGGAGATGCGCAGCCCTTGGGAACGGCCTGGAGGTGGCACTGTGGGTGAAGCAGGGGAGTCTGTGCAGAGCAGGGGAGCAGCACAGACAGGCAGGAGGGCGGCTGTGACCCCACCGAGGGGCTCTGCTCTCATCCCGCTCTTCCACCCTGCTCAGGCCCAGGGGGAACCTCAGGACGGCCACCATGTCCCAGGCCACCACCTGCCTCAAGGTAAGCCTTCATCCCTATCCCCCTCATACAGGCCGCCCTCTCCTTTTGCCGGGATTTAACCCTTCATATCTGACTTTACCGCCCTTCCAGCAGCAGGGGGATGGCGGGGAGAGCCCCCCACCGCTGCCATCACCGCCGGCATCCCCGCTGATTTTCCCTCTGGAGACGCTGTTCCGACAGGCAGGTGGGGTCACCTACCGCATCCCGGCTCTGCTCTACGTCCCCCCGGATGATTCCTTCCTGGCCTTTGCCGAGAAGCGCTCCTCGCCCCGGGACGAGGATGCCAAGTACCTGGTGCTGCGGCGGGGCCGCCGTCAGGGCTCCTCTGTCAAGGTAAAATTCCCCCGGGCTGTGGGAACGAGAGATGGGCGCGATGCCGGCCGGCTCCAGGGTGCGGCGGCCCCGTGGCTGAGCCCCCTTTTGTCCTTGCCGGCAGTGGGGTCCCGTGGAGGAGCTGTCGGCGTTGGCGCTGCCCGGCCGCCGCACCATGAACCCCTGTCCCCTCTACGACGCCGAGAGCGGCACCGTCTTCCTCTTCTGCATCTGCGTGGAGCAGGGGAAGACGGAGCGGCGCCAGATCTGGAGCGGGCGCAGCGCGGCGCGTCTCTGCTTCGCCGCCAGCGCGGACGGCGGCCGCGGCTGGAGCGCGTTGCGGGACGTGACGGACGAGGCCATCGGCGCCGACCTGTCCCGATGGGCCACCTTCGCCGTGGGGCCGGGCCACGGGATACAGCTGGACTCGGGGCGGCTGGTGGTGCCGGCCTACACCTACTACGTGCACGGCTGTCTGTGCGGGGCCCTGCGGCTGCCGTGCTTTACCCGCCAGCATTCCCTCGTCTTCTACAGCGACGACGGCGGGCGCCGCTGGCACAAGGGAGCGCCGCTGGGCGGAGAGCGGACGGGCGAGTGCCAGGTGGCCGAGATCCGCGGCGCGGAGGGGCCCCTGCTGTACTGCAGCGCCCGGGCGGCGCGGGGCTGCCGGGCCGTGGCGCTCAGCGCGGATCGCGGGCTGCGCTTCCAGCGGCCGGCGCCGTGCCAGGCGCTGGGGGAGCCGCCGCGGGGCTGCCAGGGCAGCGTGGTCAGCTTCGCCGCGCCCGACGGCGCCGCCGAGGCGCCCACCTGGTTGCTCTACTCCCACCCCACCGACCGGCGCCGCCGGCGCGATTTGGGCCTCTACGTGAACCCCTCGCCGCTGGACGGGGCGGGCTGGCGGCGCCCGTGGGTGCTGCACGAGGGCCCGGCCGGCTACTCCGACCTGGCCGTCTGCCCCGGCGGCGTCTTTGGGTGCTTGTTCGAGTGCGGCGCCAGCAGCGCCTGCGAGCAAATCGCCTTCTGCCTCTTCACCCTGGAGCCCTCCGGCCGTCAGAACCTCAAGGCCTCCTAAGATAGACCCGTTCTAGGCAGCGCGATCGCTGCTGGACCCGGCGAGCGCGGCAGTGCCGAGACCTCGCCGGGATATTTCAAGCGCTCCAGAGGCTCAGCGTCGTGAACCTTTTATTTAATTGTGTCTTTTTAATCGCCTGTCAGATGTTGACCTGCGGCAGCGGAGGATCTGCTCGGGGTTGGCCAAGGGGGATGCCGGCACAGCGTAGGAAATGCCGCCGCTTCTCCAGAAATCAGCAGTTTTCATATGGTAGCAGCTGAAAAGCAGAAGGTGCCAGCAAGAACAGCTGATTCCATGAGGGAAAAGTACCCAAAAATCTTGGTTTAGTTATAATATTCCAGTTTCTGCATTCCTGCAGGTGGCAGAGAATTCCCAGTTTTTACCGCTTTTTATCCTGTTTTCTTCACTTGCCTGCTTTAGACTGAGTTTCTCCCTGCCTCCTGGGGAAAAGCACTCGAATCTCAGGGGGTTTGGGGGGAGTGTTGGGGGGTGTTTCATTCTGCTCCATAGGGAGCAGGTTGTAGCATTCCGACAGTGACAGTGACCTCATCCCCGTACTGCTTGTCAAATAAATTTCTCCCAAAACATGTGAAACGCAGCCACAGGGAACATCCCAACGGAGCTGACCCTGCCCCCGAAAGATGCAGGATGGCCCCAAGCACAGCACCTCCCACTCCATCTTGGTGCTGTTTTGTGTGTGGAGAGACAGGATGGGGGCAGACAGGATTAGTGCAAGGCGGGATAGGAACAGGCAGGATGGACAGAAGGTCAAATGGAGACGGGCGCAGGCAGGATGGGGGGCAAGATGGAACGGGGACAGGCAGGATGGGGCCAGACAAGAGAAGGACAGAAGAGAAAATAGGGACAGACAGGAGCGGACAGGCAGGATAAAGCTGAGGGCAGAGCAGGATGGGGCCAGGACAGTACAGGAAAAGGGGCAGGGACAGCCAGGATGAGGCTGGGGCAGGACGGGGACAGAGAAGAGGGGCACAAGCAGGGCAGGGACAGAGGGGCAGATTGGAATGGGGACAGGGACAAGCAGGACGGGGACCAGCACCACGCCGCCCTCCCCAGCCAGCGTGGCGGATCCGGGGCACCCCCCACCCTTTTCCCCCCAAAAGGCGGGGCCTCTCCGCCCCTTTTCCCCCGGCTTCTCTCGGCGGCGGCGGCCGGATGCGGGCGCTGCGGCTGGGGGCACGGCTGACACTGGGCGTGCGGGGGGCACTGGTGGTGTTGGGGCTCGGGGGGCACTCCTGGGACTGGAGGTACAGGAGCTACCGGGGGTTTTGGGGATACTTGGAGCGCCGCGGCCACTGAGGATACCGGAGATACTGCGGGTACTGCGGCCGCTGCTGGGAGTAGGGGCGCTGGAGGTGCTGGGGGTACTGGGAGCACTGACGGTGCCGGTGGCGTTGCTGGGACCAGAGACACCGTGGGTACTTGGAGCGCTCGGGGCACGGCGTGTTCTGGGTGCGCGGCTGGGACTGGAGGCACTGGAGGTACCGAGGATTTCTGGAGCACTGGGGGCGCTGGGAGCACTGGGGGTGCTGGGGGCGCTGCTCGCGCTGCTGCCGCCCCCCGCCCCGGCCGAGACGTTCTCTGCGATGCTGAGCGTGCGGGGAGCGCTGGGCGCCGAGCGCCGCCTGCTCCGCCGGCTCCGCTCCTACCTGCGGGAGGAGAGCTCTCGCCTGCGCCGCCTCCGCAGGTACCGGGACCCCCGACCCCGCCGCGCCCACGGGTGGGGCACCGCAGCATCCGCTCCCCTACAGCCACCCATCCCGCCTCCCCGGCCCCGGGCGTGGGTGGCTCCCTGGCCACGAGGAAGGGTTAACCCATCCCCATCTTCCCCGCAGAGGCCAATTTTTGGGGGTGGCCCTAAATAAGAGGGTGGTGGGAGGACGGGAAGCTAAGACTGGACATGGCTCACGCCCGACCTTCCCCCAGCCGTGCCCCAGGAGGGGGACAGGGTCCCTCCACCATGGGGGTCTGGGTTGCAGCATCCCCAAGGCATGGGCCATCCCCACACACACACCAGGGATGGACTGGACAATCCATCAGCTCTGGCTTGGCCAAAGAGTGGACGCTAAGGCAAAGCTGCCCAACAATGGGCAACAAAAGGGACTCAGCCCTCACCCGGGAGGCGTCAACACTAAGGAACATCGAAGTGTCCTACAGTGGGTTCCTTGTAGGTTCTATGAGAAAGTCCAGGCACTGCACCAGGACCCCGAGGCCTCAGTGGACAACCCCTTGCTGGCCTTCAGCCTCATCAAGCGCCTCCACTCTGACTGGCCCAACATCGTCTACAGTGATGAGGCCACCATGAACACACAGGGTATGGGGAAGATGCTTGGCCTTGTGTCCCTTCTGTCACCTAAGCAGAGCCAGGAGGCAGTGGGGAGGGGATGGAGGAGCAGGAGAATAGATGGAACACATGGAAGAACAAGATGGAGGAGAAGGGTCAATGGGTAGAGGAGAAGGAGACTGGATGGAGGAACCAGGAAATAGATTGAGGGGCTGGGGAACAGATGAAGCAAGAAAATTGTTGGAGGAGCAGGATGTGGGGTCCCCAGGGAAAGGAGCTGCTAAAGGTGATTGCACCTCATAATTTCATCTATCCCCACCCCGCACCTCTTTCCTACCCTGCAGCACTCCATGCTGGCCTCAGGGAGATGGAGCAGGAGCTGCCTGGAACCGAGGACCTGGACGGGGCGGCCAGGGCACTGATGCGGCTGCAGGACGTCTACGCACTCAGCGTCAAGGGCTTGGCCAGCGGCGTCTTCCAGAGAGCCGGGCACCCACCCCTCTACAGTCCCGGCCGGCGCGCCTCCCTCTCTGCCGACGACTGCTTCCACGTGGGAAAGGTGAGGGAGAACTCCACAAAGCTGCTCTGGCTTGGGGCGTTGCTTCCATAGAGATAGACATGGGGGTTCCTTTACATGGGATGAGATAGAAGTGCAGGTGCAAATGGGACAGGAAAGGAAGGGAAGGGACAGGATGGGGATGGTGTGGGAGGGAATGGGGGTGGAGATGGCAATAGGAAAGTGATAGATGCAATGGTACAGGATAGGTGGGAGTTGCGATGGGACGGGACGGGACGGGACGGGACGGGACGGGACGGGACGGGACGGGATGGGATGGGATGGGTTGGGATGCAGGCCAGGCTGGCCCAGCTGCCAGGTACAGCTGAGGTGTTGCCTTGCAGGTGGCCTATGACACAGGTGACTATTACCACTCCATTGCATGGCTGGAGGAGGCAGTCAGCCTCTTCCGCCTCTCCTACGGCAGCTGGAACCTGGAGGACCGGAGCAGCCTGGAGGATGCTCTGGACCATCTGGCCTTCTCCTACTTCATGGTACAGCCATGACTCCCCTTCCCATCCCAGTGTCTAGTAGAGCCAAACCATGGGCAGGAGGATGGATGCTCATGGGGTCTTCACTTCCCCATCCAGGCTGGAAACGTCTCTCATGCCTTGAGCCTCTCCATGGAGTTTCTCCGCTACGGTATGTGGGAAAACCCTGGATGCAGCAGGAAGAGGGAAAAGATTTTGGGATGTCCCTATCGCCTCTGCATGCACCACCCCATTTCTTGCCACCATCTGGGGTAACTCTCCAGGCACTGATGCCAGGCAAGGGGGTTGATGGGGATGCAGCATTCTGGGTGACACCGCCTCCCCAGCAGATCCCAGTAACCAAAGGGTGTCGAGGAACGTGGCCAAGTACAAGAAGCTGCTGGAGATGGGGATGGGAGCAAGTGCCAGCCCCCTGCAGCGCCCCAACAGCACCCGCCTGCAAAGCCGTGATGCCTACGAGGAGCTGTGCCAGCGCCCCAGGGGGCAGGTGGGACTGGCAGGGGTGCCATGGTCCCCACCACCACTGTGCCCCCTTCATACCCTCCTTGGTCCTTTTCTCCTCAGCTGGCCCCAGAGCGGCTCCTGCACCTCAGCTGCTCCTACGAGACCAATGGCAGCCCCTACCTCCTCCTCCAGCCTGCCAAGAAGGAGATGGTCCGGATCCAACCCTATGTGGCTCTGTACCACGATTTCATCACCGATGCCGAGGCTGAGACTATCAAGGGGTTGGCAGGGCCCTGGGTGAGCCATCCCTGTCTCCAGGGCTGTCCCTTTCCTGCAGCAGGATGTCCCAGGAGACTGTGATCCAGGGTGAATGCAGAGATAGGAGGGCTTTTAGGGCCAAAGCCTCCTCCAGGGAGTTCACCCTACTGCATTGCTTCCACCCGCTGTCACTGCTTCCCTCACCCCAGTGAGACACCTTGGGGTGGGATGTTTGGCGACCAGCTGGTAAAACCTGCCAACTTTGACCCTGACCACGGCCCTTGCTTGGGATGGGGGTCCCCATGTGTGGCAACATCCCCCCTGTGTCCTTCAGCTGCAGAGATCCGTGGTTGCCTCTGGGGAGAAGCAGCAGAAAGCTGAGTACCGGATAAGCAAGAGGTAGCAGCCCCCCCTCCCTTGTCCTCCAGCCACCTCTGAGGGGGCAGTGAAGCCACGCTGGGAGGCCTGGCTCCTCCAGCAGTGCCCTGAGGGTAAAGCCCGGCCACAGAAGAATTTGAGGGGCTGATGTGGGGTGGTTCCACAGCGCCTGGCTCAAGGACACGGCCGACCCAGTGGTGCGGGCCTTGGATCGACGCATCGCCGCTGTCACCGGCCTGGACCTGCGGCCACCGTACGCCGAGTACCTGCAGGTGGTCAACTACGGCTTGGGAGGCCACTACGAGCCACACTTCGACCACGCCACGGTCAGGGAGCTGCCAGGGCCCCAGGGCCGTGGGGGGCCATGGGGTGATGCCCAGGGTGGTTCCTGTGGTGCTCCTGGGGTGGACTCAGGGGTGGTCCCAGGGATGATCCTGGGGATGGGCCCTGGGATGCTCCTCATGATGCTGCTGGGATGGTGCCCAAGGGAAGACCCCGAATGGTCCCTGGAGGTGCCCCCATGGTGATCCCTAGGTTATTCCCTGAGATGTTCCTTTCCCTGAGATGTTCCTAACGATGCAGCCTGGGATGGCCCCTGGCAGGGGAAGGATGGATGGTCCCAGGATGGTTATTGCAGGATGAGTGCCTGGGGTGCTCCTGGGAAGGGAGGGAAGGACGGAGAAAAAAGAAGGGAGAGGGAGGGATTTTCCGGGGTGGGGGACGACAGTGTAGGGCAGCTTAGAGCTGCTGGGGTGTGAGATGCCCCTGGGCTGAGCCATGTCAGTGCAGGACTGACTGTCCCCGCGGGACTGACCGTCCCCACCTCCCCTTTTGGAGCAGTCCGTGAAGAGCCCCCTGTACAGAATGAAGTCGGGCAACAGGATCGCCACAATCATGATCTATGTGAGTCCTTCCTCATTTCCAAGCCTGGAGAGTTGGCACCGGCTGAGCCCTCAGGGTATGGGGCGGGTGAGGGCAGCCCTAAAACACTGCAGTGGGTGGGAAGTGCCAGCATCTGTGGAGTGTTCAGGAGCTTGTGCCGTGCCAAAGTGAGGGGAACAGAGTTGGGGCCCAAGGGAGGTTTTGTGCCTCAGTTTCCCTGTGCAAAGGAGCATCACAGGGCAGGGGGGATCCATGGCTCCTATTTTTGCTCCTTTTCCAGCTGAGTGCTGTGGAGGCTGGAGGCTCTACTGCTTTCATCTATGCCAACTTCAGCGTGCCTGTGGTCAAGGTGAGGGGTCATGTGGAATTGCTGGGAAGGGAGGACGCTGCTCTCTGTATCTCAGCTCTTGCAGGGGGTTGTGGGCAAGCCTCTCCTGACGCCAAACCCCAGCCTGGGATTCCCTCATCTGTTTTGGGATGCCAAAATTCAGCCTTGGGGATCCCAGCTCTGTTTTAGGGTACCAAACCCGTCTCTGCTCCACAGAATGCGGCTCTTTTCTGGTGGAACCTGCGGAGGAACGGGAATGGTGATGGGGACACCCTCCATGCCGGCTGCCCCGTCCTGGCCGGGGACAAGTGGGGTGAGTGACGCTGCAGGGTGTCACCCCGGGGTGACACGGGGTTGGAGGGACAGCTCCACAGGCAGGGAGGCAAGAGGGGCTGGGAATGCACAAATATCCTGCATAGCAGGGAAGAAGTTCCCCGATACCAGCACAGGGTTACAGAAGAGTGCGGAGGGATGGGAACAGACAGGGATCCGTGTCCTTGTCCGTTCCAGTGGCGAATAAGTGGATCCATGAACATGGGCAGGAGTTTCGGCGGCCGTGCAGTGCTGATCCACAGGACTGAGCCGCCGTGGGATCACAGATGTGACATCTGCAAGTGGCAAAGCCACCCCGGCACAGAATGTCCCCAAGGACTGAGCAAGGGAGGGGGGAAGGGAGGGAAGGGGGTAGCAGAGGAGCAGGGGATGATTGGGAGGGGCACTTGCTCAACCACGGCCAAACTGGGTGGGAATAAAGTCAAAAGATACTAGACTGGAGCACGTTCTGGGGCGCCAAACCCTGTCCCTGGGGCTCCCATCTGTTTGGAATGCCAAAATTCAGTCTCGGGGAGAAGGCAGCTCCTTCCAGCCGTCCCGGAACCCGCCTGCCTGCAGACAAGTTCCCTCTCTCCACCCCGAGTGCAGCCCCTACGTGCTGGGAGGCAAAGAGCAGCCCGGGATCTCCGGCAGCGCGGGGAGATGGGGCAGGAGCCCACCCTGAGCCCCGGCACTTCCCAAGGGCGACAGCCCGAGCGAGGCCAGGGTCGGGCTGCGGGACACCTGTGCCACAGCGCAGCCCCAGCTGCATCCGGCCTCATTGACTGGGGTGGTTTCTGTTCCCCGGTCATTGCTCTGTGCCCAGCGATGGTTGCTGTAGTCTCCCGTTCCACGGTGGTCTCTCTGTGCCCGGCGGTGGCTCCGCAGCTCCAGGGTAGGTCGGGGCGGGGGCCCCTCAGGGCTCTCTCGGCTTGCTTAGCTACCTTGGGTTTTGTTAGCTTAGGCAAGAAGGGTTTGGGATTTTTCTCTTTCCCTGGCCTTGGAGGCTGTGGGAGCAATCCTTTGGGGTTTTGTTTTGTTTTGTTTTCCTCCTGAGCTGTTCGGTTTTGGCCCGAGACCGGAGAGCCGCCGGAGGAACATCGGCGGGGGGCCGGCGGGACGCGGGGACGGGGAGGGGCCGCCTCGGCCCGGCCCCCGACCTGGGGACTGCCGAGCCAACGGGGGAAAGGACCGGAAATCCATCAGTTTCATCTGTGACGAGGGGACACGGCAGAAATTCACCACCTTCCCATCTGTTTTGCCCGAGCTCCTGCTGAACCTTTTGTTTTTCCTTTCTCCGACACAGGAGCCGGCGCCATTTTTTTTCCCCTCCTCACCACCTTGCGGCCGTTGTGCGTTTGTTTGTGTGTTTGTTTGTGTGGGGTTTGTTTTGTTTTTTTCTTTCCCTGGGATTTTGTTGGGGTTTATTTTGTTGGGTTGTTTTTAGCGGGGGTGGGGGGTCGTGGTGTTAAGGTCGGACAATTCAATATCTAGCATTTATAAATTTTCCGTGCCGTGTGGGCACTCTGGCAACAAACGACTGTTTTCAGAGATTTCTTTTCACTTTCATCCACTACTGTTAACTTCCTATTGACAGAAAGGGATTGCTGGAACCCTTTCTTCAGAGGAAACACTCATTCCAGAGCGTTTTTCTAGGTGACATTTGGAGGAGATTCAAATCCTCCAGGATGGAAACACAGCTTCCCAGGGAGGTCGCGGTCACCCTAACACCTCTTGGCCTCTTTCCCAGCTGGAAGGAAAAGGCCAGAACTCGGGGAGGGGGATAGGAACAGAAGGCAGAGCTTTCGCGGGGCTCTCCTGCTGGCTTTGGGTTCAGAATTGTGCGTTTATCACTCCTTGGCCGCGTTCATCCCGCCACAAGGATTAACCCTTCCGTGGGCACACAGGGATAGGGCGTGAGCTGCAAGGAGCATTTGGGCAGGACAGCGGGAGCTGGAGCGCTGGGAAGAGCCTGTCTGGATGTAAAACAGCCTGGTAGATTTCCAGTTGCTCCCAGTTCCTGCTTTTCAGGCAGGAACAACCACCGCAGGACCCGGAGCAGGCTGAACAGAGCGCAGGTTACTCACCAGCCCCAGTGCTCCGGTTTATTACTTCCAGATGTTTCTGTACACATAGGAGTCGTTGGTCACGGAAAGGAGGGGGAAAAGTGAGAGCTGTGGCTAAATTCCCTCCTCCTCCCCACACTGGGGTGCAGGGAAGGGATGGGGGAGCATTTTGGATGACAGGAGGCTTCCAGAAAAACCCAAGGGCTGGGTCTGGTGAGGGAAAAGCTGGATCAACCCCCTTCCTCCACAGGCTGCTCCAAGGAGCCCAAGTATCGCAGCTAAAGAGAAAGCAGGAATTCCTACTCCGGGCCTTTCACAAATGCTTTATTTGTAGGCGAGGGAAACAGACGCAGAACAGGACAAGACCAGGCCACAGCGTGTGGTCTCCAGAGAACTGACACACACACACACACACATTTTCCTTCTGGAAACAGCAGCACGGGGCACCCTGCCACACTGGGAAAGCGCAGCCACAACTAGGCAAGCGCCCGGCAGCAAAACTTGGAGCAAACGCCCAGTCCCATTCCCGCCGTGATACCCCATCGACCCTCCTGGGGGGATTCTCCAGGCTCTGTGTTGCCCAGCTCCACCTTCTGCAAGTCATCCCAACGCCGCTTGCAAATAGCAAACACGTGGAAAGCGGGGCTGGAATGGGCTTCCTCAGGTTTTCCAAGCTTTTCCCTTGCCAAAAGGGGAAAAATAACAACTTTACCTATTGCTGCAACCTCTGCAGAGCGCCTGTCATAGTCTGAGGGGAAAATTATATCTGGGCAGCCCCAGGCCGAGTTTAATTCCTTACTCAAGGGTTGATTTATTCAAAGCAAGAGAACTTGCTTTGGCAATAGAGGAAATAATCTTTTTCCAACAATCCAAATGCTCCAGTCATCTGCAAGCCCCTGATGGCTTTGTCCAGTACACATAATCTGGCAAAACCCATCCTAGGTCTTAGACATTTATTTATTTAATGTATTCCAACTAAAATGAAGCCTGCGACAAACTAGCACCCCAAAGTGCATCTCCTGCTCCTGCCAAACCTTGGGATCTTCCATTGGGAAAGTTGCCACTGATCCTCAACCCAACAAGTGAAACAAAACCAAGAGAGGTTTCTAAATAATCCAAAGGCTGCAGGAAAAACGCAAAGCTGGGAGTTTTGAGGGGGATTTCCTCTGCGACCCTGTTTCTTGTGAGCCAAAGAGAAGATTCCTCCTCTCTTCAGCTACTTTTGCCACAGCCTGTGTATCCTTCACCAAATGCCATTTATCCCAGCCTGCAGCCCCCTGGAAACTGCAGCAGGAGCATCAATATTTCTCAGACAAAAGCGCAGTCTCAGAAATGTACACGGCTTGACAGAGCCGAAAGGAATTTCCCTTCCACCCACCCCCACGGCGCTGCTGCTGTCCCTGGAATCCATTTTTTAATCCAGTACCACAGGAGTGGTACAGCCACCTATCCCGGGCAAGGCAGGGCTGGGGACTGGCACGGAGCGACGCGCTGTTCAATCAAACAGGCTCTTGAAATATTTATTTTCTTTTCACTCACGCAACGTTAACAACAAAACAGAATCCCAGGGAGCCCACAGGATTTCAGAAATCATTCCTCTTCCAGCGGTGCTTCTACAGAATACAAAACTGATTTGCTTTCCGTGGAGGGTTCTGCTTGGTTGGGCTTTTTTTACGAGCTCACAAATCAAAGGGATAACGCGAGGAATCACTCCAAGTCAGACTCTCCAAGTTACTTCACCACGGAGGAATGTGACTTCACCACGATCACTCATGGGTATGATCCTGGGAAGAGAGACTCTGGAAACGCACGCTGGATTACTGAATCCCTAACAATCTGAACAAAGGAGTCGCCTGCAAAAGAGAATTTTGGCCAATCTGGGGACGTGGCTGGGGAAAGAACAATTTTGCATCTCGACTACTGAAGATCCATTGAATCCATCAGGAACCAAACCAGGGTGGACGCTACATCAGATGAATGCATTAACGCGGTGACTCACAGAGGGACGCGGAGAGCCAGCAATTGCTCTTGTAACACCTGAGTGCCATGGCCAAAGTGCCAGGAGGGCATTCCTCTCTGCAATGAGGCTCTCCTGTCTAATCCAGGCGCCTCCCAACCTGTCAGTCGTGTCAGGGAAGGGCTGCGGAGCGAGGCCAGGGCTGCTGTGCCCGGTGAATCACGGCTAAGTGGATCTCCACCAGGCCCAAGGCCACATCTGCCCCATCTGCGCCTCTCAAATGCTAAGAATTCCTGATGGCTCTTGTCATGGAATGCACAGGGCAGCTCCCAAATCACCACAGAACTCTGCCCCGGCGGAGCAAGGTTAAAATCATCGGACAGCAGCAAGGGATTACGGACACCAGGCCAAGAAACAAAAAAGGATTTCAGACATCCACCGGCAAAATATTGAGGAAAACTGCTCCAAAACATGTCTGCTCTTACACTCAAAAGTGACTCTTAGGTGAAAGCAAGCCCAGGAACTGTCTGTGGATAACTGAACCCTGAAGAAAAGCTCTCTGTGCATATGGAATTCCGGAAGGCAGGCAGTGAAATTATCTAGGAAGCAACAGTGGAAGCAAGGTCCTTCCTGCAATACTGGGGAGAACAGCTGCCTACACCACTGCATCAGCATCAGCAGGACTGACTCCAAGCTCTCCCAGGGTTCTTCCTACAGCCCATTCCATGTTTTTCCATCCCAAAGGCGCAGATCTCTCCCCAGCTGTGAGCAGCAGCTACAAGAAGGGAAGAACAAACACATTCCAGGGGCAGAAAACAGCCAAACTGCCACACTGTCCCTGCTGCTCTTGGGTCTTCCCCATAACTCAGGTTCAGAGTCCTCTGGCCTGGGATGTGTCTGCAGTAGATGGAGTTATCCAGGCTCTTCTTCCCAGAGAGGACTTGAAATGAGCACTAGGAAAACTGCAGGACTCTGAAATGGAGCTCGTGGTGTCCCCCCCTTGCCTTTCTGATTTACAATCCCCTCCAGCCTTGCCCAGGAAAGTGGCCTCCAGGCTTTTCCCACAGCTTAACCCCTAAGGCTGGCACTGGTGAGATGAAACCTGAGCTCCCAATGAAGCCGATTCCTCGTCTGCTTTAGGGGAAAAAAAAAAAAGTGTATATATAAAACCCAAACCTAAGGGACACTTCCAAGATGATTCTGTGATTCCACGGAGAAATCCTGAAGCCTTTGGCTGTGCTGCAATGCCCTCAGTGGATCTGGACTGCCAACAGCCCTTCTGCAGTTGGGTCCAAGAAAGCCTGAGAATTGATGGAGATTGTATGACTGACTACATGGGATTCCAGGAGGTCTTTCTTGTGGCAGCAGAGAAGAGGATCTCGCTTCCGAGGGCCTGAAGAGCTTTTCATGGTCTTCAGTAGAAGCTGCTTCCCAGCAAGGAAGTCCCTAAGAATTTAGATATTCTGGAGAACTAGTTCTAGGGGATGAATCTCACACCAACTTCTCACTGCTGCTGGACTGGGAGATGAGAGGATATGGATACATCACAGTGGCCTCTGGTGCAGTTTATTTACAATGGGAATCAGTGCTGGAAAACACCAGGATATTAACAAGCAGGAAACACACTAGGAGGCAAAAAAGAAGAAGACTCCATATTAACATCAAGGTATCCTCTGCAAACTCTGAGACAACCTAAATTTTGCTGTAAATTCTTAGGTCTTCTCTCTTTATTTACACATCAACCTACACTAT